>NC_137189.1:40516256-40527598 GCF_960531495.2 Zeus faber
ACTTGTGTTATATAGTGATAGTATATGTTGGCGGCGGTACGGTTTACACATTCATGGGGCTTTTCTTTAATAAAGCACTTGAGTGCAGGCTTAAGGCTGAGAGAGATATTGTCTTTTCGTAAAAAAATAAATAACAAAAAGCTGACTTCACAGTTATTTTTTTCCCGAGATTAACCTGCTAAACCTCACAGCTCAAAGCTGTTTAATGCTGGATTAAAAAAGCAGGTCATGAAGTAAAGATGAGAAACAGTTAAAAGAGTAAATGCTTTTGTATGGGGTAAAGAAACGCGTTCGGGCAGCGAGGGGAACCAGCTGCCGCCAAGTCAGCGCATTGTTAAAGTGGAAAACCATGAGACTGTTTTGTTAAAAAAAACGATATTTGTTATTTTATGGAGCCGGCACGTTTTAAGAAACCGCCATTCAAGGTATTTGCGTCACGCACGCGCTCCTCCACTATATATGCTGCTCCATTATTGATGGCGGGGTCTGCCTTTCCCGGCAAGAATGGAAAGAGAGAAAGCAGCGTCGCAAATTTGTAGTCAGTAAACTGTCGATATGGATGAACATTCACAAAAAAAAAAAAACACAGCCTTGCATTAAAAAAAAATATATCCCCACCACCTCAAATGACCAAGAGAAACAAATCAATCGAGAAGGCGTACTTTGGAGATTAAACTCTTGCGATGGATTTGTACAAAACCAAACCACAACAACAACAAAACAGCAGCAGACACATCATCTGGCTGACATCTATTGCCCCGTCACCTTCTATTTTTAACGCTACTTGCATAAACAACGACTAACCAATCCGTGCTCACGGTCACCTTATTACACACACACACACACACACACACACACACACACACACACACACACACAGGCGCGCACACACACACACGCAGACACACACACACACACACACACACACACTGTGGATGTGTCCACGAAAGGACGAGGAGAGCAAGCAGTGGTGTAGCAGGCTGATGAGAGGTACGTGTGACGCAAAAAGCATGCCCATGCCATGGGTGGTGCTAGTGGTGGCGGTGGAGGTGTTGTGGCAGCGGGGGCAAAATCAGCGAGCACAGTGGTGCAGGGGGTGTAAGTGCAGCAGCCAAACCGCATTCAACAAAGCAGCCTGGGCGAGGGTGGAGTGGGGCGCAGCCAGGACACGCCGCCTGCTGCCAAAAGTGTTCCCTGCGCCTGTCTGCGGTGCTGCGGGCCTATCGCGCAGAGCCGTCACACTCTGCACCATCTCCGTCTCCTATTTTGTGTCTGCCCCCCACCCATTTGTCTCTACGCTCCCACTCCTCCTCCTCCTGTTGGGGAGGATATTTGCATCTTAAAGGTGGAGGTCCATAAACCCCCGGCCCTGATGTCAACAGGCGCTCTCATCCCTCTTTCTAATTCAATTTGCACTGATCTGCAGAGAGACGCAATTATTGTTGCGCATGGCGGTGGTGAGACATAGTCGGAGGAGGGCAAGCGAGACCGCTGTCTGTGCGTGGACCAAGGGCATCGAAAAATAAAAAGTGGGACGGCGATAAGATAACGTTGCTATTGCCGCGGCACTAGAATAGTGAACACATATCTCCGGCTAAATCCAGTTTGTTTGTTTATAATGAATATTGGGAATCGGGCAACACAGAGGAGGCCGCTAGAAACAAGCCAGTGAGTGGGTGGGTGGCGTGGGGGTTTCGTATACTACAATAAAGCGGTGCTCCGTGTTTAGGCCGCTGTGGATGCATAATGTGTTACCGAGGTGATCTGTAATAACGTCACGTCGCCCGCCGAGCCTATGTGCGATAAGCATGTCATCGGTAGATTGGAAAATTGGAGACGTTCGAAATGGATCCCGTGAACGGAACCCTAAATCTGCAAGGCATCTCCATGTTTCTGCTCAGTTTTGTAGCTTGTTTTTTTTTCTTGCGCATGGTAGAGGCAACCAATATCAATGATGATGTTTATCATTAGTCGTACGAGAATACATACACGTATTTACTTTCTCAGTCATTACCTTTCTAGAGGGAGTAATTAAAAAAAAAAAAAAAAAATTAAAAAAAAAAAAAAAAAGATTTCCACTAGTTATTCGAGTTACGTGCTGGTGTACAGGCTTATCAGCTAAGCTTGGAATCTCACAAATGACTGGGGTGGGGCCCACATGGAAGAATTTATTGAGTTTAAATATATAGCACTAATTTAAGGTGTGGTGTCAGACAGAGCACTAGCTTTCCTAATTAAACATAATGTATTAATGGGTGATAAGTTGTGGGTCATACGCTGTGCAACATGGCGATATTTTAGTTTTTCACGTTATGATGACCACGGAAAAATGATAACGATTAATGGAATAACTGCTCAGCCGTATAACCCGGCTGTATGTCCACTATCCTCCAAACTTGCCAACAGTAGCACCACATGTACTGTATGTGTGTCTTTGGGTGTGTGAGCATGAGGGTATTTTCTCTATCGCGTTCAGTGGGCAGCAATTAGATAGAAAAGTAGTCAAAGTAAGAAAATAAAGGATTGCCATACTTTGTTTTCCCAAAAATGTATTAATCCTTAAGTAGCACTGCTGTTTGATTTCTGAACTATGAGCCTATGAGGAAAGACGTAGCCACCCACGACATGGCATCACAGCATTGTAATATCAAAACACTGTGCGGTCATATTTATAAACTATATTGTAATTCAATCATGTTATAATTAGAGCTGTCACAATTACACAATCGCCCGGTACAGTTATTTGAGGTCATTAAAATCGTTAACATTCCACAATCATATGTTTCCATCCAAGTTTAAGGGGAATTTTAAGCCAATGTCAGAATGTTGCGAGAAATGAAAAGTTGTTACGTTTCATCGATTCATCGTCTGCTCCGTTTTTTATATTCCAGTGTCAATAAAATGGACGTTGTGAGGTGTTTGTGTATTATGACATTAGTATAGGCTCATACCATGGTAGTGGCATAAAATGAACATAAAAGACAAAGAATTCAATCGTCACACTTAAATCACAATTATTTGTACGACAATTAATAATTAGCTAAAAACGTCATGATCGTGACAGCCCTAGTTGCGACGCAGCGTTGTATCTGTTGTATCGATCGGGACGGTGCGCTCTATGACCATCGTCCACCCTGCGTCAAATCACAACCTCAGCTTCACGACAAATACCGCTTTCCCAGATCCCCTGTCCGGTGCGCGGCTCTAGTGTGTGTGTGGGGCGGGCTGGGGTGCCGGGGCGCTTACCATGGCGGCGGCGGCGGCTGCGGCCTGCGCAGCCACGGCCGTCTGGTTGGCCTGATGCTGGGCGGCCTTGATCTTGGCCTGCAGGTGGGCGGGGGGATGGAAGTACTTGCATTTCTCCCGGGAGCAGCGGCTCTTGATGTAGTCCATGCAGACGGTGACGGTGTTGTCGCTGGTGTCGATCATGGGGCTGTCGCTGGGGTGGGCGAAGCGGCAGTCCGTCTCGCCGCGCGCGCAGTTGCCCCGCTGGAACTCGCGGCACACCTGTCGGCGGAGGACGGCGCGGCACAGAGGGCGGAGGAACGTTGGTATGACACGAGGTTACGACCCGGAGGCGGGGAAAAATCCCGGTTCAGAAAGTGGATTTTTCCGCTCCGGGATTTTGCGTCGACATGCGGGTTTGCTAATTCGGAAAAAAATAAAAAATAAAAAACAAAAATGTCCTTCTAGTAAGGAAGGCCTTTCTGAACACGCCACGAGAAAAAAAAGTGTGTGACCCACATGTTGTTGAACCGGTTCACGGCGACGGTCTATTCAGAGTCGTATATCACTTGCAATCTGTGACTAATTAATCTGTATGGCCCACACACACACAGACATTCACTAACACACACACACATACATACAAAAACATGCACACACACAAAACAAAAGCTCGCATAGACACACAGGTGCACACATGCACATACACACACACGTTCAGTGTACATAAACACAGACATCTCCACATACAGTAACATACATACAAAAACGTGCACACACACAACAAAAGTTTGCGTACACACACACACACACACACACACACACACACACACACACACACACACACACACACACACACACACACACACACACACACACACACACACACACACACACACACACACACACACACATGTTGGTTTTGAGTGGGAGTGTGCTCGTGTCTCAGAGGGATACTGTTTCATTAGAGCCAACTCTGTTCGGTTGCTAAGTGATAGCACTCCCGCTGAAAGAACACATCGAGGCAGAACACCTACGCTTTACCTCCAGGCCGTGCGGAGATTATTGTTTATCTTCATAAATGTAGTGGAAAACAAACCCTTGCTGCTCCATTCATCGTTTCACAATCATCACGGCCTCTCTCTCCCAGGGAGGAGGCCCCGTTTGCCGTGGGAGGGAGACGAGAAAGCGTCTTCGTAACTGTCCTCGAGTCTGCTAAGAACGTCTCCAGGAGCACGACGACGCTTTACTTTTAGAACGTGCAGGTCGTTGTTCTGTCGTCAACCTCTCGGCTTAAGCCTGAACTTCAAAATTACAAAGACACTTTCTCTGCAAGCGTCCCCTCTACAAAAGGCAAATCGACAATGGCTTCGTATTTAATTTGAACCTTCGGCGATAAGTATCCTTAATCATTTTCCTTGACTCGTCTATGTTACATACACAACTAGGTCACAAATAGATCGCAGCACACGCATAGATAGAGGTGTGTTCCATAGTCGTAGTTTGATAGAGTACAACCTAATCTCTCAAAGACAAGTTCAGTCCTGACCATTTTTATGGCGGCACGTCACGATGGTCGCTATGCCGATACATGCGGTAACCATGGAACCTCGTTAGTGATCCATCTTGTTTGCCTTGTATGCACACCAACGTGGCGAAAACCCTCAAGGTCGTTAAGACGCAGATTTTGAACCACTGTATGGCAGCAGTAAAAGCCCCTAAGGGACGCTATTTACGGAGATTATGGGTTTGTGCGCTACTGCTGACGGTGCTCAACGCCGCCTCACACCTATTGCGTCAGGGGGACGCTAGATACGGCTGCCATGACGACACTCGGCAGCCCCTAAAAACGGAACGTGATGACGCTACGGTCTCTTAAGAGGGGGAGGCGGGCTCAGGTGGATCACCTCCAGCTTGTCCGTGCGCAGCAGCTTCTGACTGGAGGAGCCCGTGGTCACGGAGATGGGCGGGCTGCCGGGGACGATGACGGGCGCGCTGGGCAGGATGTCGGTGGGCACCAGGCCCATGCTGTGGGACATGGGCGTCAGGTAGGGCGCGTAGCTCAGCCCCGCACTCGAGCCCAGATTCTGGCTTACTGGGAACGTCTGGCGGAGGGGGCACAGAGGAAGACTCTTTTTTTATTTGTTTTTCTTTAACCCGCTAACCATCGACAAAATGAAATATTACAAAAAAGAGAGAGGCCGGGGCAAAGAAGAAAGGAGATTCATGTATTTCGACAGAGATGAAAGGAGATGAGGAAAGATACAAAAGAGCAGAAGTGATGGTAGCATAAAGGCTAAAATAAGCTAGAATTTGGCGTCAATTTGATTATCAAACCCATGATCCCCACAACGATAAGCGGGGCCAGCACTGACCACGGGTTGCATGGTGGTGCCCGGGATCATGAACTGCATCTGCTGAGCCAACATGGCGGCCGCTGTCTTCTGCTGTATCAGGTTGTTTCGCCCATTGATCTCCAGCTGGGTCTTCAGGTGAGCCGGTGGGTGGAGGTATTTGCAGTTCTCTCGTGTGCATCGACCCTGAGCGGAAAAGGGGGAGGCGGAAGAGAGGGAGAGGGAGGCGGCGAGTGAGGAGAAAGGAAGGAAAAAAAAAAAAAAAAAAAAGTCATCGTCAGACCTTGCTGAAAGGCTATGATCAAGAAGATGATGTAAGGCAGCGCACATTTTCATATCTGAACGGTGTGACACGTAAAAAACATTCAATGGGGGAGTATCAGTTTCGGTTGGTTGCTGGCAAGCCCATATCGCTGCCCACTCACATTAATATGACAGATGAATGATGTTTCTGATGTTACTCAACACTAGCTAGGCGGGCGATCCGTCTGTGGAACTACCGTGCCGCGCTTCACCTCCGTTAAACTTATTCAACGCAGTGACGGGCGAGCAAGGGAGACAGGTTTTTTGACCCCCCCGAGTCTGACGTCCGACTTCTGCACCGGTTGATCTCTGCGGCTTTGCGGCGCATGGGTTCAGTGTATGGACATGCAAATGTGACAGGGGACCGAGGTCAGGCTTACCGTAGCTCTGCCGCACGGAGGCTACGTCAACCCAGAGGCCAATGACAAACACAGAATAATCAAATACGGATTTCTTTCAAACCTCGGCTTACCGGGACGGGGTTGGGCAATACGGATCGGGGACTGGGGAGACGACAAATCGAGGAGCGTCAGAGAGTGATCAACTCAGAGATGGGCGGGGAGGGAGGGCTAACAGGAGGGTAAAACTGTAGAGTAGCAGGAGAAGTGGAGCGGTGCCCGGACATCAGGGTAGTAAGTGGTACAGAGGGCACACGGAAGTACAGGAAATGTAAATAAACAACACAGAGAGGAAAAAGAGAGGGCAAGCAGAAGAGAGAGACCGAAAAGGGGCTGAGGATGGAGAGGGGCATCTCGGCTTGCTTAGTGATGATGTGTCATCTCCCCCCCCCCCCCCCCCAGAGGGAAACAGCGCAGCGCTGACTGATGCCCAACACATCACATCAACGGGACATGACTGAGCACAAAATCAGGGGGTCGGGGCAGTGCAATGCCTTTTTCTGGTTATTAGGTATCAAATCTATGGCTGTGCCTTCCCACAAGTCATTTAAATAGATCGTTTGACTCATTTACGTAGCAGGGATTGTGTGAGGATCTAAAATAAGATCCGGAGCAAGAAATGAAATCCCTACTCGCTTAACGGGCGCTAACCGACTGTGGACAGGGGCAAGCAAACGAGAAATGAATTTGCGGAGTTAATTATGGTCTGACGTTACCATTATCGTCATCGATTGGGCTTCGAAGATAAGACTAAAAAAGAAGCCGGAAATAAAGCTGAAGCTCTGAACGGCGAGGCCCATGACTTCCGACGCGAGGGACGCAGGACAAACAAAGCAGGAGGCCTATAATCAAGCGATAATCACGATAATCAAACCACTTGATAGAAGAAGCCACTCGAGAACATGAACGACGGGTTGATGCTCCCCTATCTTTAACTGCACAGAAAAGCTTCAACCAAAGACAAGAGTCCAATTGACGTCCTCGTTGTATGTGAAAGCCGCCATGTTTTTAATGGAAGGGGGAACTTTGACCACAGCGGGTGGACGACTTCAAGTTGGACTGGTAACTCATATCAAGTACGCACTTACTGCCTTCGGCACAAATGACAATGATTAAGGAAAAATACAGCGGAGAACTTATTTAGGAGGCAAATTCAATTACATATGTGACCTAGCACTGTCCTGGACCTTTACTCGTCAAAATCACAAATGGAGATTAATTCAATAAAATGCTCCCTGGAGAAATCAGCGGTTTCGCTGAGCCCCACACCTCAGTGTCACGGGGTGGGCCACACACCGGCAGCCGTCCTCTGGCAACTTTTGAACACACACACACACACACACACACACACACACACACACACACACACACACACACACACACACACACACACACACACACACACACACACACACACACACACACACACACACACACACACACACACACACACACACCAGCATGGGTGCAGTTACATATGCACAAAAACATGAGACAAACACACACACACAAACACACATAGTTGTGTTTAACCCCACATGGCTATACACTTGAGGTGTCAAAACTAATCAGACTCTTGCACTGATGCATTGGCAGGGGGCAAGACGTGTGTGTGTGTGTGTGTGTGTGTGTGTGTGTGTGTGTGTGTGTGTGTGTGTGTGTGTGTGTGTGTGTGTGTGTGTGTGTGTGTGTGTGTATTTCGGACTGGGAATATGTGGGCGGGTGTGACTTTGTGTGTGTTTGGAAGAGAGAGTTAATGTGTGGGAAGGTGTGACTGTTCTGCGTGTGTACTGCATGTGTGTATTTTGTGTGCCACGTGGTTGCTTGTGTGTGCGTGTGATTTCGTTTATCCGAGACAGATCCCAGCAGGGCTGCACGGCATCACCATCGCACCCTGCTGAGATCACAGACACGCACGCACGCACGCACGCACGCACTCACCCACACCCACGCACACGCACCCACACGCGCATTGTCGGCGCATCGTCCGAGCTCGGAACACCCAAAGAGTCGGGACGGACCACCTTCCAGAACAATGCGTTCGTTTGTCTCTTACCTTTTTTTTCTTTTTTAAATGAAGCATAAAGCTGTCCCTGAGCACAGAGTGACGCTCAGTGTAAAAAATAATACATTTCTGCCGAAACACTGCAGATTTTTTCAATTGTTAATTTTCAGATTGCAAGACTTACAAGGCTTGAAGTTAAATCAATGAGTCAATATTCTGCTGTGATTGAAGGTTTTTGTTTTTACAATTTAATAGTTCAGTAAAGATTTGTTATTCATGTCAATTCAAGCATCAATTCATCTCAATTCATCACAACACGTGGGCCTCGCCTACAGGAAAGAGCAATTTATATGGTGACTGTATTTTTGTGTTTGTCAGACCATAGAATGATTTATTGCTTGTGTTGAGTGAATAATACAGAAAATAGGCACTTAAAAAAAAATGTCATACTAGATCGCAATTACAATTTTGGCCAAAAAGTAAAATAAAATAAAAATAAAAATCGCAATTAGATTAATTTTCCAAATCGTTCAGCCCTAATTATATATAGAGACTGTAAATTTACATTTCATACATAATTACATAACTATCTTCCGAATTACCATCATGCATACAAATTTGTTTGAAGTTCAATTGTCACAATCTCAGTATTTAAATGGTTGCTTAACTTACAAAGTATCGAAATTACAATTTTCAAATCGACTCAGAAATTAAAACAATACAACTGAATCGTATCTGAGTATCATTTTCTCCTCTCTTTCATACAGTACAGGTAATATCAGTTCCAATTAAACATAACGGACGTGCGCACCGCGCTGCATTGGCACCGTAGCCGTATGAGGCGCGTGCACGGCAATGACAATATCCTCCGAGTGAGCAAGTCATTGCAGTCATAATTGCGGTGTTCCTCGAGCAAGTGTCCTCGCCGGCACCGGCTGCAGTTTCACAACAACATCGTCTCCCAGCAACACTTAGGGATTCTGGGCACGCCAGATGAGGTAAGGTTTGGGAGGATGGGGAGCCGCATCAGAGGCTGTGTCACAGACACAAAATGCAGCACTTCTGGCCTACACTTTAAGGCCAAAGTGGTGAGGAAGGGCGGGGGATGTTTTCACCTGACGTGACGATGACGATGCCAAACGGCAGTGCACGTGACTGATGACATTGCTGCACCATCAGCAAGTGTCGGATGCTCATCTCTGAAAGCCGCACACACGCACGCACACACACACACACACACACACACACACACACACACACACACACACACACACACACACACACACACACACACACACACACACACACACACACACACACACACACACACACACACACACACACACACACGAGGCTCATCCGTGATTCCCACGGCAGCCGCCAGTGTGTATAGCCATAGCTACCATGTTAAACCACACCTTCCGGCGGCGTTGCCCGGATAGCAACCTCTCATTGCAAGCCTCACAAGACGCTATGATCCAGCCAGGGCTAATCTACACTCAAGATTATATTTGATACATTTTGAATAAAAGAATGAATGCCTCTCGTTGGAGTTCAAAGGTAATAATGAGGGGTGGGCCGATCATATGATGGTGGCAATCGGATTTGTATTGGTAAAATGCGCCACAATCGTCGTGGTCGGACGGTTGGAATCGGAAAAACGGGATGTTGCCCGAAAAAAGGGCAGTGAAGGTTCGCTCCCGCGTGGAGATAATGTAAAATATTGCGTAAAGCAGTTTACAGTCTACTAGTAAAAAAATTCAATGTGCATTGAGAGATGCAGCCTTCTCTTCAAAATCGATGAACCCGTTTAATTCTGAACCAAATTTCATGAAGATCGGTTCAGAATCAAGCGAGTTACAGACGATTTTGTAGAGAAGCCTGCGCTCTCCCACTTCCCATTTTACCTCAGCAATGCAGCGTTACATCTCGGTGGATAATACAGTACCACTGCACTTCCGTCCTTAAATTACAATTAAAAAAATGTGTGTGTATATATATTAAAAATACCCCCCCCCCATAGTTTCAGTTAGCATTTTGTACCTTTGTTCTTTTTTTTGCAAAGGACAAAGATGTTTTGCTGGAATGGATTTCAAAGCTCTCACTCATAAGATCCAATCGACTGTTCACTCAGTTTCCATGTAGTGTATATCAGGAGAACATTTCTGGTACATCAGAGAGGATCCTGAGGAAATTTGGATGAAAGCTGCTAATTCCTTAAACAAATTAGTATTATACACCATGTGAGATTGGTTCACTGATTGGTCATTACTAATAAGGATTATTAGTGGATGATGGCAATCCATTCTGTGAACACAATTGCTGCTTGTCAATTATTGATGTCCACAACTGCCTTTATACTATCACTAATGGTAGAAGAGCGGTCACAATTATCTGATGACAATTGTCCACTAAAATGTCATGATTGCAGCAGCACTAATGGCGATTAATTTTCTCTATATTTTTCCCATTTACCTATTATGCCGTGCGCCAGAGGCGGGGACAGAGAGCTCTGAGCACAGCCCTTCAGCAAGGGGAGAGAGCAAAAACAAAAACGCTCACCACTCTACACGTCGGTGCCATCGCGCAAAACATGAAAGGCTCACTCCCTCCATGCAAACGGGAAGGTTGAGATGAGGTTAAGAACATCTTCCTTGACAAAAGACGACATTGCCGTAAGCTAATATCATAGCATGTGAGGATGTGGGATGAAGCTCAAATGACACGCTGGCATGATCAAATAAGGGTGATGTATTTTTTGAAGAAGAAGAAGAAGAAGAATTGAGAGAAACATTTCCATATAGTTCCAATGAGATGGGTTTTCTCTTTGCCTGCTGACTTGTTGCAAGAGAAAAGCTCTTTCTCTTGCTTTCAGGCGCTGAAAATACATTCACCAGTGTTTGGCTTCCTTCTAATGTAACAGCAAGTATTGGCGATTGGAGATTTTCATCTATTTCAATCTCATTGCCGTCTATTTTCCTCCTCTATGTCTGGTATGCACTACTTGGCGCGACGCGACGAGGTCCTGAGTTTACATCAGTGCCAACCTGTGGTTTC
>NC_137189.1:40527798-40620298 GCF_960531495.2 Zeus faber
CCCCTCCTCATCTGTCAACCCCACCCCTTCAATCAGCTGGCCTGAATGGCCGGGGCAATGACTGTGGCGTGTCTGTGGGTGGCACAAACACAGAGGGCCACTCTTCCAGTGCCGCAGAAGAATGGAGCTTCAGTTGTGGGCCCCCTCCCTTCACCACTGTAACATTTGCATTTTGTCCTGAATAGTGGCTCTATCCTCTATCCTGTTACAGACAAAGAGTGGCTGCCTATAGGCTACAAGCCACAGACGCCCCATAAAAGTCCATAAAAGGTGATTGGAAGCAAGTCTTCATGTTATACCTCAGTGGTTCCAATGGCTTTTAATGGGAGTGCCAATAAGTGGCTTGGTCCTATTCCAAGGCTCAAAATGATCTAGTCGTACATTTAATTGTTTGCACTCAATCGCAATGTTGGTAAAGGACCGCTAAACTCAGAGATTGTGTATGTACTGTATGTATTTCAAGGGGTTGGTTTGTGTTTATTTTTCTGCCGAGTCTTTCGGGCCACGCTCAACTAAGAAATGTCAACTTGGCTTGATATGGAAGCGCCTTCATCATGGCATCCACATGCTTGCACAGTGCTTGCTTGCACAATCAGCGGCGGTGGGATTAGCAGTATTGAGAGGTTGCAGTCCAGAAAATCAAATACAATCACGAGGAACCGCAGGACAAAGACATTTAAAGCTGAGAAAGCAAAAGATAAAGATCCAATAGAAAACAGCCACGAGTAGGCAGGGAGGAGGAAGAGGAGCAGCGTTGGTAGCCTTAACGTAAGAGGAGGCTTGTGACAGAAAAGTGATCGTTCAACTTTTAGAAGTGGGAATAGAACAAAAATGATACTGCAATATATCACGATAACTCCTCTTGTGATGTTATCTGCGAGACGCCACACGTTGGTTTTCCTTGTTTTATGTCGGGTTTTTGAAATCACATGGAACAGACTAAAAATGCACTGAATAGAGGTAATACAGGACAGTTACATGATTGCTACCTGTCGTTGAAACCTATCGTTCTTCTTCAATTACAGATCTCCTCATGAATTGTTAAGGATATCCGTACAGTATATTGTGCATCACAGAATTATAGTGGGAAATGCATAATGATGTTATCGTAATCCGAGTTATCTGGTAATTCGCACCCCTAAATTCGGATTCCCTAGAAAAGCAGTGGAAATTTTAAAGGAAAGCAAATTCTCTTCCTGCTTTTTTCCCCCACTGGTAAATGTCCAATGTGTTGGACGTACTGGTATTGTTCAACATTCAAATACTACTTGAGGACTTTGATCTGTGCTACTACTAGTTTTTCACAGAGCATCTGTCATGGGCCCGTAGAGAAATAGTGACAGTACTCTACATGTCTTTATCGGACTGTCTTTTTTCCTCACAAGAGATGGAGGGCCTCTGTGAGAAGCTGACACTAATTTTTTTGACATGAAGCCAGAGATATGTGTAATCCTGTTAGAGCGTATCCAAAGAACCTTTTATTTCCTCTGACCAGCAAAGGGACCTGTCTGTCTCGCCATACTTCCTTCTCTCTCTCTCTCTCTCTACCTCTCTACCTCTCTCTCTACCTCTGCCTTCCTTTGATTTATCTGGCAGCTCTAGCCTGCCATGGTCCTTTTGCAGTCTGAGTTAAGTCTGGCTTAAGTCAGATCTCATTTACGGCGTCATCCTTGTCCAAACATGCGCCTCTAAATTTGACTCATTTCTGAAAGGAAACAGAATGAGGTTTTCACATAAGGGGGTTCTCTGCATCTCGCTTTGCCCCATATACCGACTTCATTAAATGTGTTAATCGTCTTCGAGTTTAAACAACACATTTGCCAACATGTAAGACTCCTCACTCCCTACTACTTTTAGGCTCTCTGCCTGTTTAAGCAAATGTAATTGAATTTAATATTTTTCCCTGCCTTTTTTCTATTTTTTGTTATCTACATAATGGCCATCTTTTGTTACTTCTGTTTTGCCATTTCAGGTTCTATTTCTTAGTTTGCTTTCTCTGGCCCCTGCTCTGGTTATTCTAGCCTTGTCCAAGGGCACTAATAGCAGGTTGTAGTGTACCGCCGGCCGTGGGGAGACCACTTTACTGAAACCTTCCTGCTATGGGAACCTATCAGAATTGGTGCTCCTGCGCTCAGACGGCCCAGCAAAGAGGCAGGACCACTGACCCCAAGCACTGGGTAGAGAGAGGAGGCGCTGGATGCACATGGACAGGGCTTCCCTTCATCCTAAAAACAAGGAGAGTGCTCCTTCTGCCCATATCCTATTTTGTCTTTTGGGCCCTAATGGATCCGTTTGAAGCGCTGAGGTTCCACCACACCAGGAAACACTGAAAATCCATTATGAAATCCGAGCCCAAGGCTTCCTGCTTCCATTTGGACAGCTAATTGAGAACACAAAAACAGTGACTTACGGTAGGTAGCGAAGGTCAAGTTGCTTTAACGTAAAGATGCAAAGAGGCACCCACGCCCTCACTTAAAGACTAGCACTTCTACTATCCTCTCACTCCTCAAATCTTACAGTGTCACACTCGGCTCAGTGTGTACAGGATCGATTGCTAATTGGCCACTGGTGACACACTGGCAGGCTATGAGATTACAGAACAATTAGCGATTAATGAGATGTGGAAATGAAAACAAGATACAAGATCCACCCTTAATATAAAATCTCTGGTAGCAGGTAATTAAGAAACAAAGGAGTGTTTTCCCCCTTCTCAAGTTTTGTTTTTTTATCCTGTATGGCAGCCACTCACACACCCACCCCCACCACCACACCCACACCCACACACACACATGACTGTTGCATCAGCAGTAATTAAGTGCCTTTGTTTCACCAGCTGTAATCCCACAGATGGAAGGGCAGCTAGCTTCGTTGCTGACACGCCTGAGATTACCACAAGAGAGAGGGGGAGAGAGAGAGCGAGAGAGAGAGAGAGGGGGAGAGTGAGAGACAGAGAGAGAGAGGGGGGGGAGAGAGAGAGAGAGAGAGAGAGACTGACAGTACCACAGGTTGAAGAGGGATAAAAGAAAGAAAGGGGAGTATTAAGATGGTTGTTTATCCTCATTGTTGCCGGGGAATAATTGCATGACAGTATGCACCCGAGCTTGTAGGAGGGATGCGTCACGGCCTTCACATGCAGCCTGGTGCAAACCTTCAGATTTCATATGATGGAACAAAGGCAGGTGATCAAATGCTGGGGAAGCAAAGTAGTTAATATATAAATGATTTTGACATAATAATCATAAAATTATTATTTAATTGTTTTCTTGTTCAATGGTCAATTTAATATTTTCTTTAGTTTTGAATGAAAGCAAACAGCCTGAGATGATAGGAAGGAACCTCTCTCAACAAAAAACCCAGAGCAGAAGAACAGTATGTGCCTGACCTTGAGCAGGATTTTAAAGTGAAAAAAGGAGGGACAAAACACAGTTTTGATACATGTGAGTGAGACATGTGTACAGTACTGAAAGGGAAACAATTTTTAAGAGCGTCATTGTGACTGTGCACTACATCTTGACAAGGACCAACCATTCTTAACTATTTCTACAAAAGAGAAAGGGATTTTGGAGAAGATAGGATGTTAATGAAAAAGACAGAATAGAAAAGGGTTATTTATGCACGCTTCACCGTCTGCCTGAAAGTTTGTTGGGGGATTTCAAACTTGCTTAATTGATTTAATAAAGCCCTCTATAATAAAAGAATTACAGGTGATGCAGTTAGGAGGCCACTCTTTGTTCTATCATTGTATAAAACCACTCTTCTGCCTATCTTGGCCAGGTCTCCCTAGATTCTTAATCTCAATGGGACTTTCCTGGTTAAATAAAGTTGAAAGTTTTAATAAAAACAGAACAAGATAAATTACATTTCCATCTATTTGGTAGTTGAGGTAAACTTTGAACACTGCCTGTGTAAGTTTGTCATCGTTGCGACAGTTTCTTTTGCAGACGAGATGTCTCGCAGGGTTTTTTTTCTTGTGAAGGACCTGCAGAGGCCTGGATTCTGCTAGTAATCCATCTGGAGGCCGGAGCCCTGCTTTGGTTAATCTGATCATCTGTGACCTGCTGAGACATGAATCCCACCCTTCAGAGCCTGGTCAATCCATAAGCACATATGCATACACACACTCCGAGCCTGTTGACAGATTAGTCATGGCTAAAAGACGAGGGAATTAGCCTGCTTTGTAACTAGCTGTCATTTCACTACTCTGAGAAGTGTATTACAAACAAGTGGGAAACCAAAGCTAAATAAAGAAAAAACAAACAAACAAACAAATAAAAACAACACCCTTATGGCTCAGATGAGTATAATAATAAAGGAGGTTACGAACGCAAACTGTTCAGAGTTGCCTGGTGATGGTGTCTGGCACCTCTTTCAACTCAGCTGTTGAACACCTACAGCTAAAGCAGCGAGCGTTGTGAAGAAAGTGATTTGGGAGCTGATTTTTTTTTTTTAAATGAGGAGGTTGAAAAAGGCTAAATAATGTCAACAGTCTGTCTGAGTCTACACACTTTAGAACCACCAGCGTAAGCCTTGCAGGCCTCTGGAACACATGTTTATGCTTGTTAACAAGGCCTTTGACGCAATTGCGTAACGGGGTTTTTTTTTTTCCCTGGGTTAGAGACGCTGTTTGTTGATGGGGTTTCAAGCCAAGCAAGATTGTCCTCGAGCAAAACAACTTCATAGTTCATACTAGGACTGAGCAATGATATAAATCTCAACGTTCTTTGGATGAATACCTTGATATCGATAATTTGGCGATATAAGTGACCATGACCATTGGTGACCTGGATATGACTAAGCAGGAAGAGGCATTGATCAGAACAGCTACAATAGTTTATGAAGTTCAGTTGTTGTTTTTTTTTTTTTTTTTTATCTGCAGCCGCAAACCAACTGTAGTTTGTTTTCTGTTCTAGAAATGTTCTGTTTGTACAAAAATGGAAAACGACCTGTTTTCTGTTTTGATAATAAAACCAACAGAAAACAAAAAAAACAAACGAGTATATATCTATGAACACACAAACTGACATATGGTGTAAATAGTGTTGCAAGTAAGATTTTGCCCTCCTACGCAGTAGACCCAGGTTCGACTCCCCGTGTGTTTTTCAATTGTTTCAAACTGGATAATAAAATCTTGTGTGAGAGTCAATATTGAAGAAGAAGAATAACCCTGCACCCTCTCAGTTCAAAGCAAGAATTTGGACTCGCTTTGGCTTTTACAGTGCAGATGGGAAACTGGGTATGACCGCTGCAATGTGCAAACATTGCAACAGCAAGACGAAATATTGCGGCAATAGCCAAAATATACGGGCGCATCTTAGTCGCCGCCACCCGGAGCTAAGTGCAGATGACGGTAAGACACTACTGAAAACAGCACCAAAATCACACACAATTCACACCAAAATTAGCGGACCTGCTAAAAATTGGCGATTGACACCTTTTCCCATTGCCAGAAGAAATCCCTTTTTTTTCCTGATCACAAACAAGTCGGAAAAGGGGCGTTTCATGGTTCCAGTGTCGAACAACTGAAACAAACAACGACATAAAAAGTATTTTAGGCCATTCAAAAGAATCGGGTCGTTCACCAATGACCCAGCATTACAGCAGAAGCAGCATGGAGCACCGGCATTGGTACTCCATGCTGTCGATGTGCAGTGCTGACTGACAAGGATCACTGATAATCTTTTTCGCCCTTCTTCTTGACCTGGAAATATAGAGGCCATGAAGGGTGGACAGGTCACAGCCAATGATCCTCTCTGCTGCTCTGATGACATGTTGAGTCTGGCCTTATACTGGACGTTGGACAGATACGCAGTTTTATCGAGTTTCTGTATACTTTTTATTGGTGTTTTTCCCCCCATTATTGACTAACTTGGGTAACACTGGTTTTCTGTAGGTTTAAATTTGACCCCAGACATAAAACATGTCTGTTTGTTTTCACATGACACCTGGGTTAATTTTGACAACAGAGGATGCAATAAAAGTGCTCAGGGTCACTGTCTTTCATCAGTAGCTCACAGGGTCTTCCAGTGCCAATTCACGTTGTTTAGTAAATTGTTTATAAGAAATTGTTTAATAAATACATTTGATTTAAACATTACATGAAACTTTAAAATAATTGGTGACTTCTTAAATATTTATTGAATTAACTGTATATTGGACCATTTTTGAGAGACAACTGACTTTTAAAATATATTTCCAATGAATAAATAATATATAATAATAAATAATGTTGTATATTTTTTTGAAATCTGTGTGCTCACTTTAGATAAGATAAACCTTTATTAATTTCAGGTGTCATAGCGGCAACAGCAATGAGAACGAAACACAGTAGAGGTAAGAGTCCAGAGCCGAACCAAGATAATTAGAATAAAAAAGAAACGATCAAAATAAGAAAAAATAACGCTAAAATAAGGGCTGTTGGCCCTAGATATCTGCACTTGATCCCTGGAGAGTGAATGAGTGAACATATGTACAGTCTATAAATGAAGGTAAGCACGTACATATGTACATATATAAAGCTTTAGTTCCTACTAGACATGTTCAATGGCCATTTGCATGGAGACAAGGGACAAGGCCGACGAGCATAAATGTGTTTCTTTGAGGCTGTGGGATTGCTAAAAAACAAGCTGCTCAATGGGAGCCCGCCTGCTCGGTCAAATTAAATAGACTAAGAGACAAAGAATAAAGAGAAAAAGAAAAGAAATGCTATCTCACATCCTCCCACCCCTCGGATTCAGATCGATTGCATGTCCAGTGCATGTTGCATATCAAACAATAAAACAGATAAAGCAGGATAATGAGATGGAGCGGAGAGAGAAGATCTATCCGTCAAAGCCCCTTTCCAACACACTCTGCGAGACAAGGCCAGAAAATCTTGTGTTGCCCACACTGCTACTTTGCACTGTTCAGTGGTTTTCCTGGTTGTGATGCTCAGGCCTTTGAGCACACTTAAGACAAAACAAATAATTTTCGAGGCAATAACAGATTGTGCCCTAAATGGTACGCATAAACAGGAATTATAAACATAATTTAAATACAATTCTAGCAGGAATCTTCACTGGTCAACAACGGCTTCTTTGACCCCCACCCAAACTGGTTCCAGTTCCTCCTCATCCCTCATTGCTTTGGCTGGAGTGGGTTCACTTGAGTCTGCGACAACGCACCATGGCAATTAGTGTCCCCCACCTGTTGCTGCAGGTCACTGGTGCAGGCATCTGCTGGGGGTGAAATTAGCCATCTCACTTTCGTCCCTGAACTTTGTATGCACCCACCCTGTCGGTCCAAACGCATGCACGTGCGTGCGTGCGTGTGTGTGTGTGAGGTCTGCTGCCCTGATCGAATGTGGCCTCTGTGGCATGACAACTCTGTAGGGGAGGGCGGGGGATATGGGTGGGATACAAATAAAATTCTGGCAATTGAAAAGCAGAACCTAAGAAGAGCGCAAAGGGCCGCGCCCGTCAAATTGAGTTTTGGCCCATTTACCAGGTAGTTAACTTTGCTATAGTTTGTATTCGCAAATTTCATTTTAAAAAGATGAAAAGTGCTTAAAATTATTTGCCACAAATTTAACGTAGGTTTTTCACCATATTTTTTCCGAAATGTTCCAAATCCTGAAAAGGCTGAAAATAGAGACAATATTAAAAAAATTGAAAATGTGAGCTTTCATCAGGAAAATGGTCAGGCATAATATAAAACGTGTGTGCGGACTCGAAAACAGGCTAAAACTCAATTTGAGACCTGTAATGTTCTTTAACCCAGTAGAGAGAAAAACAAAAGGAAGTATCTTTATTTTTAAAAGGCCATGTGCACCTGTATCACACATACCCGTCACCATAGTATTGTATAGGCAATTGAAAAATAGATTATTTCAGAATAATGTTTGTCACACGTCAAGCATCAGACAAGGTTTTTGTTTTAACACAGTTCAGGACATAGCCAGACTTTAACAAACACTGACACGGGCGCCAGGAATGCCTCTCACGCCAGTGCCAACACTTTCATCTCTGCAAAATCCAATCGAGTATACTCTCAATTTGGAGCCGCGACAGTCTAGCCCTATTAAACCTGATATGTTTCTTAAGAACATTGGAACTTGGCCACGAATACATTATCTAACTTTAGGCCACTGGCTACAACATCAATACGACGCTCTTAATGATCAAACCGGATGATAGATTGGAGCTACAGGCACGTTACGGCACTACCTGTTCGTTTTGTATTCATCCCCAGCAACGGACTCCAAAGGAAGAATAAAAGGCATCCACAAAAGCCCACCGTGAGAGTCTCAGTGCCTCAGAGATTGTTGTTCACACATATCCTATATGTGTATGATTTAAAGTCAGTGTGCAGGAAAGAGAAGAGCTCGTCAAATGGAAGAGCTATTCCTGAGCTTCATCTGGTGGCCTTATTTTTGCCCATGAATATCTGCAGCACAGCAGACAGCAGCAGCGAGAGCAATACACTGCAAGTCATGGCAGCATCCCCTTGTATTGTGCCATTCCTCACTGCTGCCTGTCACACCTGACAAGGACACAGGTCGGGAAAAGAGACTTTTGGGGGAAAGAAGAAATTGTGATGGGAGCCATTCCGCTTCCAATTCACTTCTATGCTTTTTTCATCGAAACTGTGAGTCACTAACAATCCGACGACCCAATCCAACAGTAAAGCAATGCAGTAACTTGTAGACCAGCTCCTAATCAATGCCAACTTGGTCAAAATAACCAACATTTTATAATATCCATACGTCTTGTGTGTAAATACCTAATGAGAGTGCCAATAGTCATCCCCAAAATATTGTCAAATTATCGATATTGAGGATATTTCATTTTGTCATCGCCCATCCCTATATTTTGGACATACATACGTACGTACATACAGTACATACAGGCATGAAGGCTGCTATTTTTAATCATATACATTGAAAATAAATAAGTGTAGGGATTCATTCCAGCACAGGGCCCCTAAAGGACATCTCTGTGCCCCCATTTAGTCGAGCCAATTAAGAAGATCTCAGTCTCATTAGAATGACGACCCCTGGGAGCCAGCTGTGCCTGTCTCTCTGCCCGTGGCTCTCCGGGTGGGTGAGGCGTCTTGAAATACCTTAACACTGACAATTTAATACATTCAACTTCCAGACCACAATAGAATGAGAAAGAACCTGAGGCCAACTACACAGATCTATTTCCTTTAATACAGGATCCAACAGTATATAGGCTTTATGATGGCTTCAAACCACACACTGCTGCACCCACTGCAGTATAAGGCACATTCAGCCTTGCCTATGAAAGTAGGGACATTTTTACAGTGTTCCAAATTTGATGTTGATCTTCTTTTCATGAAATTACACAGGACACGGTGGGGGGACAAAAATATAGAAGGAACTCAAAATACTAGCCCAGGTAGAAAGATGAATGGTTAAGAGAAGCCAGAGTCTGACTGCTGGAGACAGATCTGAAGCGTGATGATGAGATTAACCATCAATAATTAATGGGGGCAATACTAAAGGTCAGGCATCCCACCCACCACTGCATAGATCTGCCTCTGGCTTTACTGCAGAGCTGCTGCCTAAAAACAGATACTGCAGTGTTAAGGAGGGTTCACCAGCAGCTAGCATCAAAATCAGCAGATGTGGCGATGCCGGTGATTCTGCGGCACTGACTTTAGGTTTCTGTTTTGGTTTAAACGGGCAGATGTTAAAAAGGGGCAATGGGCAAAATATGGGATTGGGATTGGAGCAAAGAGAAGAGAAGATGTGAGTTAAGGAGGAGATTAGATCATAAGAGGAGAGAAGGAGAGGAGAGCAGAGGAAATGCAGAGAAGAGGATCTGAGGGGAGAGGAGAAGAGAAGAGAAAAGAAGAGAGGAGAGGAGTCCGAGGCGGTAGGTGGAGAGGACTCTGTGAGACCATTAGGTAGAGATGATGGGCTGTTTTTAGTGCAGTCTTCTGTGATATTGCAGCCAGCTCCATCAAGCAGAGGAGAACTGCTAAATTGCCAATTTTCAAATGGAAAAAAAAAAAAAAAAAAAAAAAGTTGAACTACATTTTTAAATGGTGGGACTTGTGCATGGGAGGTGGTAAACACGGCACGGAAGGAAGTGTATGTGGCTGAATATGACGCCTTTGCTCTCCCTCACACGTTGTGGACTTTCCTGGCCTTGACCGAAACAAAAATCATCTAAACACTTGTTTTTTTCCCCCTCCAACTAACTTTACCTAAACCCCACGCTATAAAACACCAGTTTACCTTTGACCCGCAGTTGATCTATAAACATACCTTTTGCAACTTTTTTTGAAAAACAAAACAACACTTGGAAGTTGTAAAATCTAAATCCACATTATTCAAAATAATGTAGACATTTTTAATTGCATTTTATGATGCTACATTGGCAACTATGCAAAGAATGCCACAGCCAGCTACTCTGGGTTCTGTAGCTTCCAGCCGACCCAGATGGAGGGCATCGTCCCGCATCCCCCCATCTCCGCACCCCACTTACATGTGGGTCAGAGCAGTGGCCTAATTTAAATGCCCTCTACTGTGTCGGGATCTGTGATCAATAGCGGTGCAGTGCCATGTTCAAATGGGGGGGGAGGGCTGGGGTAACTCAAAAAAGTACTTTTTACTTGTCAATTTGACATTCTCTTAGATAGCCCTGCAGAGAAAAAAAAAGAAGCGATAAAATGTCCTCCTCTCTTAATTTCACTTCTCTACGTGCAATACTAGATTGTTGATGTTGTGGTGTCTTGCAAAAAATCACTCAAATTGGGATTTGGAATTTAGTATGAGTTTGTATGTGCATTAAGTTACAGGCAAATGTCATACTTGGATCGCTGATGTTTACCAATGCCTGCGGGTCAAACACAAACTTCTATTTCTCAACGAACCTCTGTTCTTACAGAAGATAACTTAACCCATCCACACGATGGGTGATAATTTGGCTCCACAGAAAGACCATTCAATATCTAGACGGTGGCTTGACTTGTCTGAATCTACAGTACATAACTCATAAATAAAATATCAATCACAAAATATTGTGGTCTAAAAAGGTGTAAGTATGAGTTTCCAAAGCCATTGCTCACAGGTCATGTGCATTATATGGCCTTACCATCCCTCCAGTGTTCCCACATAAATTAAGCGCATCGCTTTATCAGTTACACAGTAAACACATTAGCAGGGTTCACATATTTTCCTCCTTCTGTATTTCCATTTGAGCCACTTATTTTTAGATTGACCGTGACACAAATAGAACTACAACTGTCAGTTTGTCATTATAGTGCGTTGTAATGCATAGATACCGATGGGCTGATTACCCCGGTCAGTGGTGCACTGGTGGTGCATGGACGGCCTAAATGTTATCTACTCAATGCCACAACGTCACAATGGTGGGCAGGTGGTCCTTTAACATTGGTGATTAACACCTCATATGCCTCAGCCAGCCCAATTTGGGCCTATGTCACAACCCAAACTGTAGCCACAGGGGAGGACTGAAATACAGGGAGATGTCATACAAGATGATATATCTTCCTCTTCCTCCTCTTCTTCTTTCGGCTGCTCCCATTTGATATACATATATAAAGCTAAATATATTTTTCCAAACATTATCAGTTGGTGATAAGAAAGGTAAAATATTTGCTGTTGATCAAATAAAACGGTTTATTGTCAAATAGTACTATTATAACTAAACTATACTACTATACTAGAGAATATTACAGCATATAACATTAGATATTATTATGACACACTAATTACTACTTTACTTTAGCGTGACTGTCATCTGCCCATAATGGACTCACAAGTTAAAATAGTCGGCTGTACAAGGGCAGCTTTCCTCTATATACACGTAAACTTTTGTCCATATGTGTATGTAAAGTATTTTATGTTTCTTTCTATTTGACTTGGACCATTCTGTCAATGTCTGCTGCTGCAAGAGCTGGATTTCCCTTTAGTAATTAACAATACCTGTTCAATGAAGTTCAAACTTAAATGAGAGGCTCTCATCAGTTTTCCATAGATAGCACCACACTGATTTTGCTTAACTCAAGGGTCAAGGGTGGAACACAAACGTATTTGAGATATGTGGTACAGGAGTGAATGAAGACAAAATGATCTTCTAATGATCTCCCGGGTGCAGTGGACTGGTGTCCTGAGACTCGGTCAGAGTGGGACGTGACGGTAAATGGGTGTAGTTCTCCCACCATCTTTGTCTCCCTCTCGCTCTCCTTATCTCTTTCGGCAACAAAGAGATTAAAAAATAAAGGAAATCAGCTAGACCGCCACAATATGGGCTGGGAGGCAGAGGGTAATATCACACGGATGAAATGAAACGGGGGAACGGAATTATGGGGGACGTGGGGGACTGTCAGTGCGCGCACCCGCTGTTAAGAAATGGTGCTTCCTCCAGGCTCGTCACCGCACCGTCGCCGCCATCACAGCGCCCACAGCCCCCACGTTAAGCTCAAGTCAGTGGTGTTTCATTGTGTCTGCCAATGACCCCAAGGGCTGGGGCTGATGCTGGGGGGGGGGGGGCGCTTGCTGCGTTTCATACATTCCCCCGTCCACATGTTTGCTCTGTCCAGGGTGTGGCCCGATTTGAGAGGATTACACTGAGGAATGCAGCCACAGCCAATCTTTGTAAAACAAGGGGCGTTGGGAGGGGGTGGTATAAATGTAAAAGTTCATAGAGACCCTGAAAATGAATATATGTTAATCTGACCATTAATAATCATTCATATGAACAGAATCGCAGTTCCCTGAGTTAGTCTATAAACCATCTGCGTGCGGGCTGTCGTCCGAAGGCAGGATAATTGGTTTGAAAATCTTGTTCAATTTACTGGGTTGCTCTGACGCGTTCTCCATCTCTTAGCATTCACAAATAAACGTCTTCACTCCCTCTCTCATTCCCAAGCTCTCTCATCAGCCGCCTCCTTTCTCACAACCAAACCCTTACAGTTAAGAATCCGGCTTAAGATGTTATTTCCTAGTGGGTGGAAAACAGGGCACCTTGGATCCTCCACCTAAGGTCGATGGCAGCGATGAGAAAACACTGCACACACCTGAAAGCACCTACGATTGTTTCTCCGGAACGGCCGGTTTCACTCTCCTACGACGTGAACTCCGCGAAATGCGATAGTGCCGAGATGTTTTCGGCCCGAAACCCCCGACCCCCCCCCCACTCGTATTGCAGATTGTTCGCTCAGGCATGGAGTTTCCCCGAGTTCAAATCTCAAGACGACATCAAACAGAGCAGCGGGCAGCGGCGACATCTGATTGTCAGGGTAAAAGACTGCTGCGCCTGATGCTCTGTAAATCAAAACAAAAATCTTGAAAACATGAATTATTGAGTTGTAGTCTTATGGTCTGCGCATCGTGGCCCCCGGTTCTATGTCTTACGAACACATACACAGTAGTTGAACACATGAGGTATTTGACTCCTGTGTGGGTGTATGTGTGTATACTCACACTATAGAGCACTGTATTACGCGTCATGTTTGCAGAACGACAAGCAATCAGCAATGTGAACACAACACAATCCAACCCTGTGAATCCATCTATATTGCTGCAGGAATAGCTAATCGTGTTAGCAGGCACGTTAAGAGGCTGAGACAGAAGGAGAGTTCTTTAGAGAAGTGCCGAAAACTGAGCGGAATCAACAACAACAAAGGGCCAATGTAAGAGACATTTCCAGCATGACATTATCACATGACTGCTTTGATTGCCTTCATTTGGTTAAGACAGACGTCCTCAGTCACTCCTCGGGTCCTGAGTCACACAAGCCCTCGCCACGTCTTGTGCGGTTCAACGTGATTTAAAGATCTTTCAACCAGGCCCAAGCTGCTAATGTGAGCTTTAACACCGCCTGAATGCACTGATACAAATCAAATTCAATGTCTACGGTACATGCCAATGGAATGAGCCACAGAGGCGCAAAGAGGAGCTTCTGCAGTGGTTTCCAAACTGGTTTTTATCCCTTTCCTTGATGAATTCCTCTCTCTGCATAGAACTTTGGTTTAAGTTGCATTAAGGTTTGTTCAACGATGCAGGACCTCCAGAAAAAAGGAAAAATAAATGCAATTTATTATTTATTAAATGCAACCAGATTTGGTCTGGTGGCTTCTCTTCCACCAAACAGATTCCACCATTTCTACGCGAGCCCAAAGAAACCTTTGCTGCATCTGCCCGTATATAAACTGCGTTATCATTATTGGGTTTTTTTTACCAAAAAATTGTTACTTGCTTTCTTACTGTATTGGATATTTATATAGGCCTACGTAGTTATACCTAGATCCGGTTACTTTTAAAAATGTGGAAGAAAAGTCATTTGTTGGACTCAAATCTACTGGAAACTGAACCGTGCAATGTCTTCAGATCGAATCCAGTTTTGAAAACCAATGGACAGGGATGAAATAAAATAAAGTTATCGAAGCGATATATATATATATATATATATATATATATATATATATATATATATATATATATATATATTCTGCCATTGACATGAGCACTGAGAGATTTTAAATGGTGTCTACCTATGCAACACCAATTAATGAGAATGCAGCTTTCGAGTGAAAAGTAAAGCGGTTAAAACAATTTTTTTTAAGAGACAGCAAATGTGTCACAGACAGACTTTATTCCTGAAACCCGTGGGGAAGAGCTGCAGGGCAAAAATGATTCCCTTAATGTAAGACCATTGAAATGCAGACAACAGCGTGACAGCGTAGCAAGGCTGCATGCCTTAGGGCAGAGGAAGAAGCCACAAACAAGGCAGCAAAAGAAGTGATCCCCCATCCCCTGGTTGTCAAATTCAAAGCCCACCAACAGAAAATGCGAAGCAAGCCATTTTGGTCGCCTCCACAGGTCACTTCTCTTCCACAGACGACCGTTTATCTGAGCCGTTCCAGTGGCTTCTGCTTGGCTGCTCCAATCACCCACAGCACCCTACCCTCCGCTGGCCCCTGCCTCGGCCTACGGTGGGCCCTCTGGTCTGGTGACTGCCCTGTCTGCTGGTTCTTTGATAAAGAGAAACGTGAATGGCCTCGTTGTTTTCCGCTAGGGGGAAAGCACACACACAAGCAGGATTGAAAAATTATTTCAGACTTATCCATGTCATATCCAGTCAGAAACTTAAACAAATAATGGTTAAAAATAGAAATGTTGGATTTGAAGCTATGAAAGCCACCATTCTGACGAGACAAAATGGTGACACTGCCAAAATTGTATTACTTTAGCTTTCAAAAACTTTTCAAAAGTAATGATGTTGCAAATTTTGATTACAGTTGGCGCTACTTCCACTGTGAAATTATAGGGGATAGGATTGGGATATGTAACTTTTTAAACACACTGATCGGAATTAATCGAAACGGTTTGACTGGTATTTTAATCACTTTAAGACGTCCCTGCCGGCTTTACTTGGATTACACTTTGTTAACTGTTCTGGCTAATCGCTTAGTGCGGTGTGGGGACGGTGTGGTTTGAGCAGCCACACCTGACCTGGGTCTAGGTAATTGTGGGCCCAGGATCAGAGTGGCTGCATACCTCGTTGGTTGGTCGAACGAGCAACAGGTTAAACCCCCATCCACACACACACACTCAGGAGAGGAGCCCTTGTCATGACATCTCCATCTGCTCCTGGGCTAATTCCAACTAGCCTTCTCTCTACAATAAACTGGTGTGTCTACAACCCTTTCTTCTGTGTCTCTGTGCTGGAGGTCCCTGAAATGCCACTTGGATGGTGTGTGGGAGGCGAAAATGCCACACTCAGCCAGACTTTTTTAGCCTGGTGGCTAAGCTAAGCCAACTACTCAAACATGTCAACTAGTGGTGTAACGGATCGTAGTTGATCCGCGATCCGTGGATCATGGATCAATTGCAAAATTACTGCCACTGCTACTTCTTAAAGTAATAATTCCATAAATCCCGACACAGAGCCAAAGCGAACCGAAACCCAAGCCGCAGGAGATAGAGCTCAGCTGGAGCGCAGCGTGTGGGTTCAAATAATTTCAAGAAAAAGTGTGCGAGTCGATAAAATCTGATATTTTACACTATGTCCACTTGATTTTTCAACTTGAGAGGGCAGAACCGGGACCAGGAGCTTGTGAGAACGCACTGCATAATAGTATTTATGGATATGATTTTGATTGTGATATCAAAGATGATAATGTTAAACGGAACATGGCGCTGTGATATAAGTTGAACGAAGTAAAAAGTCTGATTAGAGAAGAGCCGACACGGACGCAGTGGGCAGAGGGGAAGAGACGCACTTGCAGTAGTGTTGAAAAGTTTGTCTCTTTTCAGTGAGCTGGATCTTCCGTCTCACCGAAAAGAGTAGACTCTTATGGCTCCCAAGCATTTATTTTGTTTATGAAATCGTATGAAATATTTTCTATTAAATATACCACAAAAAAACAACACTAATAATGATTTAATGTGGCTCGCCTCAGAGTTACTTAAAAAATACAAAAAATAAGTGTTTTCTTTACAAATCAAGATTCGATAGGGTTAGGGTTGGCGCTGAAACAAATACATATGTTTAAATCCAATGGATTTGTGTATTGAGAGATACAGACTTCTCTACAACAACGACTGTACCTCAATTAATACTGAACCTATTTTCATGAAACTGTGTTTGTTATAAATGTGAAAAATTTAACATGGTACTGGTTTCTGTTACTGACCCTAAGCCAGTTACTGGGGGCGGATCGCATCATATTTATTTTTTATTTTTTTTCAACACTACCATGTTCAAAGGAAGAAGGTATCAATCGTGCCTCATATTGCACTTTAATAAAAAATGTCAGTATTGATTTTTTGGTTTTATATATTTTAAATATATTATATTATATATATATATATTATATTATATTATATTATATATTTAAATCTCTCCTTTGTCCAGCTTTGTGGATCATGGCTTCTGGGCAGTCCAAGCAGACAGCCACTCTCAGCGCAACCTTCCAGGACACAGTTTTGTGAGACCCCTACACTTGTCCACAGGTTTCTTCCTTTCTTCCGGCCATCGGTCATCCTGGACCGAAGCGGTGGTCCACAGTAGCAGGGGACACTTAGACAAGGCCGCCTCACCACCTCGCCTATCCCCCTCCAACCGCTACGCGACCCTGGCTGGACGACACTCAGGTGCACCCAGCTGGTGCTCCCGCGATTGCGAATCGTCCTGATCTAGACCCCTTTCCGAAGACGGCGCCTGCTGACACTGCAGCTTCTTCATCACTGGTCACTGGCAGCGTTCGGGTGGCCTTCCTTTCTTAGAGAGGCCAAGTCAATGACCCTCTTCTCAGATAAGGACCTCCTCCTCTTACCGTAAGAACCTAAAAGATGCTGTGGTCAGACACTCTGGAGGTCTTCCTTGGCCATAGCTGGCAGGGAAAGCAGCCCTGGATGAACTGGAATTTCCTCCTCTGGGTGGATGATCCCGGTCCTCCTTGAGTGCACCGCGGCTACCTCTGGTGGCCGTTGTTACTACGGCCGGGGAGGTGAACTCCACCAACCCTCTGTACAGCCGCTACCAGAGCGAGACCCAAGGCTCACATCAGCTCTAAACCACACCAAAATGCCCTGGACCATGACTGGCGGGATGAAACGCCGTGGCAGGTGACTATCCCGTCCGTCTCCACCTTGGGTCCCCCAGACAGACAATGGGTTTGTCACCTTGGGCAAACTGGATGACACCTCCTTGGCTGGTTGCCCCCCAGGTGGTCATGTGTGCTATCCAGGTGCCTGCAAAAAGGACATTATACCCACCCGCTCTGTAGCAGTTTCAGCAACATAACTCTGCAGTCGTGGTTCAGGCCGGCACAAACAACATAAAAAACCAAACCAACAGTCGGGAGCATCAAAGGGGAGTTTGTGCGCCTCATCGACAGTCTGCTGGACACCGGGAAGCAGGTAAATCCCCCCCCCCCCTCATATTCTGGTGACGTGAAGTTCAGTTCAATTGCATATGACAAATCCGTATCTGGCTAAAGAGTAACTGCTGCAACAAAGATATCCCCTTTATTGACAATTTTGCTGCCCTTTTAAATAGGCCTCGGCTTTTTAAAACAGATGGGCTCCGTCCTTACCAGGAGGGCTCACGCCTTTCAGCAATAGACATTGAACTGACCTTGCACTCCTGTAAGGCTTCTCTTGCCCGCTGACTATCAAAAAATACTCCCTCTTGGCCAGACAGACATTTTTAACATTCTTGTGAAAAATCACTCAGAGATGCCCGATGACATTTACAGTCAAACAAACTGGTGCATGTCCCAAGAACCTCATCACTGTAAAGGTTCAGTCTGCTGTGAACCCTGCTGAACGGAACTCTTCTTCACTGCCATTGAAGTTTGCATTATTGAACATTAAAATCACTCTCTAATAAGAGTTTTTTATTTTTTATCTCCCAATATGGTCGACATTTTCTATTTCTTACTGAATGTTGGCTCTCGTCCACTGCCTCTGCGACACTTTTTGAGGCTTCTCCCCGCAGACTTATAGCTTCTTATTTTCTGCTAGACAAGGCAAGGAAACAGGTGGAATAGCAAACATTTTTTTCTAACTTGTTCACCTGCACCGAAGCAATTTCTCAACCTTTGAACGGTTATTAGAACTCTCACAACACATTCTTGCAATAACCATTTATAGAGCCCCAAAGCACTATCCAATTTTTTTATCTGAGTTCTCTGAATTATTTATTATATGATTGCTCAAGTCAAATATGGGTAATTTTACTGGGTGATTTCAACTTGCAATTACTATTCAGATTCTAGAGTAGTGGAATTTATGGACCTTTTTACTAGTCTTGATTTTATCCAACTTGGAAGAATGTCAGTCACAACCGTAGAAATACACTGGACTTAGAATTTTTACAAAAGGGTATGTGTTTTATCTATTTTGTCTCTCTGCATTCCAAGTAAGTGTTCAGAGCCTCATACACATACTTACCGCCATACTGACAGCGATGCTCGGTCAATACTGGCTAAGCCTTCACCTGACATACTTGACTCCTGTAGTGCAAATTCTGCTTCCCTTAATAATCTTACAGACAACCTGAATAGTGTCTTACTAAAAACGCTTGACTCTGTCGCTTCTCTTGCAGCCAGAAATCAATCTCAGAGCAAATCAGCATCATGGTTTTTAGATTTAACCGTGGACTCAAACAGACGTGCAGAAAACTTGAGCGCAGGTCACATATGACAAAACAAGAGATTTCTTGCCTTGTCTGGGTTGAGGGTTTTAAGGTGTATAAACGTGCACTCTATTTAAATAATTCACGGTTTCTGTTTGATACTGTTGCTAATCTCACACAAAATACCCCTGCCAATAGCTCTCATTCAGTGCTGATGATGAAAATTCTTTACAAATAAGATTGACTCCAATTAGAGATAAATTCACTGGTCTACACTCGTCTCAGAATAATGCTTATGAACTCTCTACTGCTTTTACGGATGCAGGCACTATGACTCGAACCAACTGATCTCTTTCAGAGTATGAAATAATTTCCCCTGAGGCTCTTACCAGCCTGGTAACTGCTTCCAAATCTACAACCTGCATATTAGACCCTATACGTGTAATCTTTTTAAAGAACTGCTTCCTGCTTTAAATAGTCTTATTCTTTATATTATCAATAATTCGCTTTCTATAGGCTCTGTGCCCTCAGCTTTTAAAACTGCCATTATTAAACCACAGCTCAAAAAACGTAATATTGATCCGCAAATTCTGAATAATTACAGACCAATTTCAAATCTTAATTTTATGTCGAAACTACTTGAAAGGGCTGTCACTGATAAACTTACTGCCTAATTATCCAACATCAATCTCTTCTATTAATTTCAATCTGGCTTTTGGTCCCGTCATTCCACTGAAACTGCCTTGACCAGAGTACCGAAGACTAGAGTCAATGATCTACTAATTACTGTTGATTTTGACTTGGACCACAACATACTTTTAAGCCGCTTGGAGAAGCATATTGGTATCCAGGGGACGGTGGAATGGTTTCATTAATATTCATCAAATAGAACTCAACATGTAAGTTACAATAATACAATCTCTGAATTTTATGAAGTAAAGTTTGGTGTACCCCAGGGATCGGTCCTTGGCCCTATGCACTTCTCTATCTATATGCTTCACCTCTGTGACATTATTTGCAAATATGGTGGTAAATTTCATTGCTAACCAAATGTCACAAGCGCGTATTCCACATATGCACCTTAAGCTTCGGAACCAAATTTCACAAGCACGAGTTACACCCGGAAGCTGTTAGCAACATGCTAAGCTTAGCTCAAGCTGATTAGCATCTGAGTCACACTATGGCGAATACAAATGAGTCCGACACATAGGAGCCAGAAGATCCGCCTTCTTCTTTTCAATTAGCCTTGTGGGAAAATTGTGGCTTCCTCGTGCACTACAACAGCAATGTATAGTGAGTAGTGGATCGGACGAGGACAGTGTGTCGGCGTTGTTTAACAGTTGTAGGGTGTGCGTTGAAACAGATTGAAACACTCCTTCTAATAGGCACATTTTGGGTTTTTTATCATTCTACAGTATATTGACATTTAAATGTCTAGACCCTGAATATAAGACGACTTTTTCAAAAACATGCGCATGCACGATTTAAGCATCTGTGTGGAACACAGTTTTGAATGAGGCCAGCGAAACCAACTTAAATAAATGTAAACATGTCGGTTATAAATGTGATATATCATGGTTTTTTTCGGCTCTGGAGAAATGATATATGATCAAGAAGTTTGAGAGCCGAGCAAGAGCTTTTTTTTTTTTTATTCAACACACACTGTTACCCCAGGGGAGCCAGACTGCCTGTGAGGGACTATGGGGAATGGAGGCAAACTCCCGAGATCTCTATAATCAAACACACTGCCTGCTCCAAAGGGCTCTGGAAGCAACACCTTCACTTTAATCGTGTACACACCCCGAATACAGACTAATTCTCAACGCTATTCTGTTTGGGTGAAATTGACACCAACTGCCTTCAATGAACGGACACATACGCCTTTGGCCCTTGATGCCCGTTTTATCAGGCGAGTTATTTATTTATTCACAGTATTTAATCGTGAATGGGCATCGAGGTAGCGGAATTTCTGGGCAAGGTATGTAAATTCATGAGAACGCGTCCGGGATGCCCGCCTGTGTCACTTTGTCTCCTTATTGAATGAAACTAAAAAACACTGTGCTTAACAGGGACACTGGTTCCATGTGCCTTTTCTTTTTTTAATTTGAGCACCTGGCCCTCTTAACCCTTCCACCGTATCGACCTCATCCGCTAGGGAGGATTTTACATAAGGACAGCCTGAAGAGTGGGCCTCATGCCGAAGCTGAGTGCTGTGGTTGTTTAGTTTCTACAGTCAGGGATGACTGATCCTGGTTTTTGATGAACAGCAAAATCGTGTAATGGGAAGGGGATGGATGTCAGGCCTTCCCTTGCGTGGCACAATAACAAATCGATCCCAATTGGAGTCAGCTGTTCACTCATTAAGCCATCACAGGGTCTGACACAGGCTGGCACCTGGGAGAGACAGTCACTCGATGGCTGTATGCCCAGCAATAATTCAACAAGGCTTACCATCAACCGAGCCTCTTGTCACAGAAAACAGCTGAAGGCACCATAAATATAGCAAATTTTCAGCATGTTTGATAAATAAATGGCTGTTGGTGACTGAGGTATGCATGTTATGGAGTGACACTTTCGCATTCTCAGAAGAGATCTCAATGACTATTCAGCATATGGTAAAGATGATCCCAAAGCCAGTGTGGGCATCAGCAATCAAACAGAGACGTATTTTTGCAAATTGAGACTGTTACAATAATATGGCACTAAAGATAAAACTGGAGCCACACAGGAAACTGTTAATGTCGTAAAATGTTTGTTCTTTTATTGTGGAGCGCTGAATTCATTCACAATCTGTTTCCCATTGTCCCATAGTTCTAACCTACATTTTCCTGATTATTGAAAGACTCTGTGTACAATCGCTGCTGTTTATATTATGTTTATTCCATCATCCACGTTGCATTTGTTTTACAAGATGACACAACGTCTGCATTAGGTCTGTAACAGGTCCATTACACAATATAAAGTACAGTTCATTCTCGTTGACATATTCAATCTCCAGCCAACGTCACTGAGGTTGGTGTGATGTCAGCTGCCTGATCATTTACCTGGACAGTGGTATCTGCTGTTGCCTGTCAAATTTTAAAGTAAAGTATTCCAGGCGAGGGATAGCGAGTAGGCCCCTTCATCCTGGCTTATTGTCAACGGGCCAATTTTTCTGATCTCGATACACTCCCTAATCCATCATTGGTATCATTAGTTCTCGCAGGTAAGTGTTCTAACTTTTCAAGGTATAACACTACTCTATCCATCCCCACAAACCGGACATCATAATATATTGTCAAGACTAGATTAACCCGTTAAAGCTAGGCTTTTGACATGGGTATAATGTCAATGCTGGTAGTTGATCACTTTACAAAATATTGGAACTGCTCTCAGTGCATTGCACTTTTGTTGCTGCTGTATCCTGAGTCTTCACAGTTCCAGTGTTCTGTTCTACTTTCTTTGGCTATTTATCATTGTCATAGCAGCGTTCATTTTGGGTGGGGGGTGGAGGACTCATATGGCTACATGGAAAAATGTGATTTTCAGCAGAATTGTCTCGGTTGCAGCATATGGGGGCTTGGACAAAGCGACCTCAATACAACTGTATCGACTTTGAACGTATTTGAGTATCAAAGGGTATTTTGAATATTCAATTACTGTATAAAAAGCAAAACTCATCATGAACAACCCCCACATTCCTTGTGTAAAACTTTAAGATATCTGGACACCTATTTTCAAAAATGACAATGGTCATGTATTATCTATTTCAATGGACAAGACCATTTAAGAAAGATAGTAAACTGACTGCATTTATATAGCCCTTTTTCTAGTCTTGCGAAAGTTGCGACTACTCAAACAGCTTCAGAGTACATGCCTCACATTGACGCACACATTGATACATCGATGGCGGTGGCAGCTGTGCAAGGTGCACACCTGCTCTGTCTCGCTCAAGGACACTTAGACGTGCTACCAGGAGGAGCCGGGGATTGAACCAGGAACCCTCAGATTACTGTACAACCCGCTCTACCTCCTGAACCACTGTCGCCCTAAATTTCGACAAGGTGCTGACAGCTGCAGGTATGATTAAAACAATATTACAGCTTGAATATAAATGCCTGCCATTAGATCTCTAATGTTATATAAATATATATAATAATATATATCTTGTTTGTTGATTTCTTTGAGACAGCTGACATGCATCCAGGAATAGAAGCTCTTGGAGGGCTTTGGGCTATCAGATGGTGGCAACCAGTATAGATGATGGACATGGAGTGGTAACATTAGAGCAACACACACACACACACACACACACACACACACACACACACACACACACACACACACACACACACACACACACACACACACACACACACACACACACACACACACACACACACACACACACACACACACACACACACACACACACACACACGACAGGAGACCTCTTTGGCCTTTAGCACCATAGGTCAGGCTGGTCTAGTGACTGCACCTGATATGGAGGCCTAGCTCACAGACACACACTACATGCTAATTTGAGCAGACAACCTACACCCGCCAGCCATTACAAAATCAGATTCCACTTCCAATGACAAGCCCAGTTAAAAAAGAGAAAAATGATTACAGCGACTCCCGAGAACAACACTCAAGCCCTGGCTCTCAGCACAATCAATCACCCTTAGACAACAGTTAGCAGGGTATCTGCAGGCGTCACCAAATTCTATCTTTCTAGACTTTATAATAGATATTTAATCAAAATTCAGATCAAAATCCAAGGCCACTTTTGTGAAGTCAATAAATAATACATTCGGAATATTCAGGAATATATATAATTACAAGGGACCTAGAAGAAAATTAGAAGAGAGAAATCCTACTGCATTCAACATTTGTTGGTATTCCTCACCTTTAGGGAGTCAAAACAGGCGATCACCCTCCCGTTCTCCACCTGGCAACTTTTTGGCGGATGGGCAAATTTGCATTCCTCGTCACTGCGCGAACAGGTTCCCCTCTGAAACTGCCGGCACACTTCCAGGGTCAGCCATTTTGTGTCCCGTATCGAGGCAATGTTTAGAGCCATGTTAGCAACACAGGCTGCAGTGCCGGGATGCAAAACAGCAACGGAGCAGCTTGTTTGTTTGTTTTGTAGGAGACTAACCCTCTCAGGAGCACTTCAGGGAAAGGGAAGGGGAACAACTAAAACGAAAAGTGATTCAGCAGGTAGAGCAGTTGTCTGGCAATCAACGGGTTGCAGGTTCAATCCCCTGGCTCATCCAGAAAAAAAAGTGTCCTCTAGCAAGATTCTAAATACACTAACTGCTCACAGCGTGCCGCTTGGCGCCTTGGACGGCTGCCTTTTGCCGTCGATGAGTGTGGATGTGTACGTGGCTATTTAAATGCGGTCCGTACGCCAATGACCATTTTAAGGATGATCCTCCTCGGGTGAGTGGATAAGTTTTGTCCTTGCGAGCCGCAGAGTGTTGGTCGTGGACTGGCAAAGCCACTGTGGCCAACGCACGGGATAGTGCTGCCGTCCTGGGAATCTGTCGCTCATACAGCGTTCGCTCATCAATCAGCTCGTCTCAGGTGCGGACCTTCGACGAGGCGGAGGGGGGCATGCTGGGAGACAGGCTCTGCTGGCTACACAGACGTCCCCAAAATGTCTTATCTTGACAGACGATGGCCGAAAAAGGGGTTGGCTGTGGAGGGAAAAAACCTGTGCTATTTGGGCCGCGCTGGCACTGTTGGGCAATGAGAACAGCTGCTGAATTTTCTATTGTTGAAACGTTTGTTTGGCAGCGACTCTCGGAGGTTCAGGAGCTTCCACGGCAGCACATCATTTCCACCTCTTCATTCGGGTTGAGCACTCCAGGGCTTCGGGCGAACGAGGAGGGTCAGGGGTGTTTGCGGCTGAGCACTTCCCTGTCGCAGGGAATGATTGGAGTTTTGTGGAGACACCCACAGGACCCTCAAGTGGCAGGAGGGGGTGTCTGACAAGGCACTTTCCGTCAGAAATCTGAAGGTAGAAAGAAAGTAAGAAAAAGATTATTCAAGAAGCAGAAAAATAACTTGAAAAATACAGTGGGAAATAGCCACTCGGCTTTCAACAGGTGCTAACCATGTTTGCGTACGTGTGTCAGTCTGCATTTGTGAACAGCTCCCAGATTTCCCGAGTGGGGTTCCGGCTCAAATGGGGAATGGCCGGTGAGCCAGAGAAAAGGCTGTCATGGGGTTATTTGGGAGCCACTTGGGTTTAAGCCCCCTTGATCATTGCCTGTGTGCCATTGTGCGGGTGAGTACAAGCCCTCTGGCTCTCCAATGTGTCCCACACAAAGCAGTGAATGGCAGAAGCCCCTGTGCTATGAGACAGCAGACAAGACCAGTGAGCCAGAGCGGAGCTAGGGAGAGGGAAAAAAAAAAAAAAAACCCAGGGCCAACCCACCCAGTAGAGCAATGTGAGGCAGACAGTGCAGCCAATAGAAAAGCGCGTAGCACAGCACTATTCCGGGCAGTGGTCCAGCAGCTAGAGAGGGGCTGAGACAGATGCATGTGCCAGTGCCAGACGCGATTATGACGCTGGCCGTTGCCCCTCAGGCCTGCCTCTCTACCCTGCAACACCCGCTGGCCTCCCACCATCCAGATTAGACACCGGCTCATTCACTGCCTGTTATTTTACATTCATTGGGAGGATGTGTGTTCGTGTGTATATATATATATATGTGTGTCGCCTTATTTAAAAGGCATTTGTGTCTGTGTCTGGCTATTGTCTAGGGAGAGAGAATGAATCGGTCAAGCAACAACGTGAGGAAATGGCCTTTAGCTGGGCGTAAGGAATCCATTACAAAGCAACTTCTGCGGAGGGAGACCTTTCCTTTGCAACATCTGGAAATATTTTAGTGCTAACTGGGGGCGGGAAAAGGGGGGTAGGGACAGCAGACTGTGCGAGGAGAAGGAGAAGGGTTGTAATAACGTACAGCTGCTGGCTTTAAAATTCCCCTTTGCTGTTTCAAAAAACCTTGGCCTATTTATGGGACGGTAACAATACTGTTGCTACCGTGCAGCTAAATACAACTGGCCCAGCTCAGTCACTGCACTGCACTAAAAACGAAAGGGTATAGAATCCGTGAAAAAAAAAACCAAACAAGCTGTAATGTCATTTTGTGAGCGTTACTTGTCGTTAACACAGACAAGATAGCGAGACTTAAAGTTGTCTGCTCTACTGTGAGAGCCAGAAATCATTTTCATTCCATTAACGTTGAGATAGAAAGATAAGGGATAACTTTCACTCAGGAGTGCGTTCATTCAGATCTGGAATTGTAATGTAGTGCTGCAATCCTGTCTGTTTCCTCAAGTAGTTGATAATCAACAGGCGTTGATTAACTGTCCGGCAGAGGAGAAATTTGCTTCAGGTCTGAATGTGAATGTAGTTTCTATGCAAAAAAAAAAATAAAGAAATATAATTAAGACTGGGCGATAAAACAATCTCAATAATTTTAACAATAAAATCTTCCACGATAAAAATGACAAATTTATAACGTTTATTGTTGATACAGTTCAATACAGCGTCTGTTATCCTCTACCTACAAGGATATGAAACGAACAGCCAGACATACAGTCTCTCCCTGACCGCAGTACTCCAGCCAGCAATGCACATCAGGGACCTTCCTCAAACACCGTTTTGAACTCGACCTCCCCCTGCTCCCAAGCCGAGCACGGCACGGACCCTATCCCCACGAAAGGAGAGCGATTAAAGAAAGAATCCGCCATTTTCAGTGACATCTGGTCTGACACGGTCGGAGAGCGTCCCTCGTTTCCGGTCCAAACGTCCCCGCATATAATCACAGAGCACAAATTTGGGAACTGTTCTCAGACGACAATGATGATTATATTTTATATATATATATTTACATGTATATAATACAGTTTTCACACCAAAATTAGAAAAAGCCAATAACTTCTGATTTTGGATTCTAAATGGGATATTCCTTGATCAAGGATATTCCTGTCTGTTTATGCACCAGCGTCCAGGCTTTCAACGCACGTCGCAACCCGCAGGTAAAACGGCCAAAATTGGCGTGTCGACCCAGGTGTCCTGTTCACATCAGAGCCAATCGGAGATGGAGCTGATTAAAACCCCTGTCTACTGCAGGGTCATTTGACCCGGATTTTTCCTTTCCCCCTGTTGACAAATACCGGATGTTAGTGGGTGTTACCGTGTTTTTGGTGCAGTAAGAAATGGGTGTAATACATATTTATATATTATAAATTTATCTTTTTTTGTTTGTTTACATATTTTATTATTTATTTTATGTATTCATTGTTAAGCATAAACCCATGGGAATACACTTAAATCTGTAAACTGAGCATTATTATAAAATATATACCGTTATAATTATCAATAAATATAAAAAAAACATCATTATAACATTTTTGGCCATATCGTCCAGCCAAAATTATAATATAAAAACAACATAAAAATATACTTAAGAACTGCTGAGATCTTTCAGTTTTCAGCACAATCTCATCTACTCGTCAAGATAAATTGAGGCTCATAGCTGTTCGGGACATCGAAAAGTTTGGTTGGTTGTTTGGCTGAATCAATCCAAGCAACTTATTTAAACTCCACCAGAAGCAGGCATAAAAGTATCCTGTATTTTTTACTCAAAGAATTATCCCACAACATAAAATCAATACAGTCAGCCAACATTTTCTCAACATTGCCACTGCAATGTTTAACTGCAGCCTTTGTGCATAAACTTTGTAATTACTTGAGTTCTGTGAGGGCAATTGTGTCATGGCTATGGCTACTGAACAGTCTTTAAAAATCAAAAAACATCACACCATCCAACACTATTTACTCAGAGTATAATCCATAAATTAACACATTAACATTTGTCAGAAACAAACATTAAGATGTAAAATGGGGTGAGAAACAAAAAATCAGTTAGGGTTGAAGTTGAAGTTGGAATAAGCTTAGATAAGCTACAGGTAAAAGGTAAATAGATTTGGCAGGCTGAACAAATAAGACAATGTGTATGACAGCAGCGTGTGAAAGGTCTTTAACTGTGTATGGACACCTAGATGAGTGCACCTGTTTGTTAGCATTTTTTTAAAACATACCCCTATGGTTAACCTAGGAAAACATAGAAGATACAAGTTGGCATATTGTTTCATAGTGAAGTTATCTTCAGTTGCAATTGAAATTGGTACATTATGTCTGTGTCTGAGGGAATGGCTGAAATAAGCAAAACCAGGCACTGACGCTGGCATATTCAATTTTACAGAGGACCCATTTCACAGCAGGAAAATTCTCTTGATAATAAAAAATATTCTCAATGCTCGTCCTTTCCATGAGCCCGTCTTGCCTACAAACCCAATATTATCAGCTCCTCCCGCCTCCACTTATTTTTTGAGAAAAACTAAGAAAGTGGGCGGGGTTCTGCTGGATGAGTAGAACGTAGAACCAGCCCCATGTCAACTGAACTGCCTCTCTTCTGTCTCCACAATAACCCGACTACACAACCCACAGTGCAAACTGCCGTTACCCCCGTTTTAACAGCCTTTCCTTTTTTTCTAGATTTTTATTTTTCTAGATTTTTCACAATAAACTGGAGCATAAACCACACAAAAATTGTGAGCAAAACATGATTTGGAGTAAAGGCCCTTTTTTAGCTTACTGCCTACAGGAAGACATTCCCCCAGAGATCAACTAGCCTTACGAAGACGCTTCTTCTTCAAATCATCCGGCAGTCCTGGGCCCATAAAGCAACACCATTGTCTAGCTAATCATATTGTCCCACTTTACTGCTGATCATGTGAAATTAGATGAGGAGCCGCTGTACCCGGTTGTACCGACACCCGGTCTCCGCTCTCCACGAACGGATTTAATTTCACGCCCACCTCCCCTGGGAGAGAGTCAATTGCTGCAGAAGAGACAGTCAGGTAAGAATCATGTCAGATCTGACCTTTCACAATTAATCCCTTCTTATTTTTAGAAGCCATAAGAAGTCTGTGGTCTAGCTAGCCTACTTAAACTGTGTACAGGAAAGGAAAAAAGGTGCCCCTTTCCTTGGAGATTTCTGAGCTTGGAATGACTGAGAAGGGCACATTACATGGGATTGACAATATATTAATTGAGGAAGATTTTGTCATTAGATATAATAAACTGAATGTGTACACACAGAGGCAAGATGAATACATATGCCATCCAGCCAACCTTTTAAATGGCTCAGGAACTACTTCAAAACAAATGATGACCTTTAAAGAAGAGTTATGGGTGATAATTCCCAGCATGGCGCTGTGATCTCACTTGTAACATAACAGCTTTACATTCTAAGGACACGAAAAACCCATAGAAGACATCAAGGAAAATTGCCATGCGGTTGAGGGAGCTCGGAAAATGCCAGCTGAACACACACACACACACACACACACACACACACACACCAAATAAGATAACACTTATTATCTTGGTTTAGACTAGCTCTGTTTAGGCTGGCGTATTATACCTCTGCAGACCTTGGCCTTGTTTATACCCAACTAAGCTGGACAATGCTGCTGATGTGAAATAAGGGAAGGACAGATGGTTGGCGAGTAGGAAGGGGCTACACAACACCCTATGTTATTATGACCTGCAGAGATTAGCTCCTCTCTACCCGTGTAGCTGTGAAAGTCCAGGCTCTTCAGCAAGGTTGGCTGAGTATTTACACCATCTTAAGAAATGTTGGTTGGTATGTGTGTGCATAGGAGGAACACAGAAACAATAGTACCTCTCATTCCCCTCAAAAATATGTAATAAATATACCACACACACACACACACACACACACACACACACACACACACACACACACACACACACACACACACACACACACACACACACACACACACACACACACACACAGACAGAGACAGAGAGACAGAGATTCAGCTGTTCAATGCAAATATTCAACTATTCAGGGGGCTCTTCCTATAGGCGAGATAGGCCGTCTAGGGCGCCATCCCGATGTAGAGACATAGCTTATTTTATTTCAGGTCTCCTTATGGAACGAAACCGTGCATAAAGGGGACACTTTCTCTGTGACTCTCTCCCCATCACCCCCTCTCCATCTGTTATGCGGAAAAATTAATCTTAACGAGTCTACGAGTACCCCGTTCCTCCTTTCGACGAAAGGGGGGCGCACGGAGAGCCGCATTCATGTCGGGACAATTCACACATGTAAAAATATATTTATAATTATTTAAAATTCCCCATTGAAATGTCATCCCTGTGTATTTTGTAAGCTTCTATCTGTTTGATCCTGTAATCGTAATGCACACCTTACAAAATGCAAAATGCAAAGAAAAAAAAACACGACTGCTTGACTTGAAGAATCTCAGCCGAATGACGGATTTCCGACTTATGATTCATCGACTTTCAGGGGGCAGCCCTTAAACTTAATAATGAAAATACATCTGTTTTCATACTCAATAGTGTTGGACAGCTGTTATTAGCTTATTTTACGCTGTTTGCTGAATTGTTGTTGCAATATGCTATACAAATTAACTTGCTTAGCTTTTCCAAGATAGTAAAAGCTAATTACGCACATTGCTATTTTTTATTTATATTTGAAGGGATATGTTGAAGCACAGCAATCCACAGACATGAATTCACCTGATTATATGTAGAAACTTTTGGGTTGTGCTACAACCCTGGTTTAACAAATGAAGAACGAGAGTTCTTACTATTCCTTAAGCTGTCTCCAGACAGCTCCACTGAATAAAGCTAAAAGGCCTATTTAACCAAACAAGTCTCAACTTGGCCCTGACAGACTGATTGGGCCACTAGGGCACCCATAATAAGGCCCGCCCCCCCAGTATATATACTGGGTCACCACCTGTCATACTTCTGCTGACCAATTATTCAGCTCTTGAGCAAGCTGGTCAGTGAGGCCACCAGTAGGAACTCTTGTTCTTCATTCGTAAAACCAGGATCTTAGCACAACCCAACCATTTTACTTCATTTCGAACTCAAGTTCTTACTATGCCATACTGTATACCCACAACCCTCACTGATCGTGAGCTCAAAACCAATGTGTCCTCTGCAAGCCCGCAAAGGCAGAGAAATAGAACCCAGGGTCCTGGAAGTGAATTCTAAGGACCTACTGGCAGATGTGACCTCAAACCCCTATCCTGCAAACCCCATACCCCTATAGAAGAACCCATCCATACCAGACCCACCGCAATGCTCGTGGGTGGGGATTCCTCATACAGCTGAGCTTATATCACCTGACCATGACCACTCCCAACCACCTAGCATAACTCTGTATGCAGGCTAACACCTGACAGCTGCCAAAACAGCATGCGCCAGTGCTAACACTGTCATGTCAAGACTTTGTGTGGGGTAGCCCAGGAAGCAGCACCATACACCCCCTCTACTGAAACCCCTTGTAACAACACCCATGAGGTAGCCATACCAATAGCAGAATACACTCTGGGGTTTACTGCCAAAATTAGAAAAATCCACCGATGTGAACCAGTCTCCCTGTCGGATAGATTTGAACAGGTGATGGTGTGTTAACATTCGAAGCAGGATCTTTCTTGATGTTAATTGGTCTTAGAGAGGAGCAGTCTTTTTTGGAATGAGGAAATATCTACTGAAACAAAACACAGTTTTTCTCCCTGTCCACTACCGGGCAAATTGCGTTGAGTCCAAGACTTTTGTAAGTGTGACTCCAGCAAATGCCGGTGGATGGAGGGCAAACTGCAGCACATAGCCCATTCGAACCGTCCTTTCTATCCAGGAAGAGACTACGCATGCGCGTCTCCATACACTCACAGAAGCAGAGCGGCCAGCTCTGGTTTCTGGTAACGATGGCACTAGGGCGGACTCGCCCACAAATTCAGCCTCTGGCCGCATTTTCTGGGCAGGGAGGCTCACACCTGTCTTCATGTGCTTGATGACATGTCACGGCCTCACCTGAGGCTTTGGGATCATATTTTTGTTTCAGGCCATAACGCTCATGTCTCTCGGTCAACAGGGGGCCTTGATAAACAGACTGGGAAAACACACAGGAGGGAGATAGGGACTGTGTCTTTTTTGTACATTAACTTCACAGCCTGCGCTGGCACAGGACTTGGTAGAGCATAATGTCTTCGGCCGGTCTGCAGTGGGCCCGCAACGCGCTTGGGGGCAATCTGGTTTCCGAGTGCCGGGCCGGGCTTGCGACGCAGGGACTGGGTCCGACAAGGCATGAGATTCTTCAACATTAACGACTCCTTCTGTTGACACTCAAATTTGTGACTGATTGTGTCCACAATAGGCCCAAATAGGCCCGGCACTTTCACCTGAGCATCCAGAAGCCTGTTATTCTCCTTCTTCGAGATCTGTGACAGCTGCTGCACGCTTGGCAATCGTGAGGCAGAAGTCACTAGCCTTAAGCGGTTCCACGTAAGTCTCGGGGCATTCCCCTCCAGCTCTCATAGGAGCCTGGCCTGGTAGGCTTGCAGCAGGCAGACGTTGTCGAACAGTGCTGCAGCCTGTCTTGGGGCCTTGTAGGAATTGTCAGCCAGTGCAGCTGTCAGCCTACATGCCTTAAATGGTAGCTGAGGCTTTTCCACGGTGAGGGAGGGACACAGGTGGACCACTACTGATTCCTCCAGGGGGGGCATATGCAGGTAGCCCAACCTGGTTGAACGCCTGAATAGGGGAGCGCGTCTTCTATGGAGCGCCCAGGACAACCTCACCTCCTTTGTCAGATCCTCCAGCACAGGAAGAGGACGTTAAATCCGTAAATCCTGCGTAAAATACATCCCAGCGAGAATGGAGGGAGCAGCATGTTCAAGTTTCGCCCACGAGATTCCCTGCTTCGACAAAGCTCACTCCAGGAGGCACAGCAGCTCCTGGTGGAAAGGCCCCTGGGACGGTTTGTGAGTAGCCGCTTGTGCCTCCTCACCTGGCTTTTATCCTTCCCACTCCTCCTCCTTGGAGCCCCATTGGGCTGCACGGAAGTCCTGCAACTCCTGGTGCGCGGCAACCTCCTCCTGATCCACCTGGCATGGATGTTGAGGGGGATCAAGAGATGCAGGGGAGCGTGGCCTCGAAAAAAGGCCTGAGGACGGAGCTCTGTGCCCTCCATTTCTTCGTCCTCACCCAAGACACTTGTAGGCCGTTCGGCAGTACGGGGGCGACTAGAGGGGGAGCTGAAGATGTTGGCCCGGTGACATGCTTCTGCATGTGCATGGCCGAGACGGTGGACGCACAACAGGAAAGTATTCCTGAGCGTCATATGCTCACTGCAGCCTGCACATGTCTTCAGGTTATAAGCCGACATAACTGCTTTTTATCCATTATATAGCGAAAGACGAAGCATGACAGGCAGTGACCCAGTATATATACCGGCCGGTGGGCCTTATGATGGGTGCCCTAGTAGCAATCACAGCCTGTCAGGGCCAAGTTGAGACTTGGTTGGTTAAAAAGGGCTTTCAGCTTTATTTAGTGAAGCTGTCTGGAAACAACTTAAGGCAAAGTAAGAACGGAAGTTCGAAATGACGTAAAAAACAAATTCAGTCCAATCCCAGCTCGATCTGAAGGTAAAAAATAAAATAAAATAAAAAACTTGCCATTTTTAACAGACATGCACTCTCATCCAAAAGTACCTTTACATCCACACAGAGGCAGAATTTCAAAAGGTAGCTCAGGGTTTAAACTTTATATGTTAGCTAGATATTATTATCACAGCATATATTTTCAGAATTACCTCACTAAATAAATATTTTTAGTGGATTGATTTAATCCAAAAATGCATAATATTGTCCTGGAGCTCTTTACAACGTATCTCCCAAACAGGAATTGAACAAATAACCCTGGCATTCTGTCAATTGTATTAATAGATATATTTTTTTACCCCATCTTTGTCATAGCCCTGACATAAGATGCTATTTGGCCTATTCCACGTTCCTAGTACAAAGAGTAGACACAGAACATGGCCTGGTAAAGTTGCAGGGACATATGTATAGAAGACATGTGTCATAGTGCTAGACTTTATGGATTACTGATGCTTCCGTAGGGCAGCTGGCCGGAGGCATTATCCTGGTTGGTCTGCATAATTGAATGAGAGACAGCGGGACTGGGGCGTCTAGTGTGAAAGTCATTCGTTTGACCTCTAGAAATACCATATGTAGTAACCCATTATAGTACATTTAGTAACGGTATCTCCTCGCAAGCTACAGTCTATGCAGCACTGTTTATCTTGGCGGTTTGTATTTTCTCTACAGAGAAGATAAGCTACCTAGTTTCCATTGGCGGCAAGCCTTGTGACAATGTTAACCATGAGACTAGCCAAGTGCTAAAAAAAATACAACTGACCATAAGATACAGCTAAATGAATAGGCCACCTGTTTGAATGCATTACCATTTATTAACATTAGAAACTGATTAGCCCCAGTTCTACATGCATTTGCATGGCAAAGAGGAACAAGTGGTCTGGGTGTTTCAGGACTGTGGATAGAGGACCTCATTGTAAAGGGGAAGCATAATCCATAGGAAATGTTATGCTTACAGCTGGTAATGGAAAAACTCAGACAGCATAGGTTTAATCAGAAATTCTATCCATCATTTACAAAACAACCTAGGTTTCCATGAGGTCACTTTTTAAATGTACTCTGCCTCTCACAAAGAGGGCTAGAGCGAGGCTATACCCTGCAGGAAAATAAGTATTTAATACTACAGAGGCCATGATGCTTATGAAATTGTCTTCGGCATAAGCTGGAGCTCCTTGGATTCAATATCATCAAGTACCATTAGCGATAAGGACAAGTGAGGGTGAGACGTAAGCAGAGGCTATAGCCGGGCTAAGCTACTGTGGGGAAGTGATGCGAGAAGCATTTCACAAAGTCAGCAGATAGGTGTGCCCCATATCATAATAGCCTTAACTAAACCACGGTGACCCAAATGGACGAGCTCATTGCTTTGAAATTGGACTTTCCTCTAAGGCTGTAGGCCCATTTTACAATATAAGAATGTGTTTCTATATTGTTTACAGAATGGTGACTTTTAAACTTAAGTGAAAACACATCAAAAACTACAAACAGTGAGCATCTGAGCCTGATATTGCACTTAACAACATATTTTCTTGGGTAAGCATACTCGTCAACTCAGTTTCTAGGCATGGGACACAGACCAGTCATCAGCTCATTTTGGTTGGCATCCAGAAGATAACAACGTAAAGGTTAAGTGTACATTGCTGAAAATGAAAAGTCAGTTTCAAATGTCAAATGTAACTGTACAGTATATGGCCATTGTTTCAAATAGGGTACCATTCTTCATTATTCCTACAAAATTTGTGAACATCTTTTTAATATAATAAAGTATCAAAATACAAACTCTGAGTTAGTCAAGCCAATTTGAATTCATTTAAATAAGAGCATACTTCAGGCATTCAAATTATATGACAGCCTACCATCAACGTTACAGACAATACACAATTATTTTGTGTATTGTCTTTCTGCAGTTTCGTCACAGACGGTTGGTATTGATTCCGCTTTCTTTTAAAAGATTTGTGCTGGTCTCTGCAGCCATAAGCAGAACTGTTCTCATGCTTGGCTCTTAGCTTCGATGCTAGCGGGTCTGGTGGCGCTCCAGCCATAGGTGGAGTTAATCCGATTCAAATTCGGTTCTGATTCTATTGAGTCTCAATGTGACGTAGGGTAGGAATGAGACTAATCGGAACAGCTTGTTGAAACACAAGTTTTCTGAAATACGCAAAAAAATTACTGGGTTGTTTTATTTCAGTTTGTGTGTTAGTATGCCAGCACTGAAAAAGTGAGTTTTTCATAATAGCAACACCTTTAATAATTCACTGCATTAAAACCTCCAAGAATTGTTTTTGTAGTACTATGTTAGAGAACACTTGGCTAATAAATAAACATGTAGGAATTATCTCCACTCTGACATTAGCACTGGGCGATATAACAATATAATATTAATATTGTGATACTGGATACTGGATATGGATTTTGGTCATCATGATATTGTGCTATAGTTGAATATTGCCTTTAAGGCTCCATTATCTGCTATTATTATCTGCTGGATCATAATATCCACATTATAAATGATTCTTTCTCAAATATTTCTTAAATATCTAATGAAAGCACAAATAGCACCAAAATCTTGTCAAATTAACGAGGTATTCAAAAGTAAAAAAATATTGTGATATTTAATTTAGCCCTACGTGGCGCCGCTGTGGCCTATTTGAGGTAGACGCAACCTACTGCTTGGTCACACTACACCATGTCTCCCATTACAAGCTAAGTCCATGGGACTGCAGAAAGCCAGGGCAAATACGAAAGGGTTAATTAAGACATGGGCCTTTTAAAAACTGTTAAGACTCGGCTAATTGAGGCCTTTGGCTACTTATGTTCACATAAACAAAAGGGTGTGAAAGACCAGAGCTTGCTCTGTGCAACAACATTAGCCTGCAACCTTGATTTTGCTATTTTGAATCATAAACACGGAGTGCATTGACCAGAAGAAAAAGTTTGTGAGATGCGCAAAGTAGACAGATGCCATTCCAGACAACGAATCTATTTCACCCTACAGTGAAAAATATGTAGCCCATGTGGCAAAAGCAGAGGCTCCAAAAAGAGGCTACGGCACTAAGGGGGGTGGGGGGGTCAACTGCTGTGATAACACCTCCCCTTCCAGAATAGAAAGAGAAAGTCCATCACAGCACCGGTAACGGCAGTAAGAGTAGTTAAACACTGTTTGTTTTATATCCCCAGGCTTCTGCGCATTTTATTTCACTGCGTCTGTTTTCCTCCTTTTACCTTCTTTTTCAACCTGTTTATAGATAGACATAGATCTCTCTCTCTCTCTCTCTCTCTCTCTCTCTCTCTCTCTCTCTCTCTCTCTCTCTCTCTCTCTCTCTCTCTCTCTCTCTCTCTCTCTCTCTCTCTCTCTCTCTCTCTCTCTCTCTCTCTCTCTCTCTCTCTCTCTCTCTCTCTCTCTCTCAACTAGTATGCAGCACACTGCAGCAAACTTGGGGAAAAAAAAAAAAAAAGCAAGGGTTTTTGCCCACCTCTTTCCAACTGGGTCTGGTTGCTCTGCCGAGTGCCTTTCCCTCTACGGGGGGACCGAGGTGCTTCCGTGGTGCGCCGCTCACTGAACGACTCTCCCCTCGGCCTCAGCGACTGGAGTTAATGACCATGTGAGCTGTTGTCATTCCTCAGGAGCTGCCGAGTGCTACAGCCAGAGGCCCATGCCTAGAAAGGGATTTTCTCTCTCTCTCTCTCTCTCTCTCTGTCTCACACAGCTGCGGAGTGAGCGAGGCAGGCAGGCAGGAAGCAGCAGAGTGTCTACTCCGACTGAAACACTTCCAGCCATCCACGCCAGAAGCCAGCCCCTTCCTGCCCACCAGCCTCTGATACGGCCCCACCCACACACAGCTCCGGCCAATCGCCAGAGAGCTACCCAAATCGCAGCTTCCCTCGCCGCACTATTGGCTCAGAGCAGGCACAGGGGTGACACAGCAGTGCTGCACTTACACTGACGGCTGATGAATGCTGATTCTTAAAGGGTATTTCCCCAATTTTATGCTCAGCTTAACCAGATATCATGTTATTCACTGTGAACATTGTTCACCGAGGGATTTTCCATTTGATCTGAAACATCTGACGTCAAAGTTTTTGCAGCCAAGCCGTTACATGCATACGGGCTGAATTGTCAAAAGAAAAGGCTGAGTGTGTTGAATCACGATTATCCGTTTAGGGGAATACATCTTTCAGCAGAATGTTTGATGCTACCAGCGACTGATGCAGTGGCAACAGTGAATATCAGCACCCCTTGTCTACATTCTCAGATTACAATTAACACCCACGCCCCACCACCCAGAAGAAGAGCACCGGGTTCCATTGCTCCCCTCCTCCCGACGCTCTCCTCTCCTCTTTCTTGGTCAGCATCATTCCTCTCCACTCGTCCACTCCACCCCCTCCTTCTCCTCCCTCACCTGCCTACCTTTTCAGCTTTCCTCCCCCAGTACTCTCAAGCTGTTGTCAGCCCTCCGCTACGTCCCTTCATCTCCAAATGGCCACGGTATGCTAGACGGCGACAAATGCAAGTATTTCATCATCGATTTCAGGCACCTCGAAAGATCCAGGGAGATTTTTTTCCAGGGCTGTCGTGCCAGATTGTGCCATTTCCCCTCAATTATTTATGCATTTCTTTTAAATCGTGTTTTAATTTTTGCTGGTGCTGTTGGGTTCTGTCTAGTAGCTGTAATTGGGCAATGTTGATGAAATTAAATATCACAATGTATTTTACCAATACCTCCATATTGATAATTTCACAATATTCTGGGGATGGCTATTGATGCTTATTGATATTTACACACAAGTACAAATATTTGAGGAACAATCATTAGTAATGTGATATTATTTCCAAGCAGGTCATAATACAGACAAGGATAATTGCATTACTTTACCATAATGCTGCCCTAAAGACAACATTTAACTATCACCATAAACAAAAACCCAGATGATATCTAGTCTCATTTTACAATATCCATATTATCTATTGATATATCAACAAGGCCTACAGTCTGGATCTTCCAGTCAATAGTGGAAGCCCTGTTTAGCCAGAAAACTGCAAGGCGGGCAAGGCTGGTTGAAACACCACTACGCAACACATAGGCCTGTCACTAGGGATGCCACATTGAGGAATTTTTTCCACGGGTTAATAAACTCATGACACCCGACATTTTACAACGAGGGGGGGATGCACGGAGTGTCCCCGTGATGCACGGGCGCTAATTACGGATGGAGGGAGACAGGTCCCGATCTATACCTGATCTAAGGTCTCCTTTAGCCTTCTCTCCGTGATAAGCAGACTGTGCTGCGACTCTGCTGTGCGCGCACAAGCAGGCAATTTGACTTTCACGTTTGTAGCATCGGACTAAGTATTGTAAAATACAATCTGCAAGTATTTTACAAATTCAATTATTTATTTGATGAACGTCGGCACTGATACGCAAAAAAAATACTTAATGGGTTTTTTTCTATTAAAAAAAAAAAAAAAAAAAAAAAGGCAAAACGGTGGGGATAGTGGACAAGTAATGTAATCGGTGTAGCCCGAACACCGTGTAACACTGGTAACACTGATAACCGCGGCAACCCAACCTGTCACGATAACTACTTTTGTTGGATAATTGCAATAAACAATATTGTCATTTTAAGACCATTTTTTGCCACTGATATAATGGTAAGATAATAACATGATAATGCAACCAACCCTACACCCTTGAAAATAGTAATAAACTTTTAACTGTTAAGAATATTCAGACATTAATGTGATGTGATAAAAACATTAAAGTATCCAGAATAAATAAAACATAAATAAAATAAAACTACACAACCAAATAAATAAATAAAATGGACGCTGGGGCTCGAGTAACACGTTATCTTCACCTGGTTCAGTATTGCTATTATGAATTAAGGCCACAAGTGTATAAATTGTATAGAGAGAGTGTGTGTGTGTGTGTGGAGCTGCTTGAGCCCCGCCCACGGTGAAACTCCGACACAGAGAGCAGAAGACAGGACAGAAGCAGTGCTACCAGAAATGACAGCAAAATGTGTCTCAGCATATTTTTTTTCTGTTCATAGGGCACAGTTACATCCATTTGTAAAATGGTTTACACGACGCAAGTAATACATTATTTATTTGTGGATTTAAAAATACATTTGTCTCTGATTTTTTTTTTTTAATCTTAATACAGATTGTAGTATTTATTGATCTTTTCACATTTGTATTTATTGTATTACATGAATTTGTGAATTGTGACAATTCCTTTCATAACGTGTTTTTATTAACTTTGAAACTTACATAATTTCAGCTACATTACAACATATACTGTCGTTAGCACGTTTGTTAGAAGCCATTTCCAAATATATTGTTTCCACAAGTTCAAATATAAGTAGAGTAGCTCTGGATATTAATGACATTACATTTCGCAGACGCTTTTATCCAAAGCGACTTACAATTGTTCAATCACCGACGGACGCAGCCATCAGGAGCAATTAGGGGTTAAGTGTCTTGCTCAAGGACACTACAGCATGCTAGCAGGAGGAGCCTGGGATCAAACCAGCAACCTTTAGATCACTAGACCACCAGCTCTACCGCCTGAGCTACCATCCCAGATTTAAAAAAAAAAGATTGATGTTAGGACCAGCAGAAAGCAGCATAATCGTAAATTACCTTGGACTTGAACGCAGCATCTGTCGGGGTAATGGCAGAAAGTCCACCGTGGATTCTAGCGCAGATAAAACTTAGCCAGGGACTACGATCGTGGTCACTGTGAAAACTCCAAAAGATAAGGAGGAGATCGCGATTTTGGAGGATTCTTCCGTCGCCGAGGTACTGTTTAGGTTGTCGCGTTGATACTTAAAGTAGTGGTGTCGCTCGTCGGAGCTGTGAAAAAACCCTTTGGGATGTCACAATTCTCCAAATCCAGGAATCGATTTGACTTTTGATTTATAAGGTCACGATTGAATTAGATTTTCGATTGAAACACATGGTTTTTTTTTCCAGCGCTGACGGCTTTGCCATTGTTAAGCCCCTTTCACACATAGTTACCAGTAAATGACAGGGATAACCTTTCCTTTTCACTATTCACACATGCAGCTACATTCAGGAAAATTTCCATCTTTCACCTTTTCACACGTGTCATGATAATTCCGGAATAGATGGGGCAAGGGACAGTCCAGTCCAGCAGCAGTCACGTTTTGAATAAGCCATTACAAAAAAGAAAAAGGTTTTCGATTTTACTGTTGACACGGAAAAAGTCGTTTAATCTGCAAATTTTAACATCCCTAGTTTGTACATGTGTTTTAATAGCATAAACGTAAATTCACATCAAAAAAGACAGTTTTTTGTTTTTTTTCGGGGAACAGTGCTCCCCCAGAGATCCGCTGGTGGGAGGGTGCAGTGTGTGTTGAGGAAGGAGGCGCAGCGGACCGTCCACGTAGCCGACCGCAGCTTGCCCAACTCCAACCCGGGAGAGCCGCAGTGGACTCTGCGATCTAAATTTTATATCAATATTCGATTTGGAATATGAATCGTGACACCCCTATGAGGCGCTGCGCCCTAGTCTTGTAACGGTAGGGAGAACCCTGCTGTTTATTCAGGCATCATGTTGGCTAAAATGTTGGTGACATTATGTACCGTATGTAAACACAACAGGCAATTATGTCAGAAAAATGATCGAGGTCATGTCCATATATCGTGCGATAAGTCAATTAAGTAATTATCGCGACAGGCCTAGCAACACACAGAATGAATGAGAGCATCACAAGTGAAATGGCAATCTCAGCCAAAGCATTTGTGAAACAATTTGCATGACAAATGCAAGGGAAGATTGCATTTTGTGGAGAAGTGTATTCATTGACGTCATTCTGAGAAACTGTAAAACCTGGCGAAACGCATTCTGTAGTCCTAACCCACACGGACATCTGGCCACTTTAACAGCTGCAGGTCGTCTTTGTTGCATATAGCAAAATGTCTTTCTCTGTACTCTCTCCTCCGACAGGCTTGCTCGACGGTTCTCCATAGATTTTAGGCTGGGATTTGAAAATATAGCAGATATCAAAAAAATGCAGCAAAGAGGCATGAGCTCTCCCCCTCAGTCTCTTCCCCACCCAGTTGATGACACTCTCTGGAATCATCTATCTGAGTTTCACAGAACTGATGAGTCAGAGCTCCAGCTTCACGATTTTTCGATCCACATTCAATAGAACAGCTGTTCTCTCTCGCTCTCTCTCCCTCTCCCGCTCTCTCTTTCTCTCTCCCTCTCTAAAAAGAAAGGTGTACAATACAGTGCAATACAACAATATTCCTGTACGACAGTATATGATCACAGCATTGTTATACAACCTAGCACACAGGGTTCAACCCAAGACAACAAACTACAACTTTCTAACGGCGTTTATGGTCCATAAATTGAATATTGATGGAATATTGGAAAACAAGGCAAACTGCTTCTGAAGAGCAATATTTCTGACATGCCTACAAGTGAGGCGGCAGCTGGGATGTTTCATCAATGAGAAATACTCTCGAGTTCCATGATTAAACAATCCATAAACAGATATTTATTGTGTAAATCATAGTCCAATGCTGCGAGAGGACAGTAATTATCAAGCAAGGGAGGTTGTTTTTTTCATTTTTTTGAGACGTGGGGGTATTATCTGCCTCGGCAGAGGACACTGCCTAATGGATATTTTCTAGTGATGTCATCATAGCTCTTAAAGTAACTGTAGGAAAATCAGAGGCCACTGTCCTCACACGTAAAATCATGGAGCAGAGATGGTGGAACGGCTCTTTGTTCAGAGCAGGAGGGTCGCCTTTCAGCCGCATGGAATGGGTTCTCGCCAGTCGCTACGCTACATCGCACGCTAAGAAGCGGGCGGTAAGAGGTGCAGTAGTCAGGATGAAACACACCTCCTTCGAACAAAAGACTCACAGCACCCTAAGTGTGATTTAATTCATCTGGCAGCAAAAAACAAGGATCTGATTGACTGGCGACACTAAATTAAATTACCCTAAAACAATAATGGTTATATTAATATACCACACCCAGATTTATTTCTTAAGATCTCACTGGTCTGCGAGTGACTTCATAATTATCAAATAACCGAATAACCTGTCTTCAACAGGTATCCGCTGGTAGCTCACTGAGACCTGCCAAACTTAAAATATTTTGAGTACCACAGTAGTGTAACAGGGAGTCTCCGTGGCGTTTGAGTTACTGCTGCTAAATGACCATCAGTTATTCACACCGTAGCCGCCTGGTAACGAGGCTCATCGCATGGCAGCTACTACGACTAACTATATACAGTATACTAATTCATATCATTAGGATATGCCGCACGAAATGCATCATCTCGTAAACTTACCGAACATGTTAACCAACTAGAGAGGCACCAATTGCGATTTTCTTGGTCGATTCCTACTTCTGATTTTTTCTTTTAAGTCTGACCTGCAGATTCCGATTTCCGATCTGCTATACGTCGATGAAAAATCCATCCCATGATCTGATCACACCCAGGTGTGACAGCTGTACATACAGAATACTGCTGCAATTTTCAGTTACCACAATAGTGAGATTGCTGACTTTTATGCTGTGTTTATTATTGTTCATTATTTTCTATGGAATAATAATAGAAAATGAAACTGTCACAAAGTTCCAACAAAATAGAACATGGGACTGTCACCAAGTTTCACTATAATTCAACATGTAACTCTCACTGAGTTTTAGTAGGGCCAGACATATAACTAACATGGAAATGTCCTGTCCAAACTTCAAATGAAAGACTTTCACTTTAAGTGCAAATAAACATTAATATTTTATTTATATGGTACTTAAATTGCAGTCATTACAAAAATAAACAAATTAAATCAAGGGCGGACCCTTCTCGCTCTCATTAACTGGAAATCTTCCTTCGCTCACCATCATTAAATTAAAATGAGATACACACACCACACACACACACACACACACACACACACACACACACACACACACACACACACACACACACACACACACACACACACACACACACACACACACACACACACACACACACACACACACACACTTTTTTTTGCGTAGTTTCAGCTGGCATTTTGTACCTTCGTATTATGACCAAGAATTGCATAGTTGGTACATAAAATGTGTGCAGGTTGGCAGGTCTGCTTACTTTCCACCAGTGCAACGCAGATAGACTACCTCCTAAATAGATTTGTCCGACAGGAAAACAAAACAAAAGCCTGGCGGACAAACAAGCTAAGCCACTTCCTTCCCACGCAGTATCCCCTCCCCTCTTATTATCCCTGTCCTGTTTGACCCCAAACGGGTTGTCTCACTCAAACAAGACAGGACTTACTGTAGCACACTGCGCTCCAAAGCCAGCGTCAATTTTTTTCCAACGGCACTGTGAAAGAATCCCTAATTACAGCATGGAAACATCAGTTGACATCGTGTCCCCCAGTGCACTGAGCAGAGTGTGTGGATCGTGTGGCTATCGCGGCCATGTGGATAATTTTAAGGTTAAAACATAACACGGCACTGAAGCAGGACGATGGAGAAAGATCAATGTGTTATTTTCTGTTGCTGTAGCTGTAATCAAACATCAGGCGACATCCAGTTGAGTTTGTGATGGACCCGGGCCTACGTGTCAAGCCACTGTGCTTTGCGAATCAAGGAGGTTTTAAAATAATGATCACATAAAAGTCAAACAGTGATGTGCGGTTGGCATATTCAAAATGTGACCATGTTGGCATTCGGTCGGACATTTGATATATTTTTTTGTCCTATTCAGAAATGGATGACCTGTTAGGACAGCGCCACTGCCATGAAAATGAGTGAAAATCAGTGGCCTGCGTGAGCAAAAACATGTCATTCAAACTATTCTTTGTGTATGATTGTGTTAATTATGTTCATTCCGTAATAAAAGGGGATCATTCATATGGAGCGCCAGCTTGTCCATCCGTACTGGCTCGTGATAGGGCGATATTGTGCAAATACGCTGGTCACGGCTGTGTTTTAGGAAATGATTTTAAAAAAAAAAACAACAATATTTAGTAGCTTTGGGGGAAAAAAAAAAAAAAAAAAAAAAACCTCTCAGCATTAAACAACTATTCATTTATCAGAGATAGAGTTGAGGCAAGAATCGTAATAAGCCAGTTATATTTGTAATAGCATAACTGGCGACTCATTCCGAGTGTCTGCAAGTATCAGAGAGTTCAATCGAATTCAGACAAATTACGACAAAAAATGATCTAAGACTGGTTCATGGCTGATCGCCTCTCGGTAATAGGTTCAGCGGTGGCCTTTTTGGGGTTTTAGTTTTAGTTTTTAGTTGTTAGACGGACCGACAGAGATCCAAGTCGATTATTTGACGGACAGACATAGGCAGATGGACAGACACGGGCAGTCAGGTGGTTGGACTGACAGACAGATATACTGCAAGATAGATAGATAGATAGATAGATAGATAGATAGATAGATAGATAGATAGATAGACGTCTTCCCTGACAGAAACTCGCATGTCACTGTCGTAACAGAAACAGTGATCACTCGACACGGAATGAACACAGCTCACCTTCACCTATTTACCTCAGCCATCTGTACAGAGCCTGTAGAGCTAAGGCAGCTGTCACTGCGGTCCGCCCAGCACCGGGGGCAAACCGTAATACCGGATACCGGAGCACAAAACCGGACCCGAGCGGTGGGAGGTGCGGTGGGAGAAGCGGCGCCGGGCTGCGAGGCTAATGCTAGGCTAGTGCTAGGCTAAGCTAGGCTAAACTAAGCTGAGCTGCGACCAAATAAACCCAGCCCCGGCTAAGGCTAAGCTAAGCACCTGGGCGCTTACCTGACGACCTGTCACACCGCGCTGCGCCGCCAAGCAACACCCGCAGCGGCTATTCGTCCAGGGACGCGGGCTCCGGGGGGGGGGGGGGGCTCCCGCGCGTCTTCTCTACCACTACGAAAAACTTTTTTTTCGTTCCGGTTTTTAACGAACCGCCACCGCCGTCCGGGGAGGGGGCTCTCCGCGGGCTGACTACTTTTAAGGCGAGGTGAGGAAGCAACAAGCGCTTTTGACAGTTCGGGGGCGATCCTAAGAGAACGGAGGGAGGGGGGGGGGGGGGGGGGGGGGGTGCTCGCCGAGGGGCGGAGGCGCGACAAGCGCCGGGGGAACATCGACGACGCCGCTCGCACTCGTCCGGCGGGGACGCGGAGGCGCGGCGGACGGGGTCGGATCCGCGTCGCTTTCCGAGGACACGCTCGACCCACGCAACTGCGGCGGGTTTTCGTGCCGTGGACGACGCTCCCGCCGCGACACCCCCCCCCCCCCCTCCCCTCCCCTTCACCTCGGGGGTGAAATGGTACGTTCCAAAGCGAACCAAGGGCGAAAAGGGGCGGGGCATGCCGGTTGCCTAGGAAACAGCAGCCTGCTCTGTCAAGTAGCGTCGAGCGTCCTCACGGAAAATGCGATCAAATCAAACCTTCCCGTGATCAAAACACACAAGCAAACGCATCGAACTGGAGAAACTGGAGGAACTGGAGCGGTTTTCCAAAATATATTTGTCGGTTTACTGTTTGTTTGTTTTCCCCATAAGCAGCTGGTACGGCACAGCTTTAATGAGCTTTAAAAGGGTATCATGTAATAACAATAACAATAATAATAAGAAGAAGAATTATCATTCTAATAATGATCATGATAATACTACTACTAATAATAATAATAATAATAATGATAATAGTAATAATAACAATTATTATTATTATTATTATTATTATTATATGATACACTTAGTATATTCTGTATATTATTATATATTTAGCTATTTCTGTTTTGTATTGTTCGGCTATTTGTGTTTATTTGGCATTTTTTATTTTACTTTTTACTTTAACTTTTTTTATTTTACTCTATTTTGACTGACGTGCTTTTTTTATGCTAATAAAAAAATAAATGACATGCTAATCATCTATAGATACACGCTAATCGTCACCGTGACAAATCCCTTGCGCGTGTAAATGCCATAAACTCATTCTGATTCTTATTCCGTTTCCCGAGTAAAACAAAACATCCAAATCCAAATCCGAATTCAAAAAGAAAATCAAAAATGACATTCACAGAAAAGGAGAAACGGTGAAACTGGTCCCGAGGTGATGTGATTACTGTCCACATATCCACCACCGCCGCCTCACACGTATGACACTCTCATGGCAGACTCCAATTAAGCCCAATAACCGACACCATGTGCTGCCTATTGAGAGCTGGAACAATGAACTTCGCTGTTGTCATTTCCTCCGGCCGCTCAGTGGAATTTTACCAGGAATAAAGCGCATCACAGACTTCACTCTGGGAATTGTTAGTGCGCTTATTTCCTGGAATGTCTGTAATAAAGATCTCATGAATGGTTTATTTTACGCTTTGGATTTGGGCGTACATGTAAGCAATAGGAAATAAACAGGCAATTGAATGAGTGTGGATTTTGTTTTAGTATTGTACCAAAATATTGGGTAAAATGTTGTATCTTTGAGCGACAACTTCATTGAGTAATAATAATGGCTGTTGCATAAGAATTGAAATAAAAGGTAAAGATTAGATAAGATACTTTATTTGTAAGTTATCTAATTGTATCTAACAGTAATTGTGATTATTTAATTATTGAAATGATTTTATTATTCAATTTTTTTCTCGTTTGCTTTGTATTATTGTTGCCATTTGATGGCCTTATAATGTAAATCACCTATAGTTGTATGTCGTGTATAAAACGTGCAATACGAATAGAATGTGCTAAGTATTGACAAGTTGGTCCATAATAATTCTAATAACAAATGAATGTTCAAGTTCCATAAATGTCTGCATTACAGTACAGAGACATCATCAATTAAACTGAATTTTCCAATTGTACATTATTAACAGAAAAACTACAATGAAGTAGTAATTGCAACTAACATGTAACAATTATATTTCTAAAATAAAATGCAGTTATGATCATTGTTATGCAGCAGTTTCAAAGTTTGTTTTTTTGTCATTGTTCCAGATGCAGAGAAATAGCAGAAAATCTAAGACAATCAAGAAGCCATTGTCCAAAAATCCAGTCCTCAAGGTCAGTCACAATATTCCAAAAAAAAGGACTATGGACCTATCTCCACTACGTAACTCCATGATGTTTGTAAGTTTAATAAATTATGATGCAAATTATGCAAATTATGATGCAAAATAATTATGACACCAAAAAACTGTAACACGTGCCTAAAACAAATAAACTGGAGCCTGTGTATTGCTGTGTGGAGCTATTGCTGTGTGGAGCTATATTTCTTCTTCTTCTTCTTCTTCTTCTTCTTCTTCTTCTTCTTCTTCTTCTTCTTCTTCTTCTTCTTATTATTATTATTATTATTATTATTATAGCTAATAATAATAAAGTAAATGAGTATAAAAATATAAATAATTTCAATGCAAAATGTATCTCGATCTCTGTCTATCTCTATCTATTTATCTACAGTATCTATCTATCAATCTATCTATCTATCTATCTATCTATCTATCTATCTATCTATCTATCTATCTATCTATCTATCTATCTATCTATCTATACATCTATCTATACATCTATCTATACATCTATCTATACATCCACCTACCTACCTATCCATCCATCCATTTATCTATCTTATGTTATCTATCCATCTATTTGTCTTTTGGTCCAACCCTGGTTTCAATCTGTATTCAGGTATTTATTTATTATTATTTTATATATATATAATTTTATTTAATTTCTTTTTTTTTTTTTGTGAATAGCCAACATGTGTGAATCCTCCTTTGGACTCTGCATAATTTAATGAGAATTTGAGTTGAGCTGGAATGGAAACGCAGAGTGAGGGCACGGTGGATAAGGGCGATGTGATGGATCACACCCAGGGCACTAACACCAACTGCAGAGATAGAAACATGATTTTTCAAGACAGAAGGGATGATGAAGAAACTGCTCACACAGGTCGAGCTCCTCCCGAGGGGTGAGGGTATTGATCTCAATGAAGAGGAGGTGTTAGTAAAAAAAAAAAAACTACAAAAAAAAACACTGCCGTTGGCATCCATACTGTAGCTTTCTGTATCCCTGAACGCCCACACATTCTCAAATGCACACACAGACAGATGGACATTAGGAGAACTCTCTCTCTCGAACTGACACAAACAACAAGTATATAGATAGAGAGATAGATAGATAGATAGATAGATAGATAGATAGATAGATAGATAGATAGATAGATAGATAGATAGATAGATAGATAGATAGATAGATAGATAGATAGATAGATAGATAGATAGATAGATTTATTCATCCATCCCCGGAGGGACATTGCAATGTCCCAGCAGCTCACATAAAAACAATAGGCAGTAATAATAATGACGTAACAATAGAATAAAAATATGGAAAGAAAAATATAAAAATGTGAAAAAATGAACATTTAGGAAATATGGAAAAAATACATGAACACAAAGATAGAGAAATAAAAATATGAAAAATGAATTCACAATATATGGGAAAAGGTGAAAGGTACAATAAAATCTCACAGTTAAGTGTACACAATACAAATATAAAAAATATGGGAGGATAATCTAAAATAAACATGAAGAATTGAAGCAGTAAAAGCAGAATAAAAAAAAATCAAAAGCAAAAGGTCAACATACACCTCTGTATTAACAAATACAGCCTTGATTCTTGAACTGACGATTCATTCCTATGGAGAGTTGGATTCCGTAAGCGATAAAAAGTTCCCCGTCCCATCGAGGCTCCGGGATGCATTCCCACGCATGCAGGTAAATAAGTCACGCATATAAAATAAGGATGTTATATTCACTATCAATAAATATATTTTTATATAAGGGAATTGTGTGTATTAAAAAAATATATATATCACACAAAGGATCCAACTCTTGGATGCGATTACCCATTCGGTGTGAAGCGAGCTTAAGAGGCAGAGATCACGCCCTGGAACTGTAGATTTGTCACAGACTTATTTACGGTGGACATACAGTAATTAAAAGGATACACAGGCAGACGTACCCCCCCCCACACACACACACGCACACACTGTACATACAGTACACCCATTCTCAAAAAACTCACATAAGGGACAGTATATTGATTTTCGGACATCCCTAAATCTACCTGATTGTGAAAGCTTTTAACCTAAATGCTTAATGCAGCATAGGGTTAATGGAAAGAGCTTAGTGCTAACACCCTGCTGTGCGTGCATGTGTGTTTGTGTGTGTGCGCGCGTGCGTGCATGCGTACATGTGTGTGTGCGCGCATGCGTACATGTGTCTGTGCGTGTGTGTGTGTGTGTGTGCGTGCATGCGTGCGTGCACATGACACCGGCCCCCCCTCCATTTAATTGATTGCGTGTGGTGGTCACCTGGATGTGGCGCTCTCCTCTATCTCCTTGATGAGCGTTTCACTTATCACAAAGCCTAAGTCGTGATGAATTGGTGATCGGGTTTTTCGGTCCTTTTTTTTTTCCCAAAAACTGGTCCTCGTCTAATCCTCCGAGCTCAGAGCATTTTCTGTCCCAAAACTGCGCGGAAGAGGAGTTGCAGCAGAGGTTTATCAACCCATCACCTAAAAGGAGACTCTGGCTGTTTAAGTCACAACGTTGTTATTTTGCTCTGACTTTGGATAGATAGATAGATGGACAGACAGACAGACAGACGGACAGACAGGCAGACAGACAGACAGACAGATGGATAGATGGATAGATAGATACAGTAGATACAGTAGATGGATAAATGGATAGACAGACAGACAGACAGACAGATAGATAGATAGATAGATAGATAGATAGATAGATAGATAGATAGATAGATAGATAGATAGATAGATAGATAGATAGATAGATAGATAGATAGATAGATAGACAGACCTTGATAACACACATAACAACCACAGGAAATACAATTTTCAAACGATAGGCCCGGCGTGCTTCACGGCGGCGGGGCCGACTCCCAACGGCAGAGGACATCCAATAATAAGCGGTGGCATTTCGGATTGGAAAAACCAAATGGCAGTAATTGCAAGAGATGGAATCTTGGAAATGCCAGTAGAAATGGCATATTAACATGACAACAAGCTATTGTATTTGCGTTGTCTCGGTTTCAGCATGAAGAGTTTCCCCTCGATGAAAACAAGTTTATTAAACCGTTATAAATAAAGCAGCGAGAGTGAGACAATGGCTTCCTGTCTGGGATTATCCGCCCGTTGACCTGGAAAACCCCCGATTGCCTTGGTCCTCCTTCGTTGTTACAGGGGTGTTATTTTGTTCATCAAATGTAAGCAAAAATACACGAAAATGATATTTCAAATATATTCAAGCACATCTTAAGTACAACCTCTAACACATTTAGTATGACTAAAGGGGTTTCCATGCGAACAGATAGAAAATAGATAGTACACCAAATACACTAAGTATACATTCAGATAACATACTAAAGTATATTTATGTTTGCTTAGGTATGCTTTAAGATGACTGTGCATAGAAAAAAGGGAAAATAAAAGTTTCTTATCCTTGAAATTCTTGTTCTTGCACCCAGGCCCATGCGGAGTCGCTAGTAACCCGGATGGTCTTGTTATCGACCCTCCCTTTTACTGTCCTGAGTGCTTCCAAATACAGGGCAGTTGTATTATTCATACGCTCCAGGTTCACGCAAGGCCAGCAAAAAATAAACAAAAAACTCCCCAGTATCTGACGCGGCCTTCAGTTTTTCCAATGGAGCCCGGCCCTCCACCATCCCGGCTCGGGCGGTCGCCGCTCGGCCCCGAGGATTAAGGCGCCTTCGAAAAAATTCAATAACGCATTAAGGATCGCAGAGAAAATCAGCTAATTATATCCTCTTCAGATAACTCTCTCTCTCTCTCTCTCTCAGAGCCGCAGGGACACCGAGACCCGCGTAGCGTCCATGGGAGCGGTTCAGAGCCGGAGCGGCTGTCGTGAGCTTAACCTCAGTGGGAGTGGACCTTCCCGCCGCGTCTCCACCGCCCGGCGAAGCGGCGCTGTCGTGCGGACATGCGACCGAGTCCCTCTTATCCAAGTCACAAGTAAGTCTCAAGTCGTTTGGCGCAAGTCCCAAGTCATATCTCCTTGGGCGAGTCCTGTCACGGGTCGCGGCAAGTAAAGTCGGAATCCCGAGTCCGGCCCCCGAGTCGAGGCATTTTCGTCTTCCCTGCAGCATCCGCCCTTTATAAAGAGAAAGACGAGGTATTAGCGCCTGTCTAATAATGATATTATTTGGCCTGCCTAACCTGTTTAAGAAGTATGACGATGAACTGAATTTGTATTTTAGTTATTGAAAGAAGAAGAAGAAAGAAGTATTAATTTGTCACACAACACACCACAACACATGCTTTGCACGCGCACAGGCTTTGGATGGTGGCCGGTGAAATGGTTCCTCTGCGTTTTGACCCATCCCGGCTTGTCCTTCCTCCGGGGCCACAGCCAGGAGCAGCGGGCAGCATTCGTAGACGCGCCCGGGGACCTGGTGATGAGTGTCCATCGCCGGTCAGACGATGATATTGACATCCAGTGAAATAAATGTAATCAAACAAAGAAACAAATGACTTTATAGAAGCTAATATATTTCTTAATTTCTTCTCAGTCCAAAAAACAAAAAAACGAACCTCCCCATCACTTTTAAACAGTGAAACACCGACGGCCAGACTAAACATCAAACTCTGACACTTGTAATGCGCACACTGACAACGTTGAACATTTGAATATTTCATATTTTATATGAGGGCTGTGCGATACGACGAAATATATCGCGAGACGATAGAAAAATTGTATCGTCTGTGTCTATTTTCGAAGCCAGACTGATCCCAAGTTTTGAGGTCCGATGCCGATGCCGATCCCAATTTAGGAGAGTCCTAGCCCCACCGATTACCGACGTTTTGACAATTATTCTGGCCAAAACTGCACAATTGCAAAATCAATTTGAAAAACGGAAATTTGAGAACAGTTAACTTATCACCAGACAAATAAATACATAACAAAATAAACACACGAAGAACGTTTTGAGAGATGGAATAAAAATGTAAAAGACAATTCTTATTTCCCGTGAACGCATCATTTCTCACACGATTTAGGTTTCCGAGTTTCCCGTGAACGCAGCACGGAGGAGCGTGGCGCTTCGCGGACCCGTCGCGGCGCGCGGAGCTTAACGGGGAGATAAGAGATAAAAACAAAAAATAAACAATAAAAAAAACAACCCGTCCCTGGTTTACAACTCCCAACTTTCTAAACGCCAGCTTGTGTTTGATAAGGAAATCTCAAATCGCACGATGGCACCATTCTTGTGCCAATACGTTTGTCCGTGCTGCCGAGCACAGACAACACGAGGTGAGTGGGACAACTGAGCCTCCAGCTCGGCGATGGCGTTTTTATAAAAGTTCAAGGTTCTTTTCAAGAGAATGGACGTGAACACAAACCAGGCGTTCGAGACATTTAATGTGTAAAGTCACGTCGACTCACAAGTCTTCAACTGCCAAGTCCAAGTCGAGTCTCAAGGCCTTTACTTTCCGTCGAGTTGGAAGTCAAAGCGGTGACGCGAGGCCAAGTCACGATGACTCGAGTTCGACTCTCTGCTGCAGTGATTCTGGGAATTGTGGCGTAATCCACCCAACACAGACAGTCTTGTGTATTTCATTTTAAACACAACGTGGTGTGGTCATCTGAGCTTATCATGTTGTAATGCCAGCTGAGAAGAGGTTTAAGTGAATTGGTTTTATTGGCGTGATGAATGAAAGTTGTCTCGGCCAAATTAGCGCTGGACGATGAAGTGACGTACCGAGTGTCTATTTGCACCTTGGTACGTGTCTATCTGCGCCTTGGTACGTGTCTACCTGTACCCCAGTGCGTTTCTACCTATACCTTAGTGTCGGTACGTGTCTACCTGGACCTTAATACGTGTCTACCTTCCCCTTGGAACATGTCTACCTGCACCTTGGTACGTGTCTACCTCCATCTTGGTACGTGTCTACCTGTACCCCGGTGCGTTTCTACCTGTACCTCCGTGTCGGTATGTGTCTACCTGCACCTTGGCATGTGTCTACCTGTACCCCGGTGCGTTTCTACCTCTTCCTCAGTGTAGGTACATGTCTACCTGTACCCCAGTGCGTTTCTACCTGTACCTCAGCGTCGGTGCGTTTTTACCTGTACCCCGGTGCATTTTTACCCGTACCCCGGTGCGTTTCTACCTGTACCTCAGTGTTGGTACGTGTCTACCTGCACCTTGGTACGTGTATACCTGTACCCCAGTGCTTTTCTACCTGTACCTCAGTGTCAGTGCGTTTCTACCTGTACCCCGGTGCGTTTCTACCTGTACCTCAGTGTCTGTACGTGTCTTCCTGCAACTTTGTACGTGTCTACCTGTACCCCAGTGCGTTTCTAGCTGTACCTCAGTGTTGGTACGTGTGTACCCGCACCATGGTACGTGTATACCTGCACCCCGGTGTGTTTCTACCTCAGTGTTGGTACATGTCTACCTGTACCCCAGTGCATTTCTACCTCTACCTCAGTGTCGGTGCGTTTCTACCTGTACCCCGGTGCGTTTCTACCTGTACCCCGGTGCGTTTCTACCTGTACCTTAGTGTCGGTACATGTCTATCTGCACCTTGGTACGTTTCTACCTGTACCCCGGTGTGTTTATACCTGTACCTCAGTGTCGGTGTATGTCTACCTGTACCCCGGTGCGTTTCCACCTGTGCTTCAGTGTGTCTACCTGTGTCTGTGATATGTATGCATGCAGATCTTTGTCTCTCTTTGTGTTTGTATGCACGTGTGTTCTCCACTCAGTAATAACCCACCCCAAGGTGACCCAGACACTTGAAATATTTATGGCTGCGCTGCAAGGCTTCTGCAGCATTTTACAGGGACAGCACCAAGTCAGACAGGCAATGCCAAAACACAGCCATTAGCAGAGAAATGTCAGTCTGCCGCCATGAAGACTCCTTTGTGTTCTGCTTTTTCTTTCTGTCTGTGAAGGTTAACCGGTTTCCTCCTGTTTTGTCGGAGGTAATCACACTGAGGTTGACATGGACAATTGAGTTTTGGCCCAGATGGCAGCGTCGTACTTGCGTCATGCCAGAACATCACCAACTCTCATCTGTGACAAATAGAACCTTAATGTGGGATTTTTTTAAGGAATTTTGGGGGATGATTATCTCTGCTATTATGACCAAGATTTTAGACTCCTTGATTTTAACACCTAGAAATTTCATGAGGTATACGAGCAATAGAACCCGAAGGCAGAAGCGGGGGGCAGACAGAAGTTTCAAGAGTTTTTACTACAAACTGGGGAATGGTTCAGGTTCAGGTGAATCCAAGAAGAACAGGCGGACAGCCTGGTGAAGGAAGCTGGTGGCTGACAAACAGGATCGGGACGAACTTGTATAGCTGGGACAGGTAACGTGATCAGGACAGGGAGGCTAGAAGTGCGGTAAGTAGTCGAAAACAATCTGGCACCAGGGAAAGGGAACAGCAGAGCTTTAATGCAGAGTCACTAATTGCTGGCAGCTGCTGTACATTGAGTGGGGTGTAGATGGCGGAGCTGTGGGAATGAGTAGACTGGAGGAGACAGTCCACTCAGACACAACTGGTCCACAACCTGTGGCTGTTACGGTAGTGTTCAAAAATCTCGATTTTCCTATACAAATTCATTTTGAATATATAAAGCAGTTTCAATACTAATTTTCTGCACTATCGATTTTCGGGTACCAGCTGCACTTCCTCACTCTCTTCTCTCTGACAGCGAGTCGACACAAACACCGCTGCAGTGCCCACATAGACCCACCTCCTCTCACTCACTCACAGTGCTGTCTTCTTCTCATCAGTTGTCTCATTCCAGCTAGCACGGTGGGCGACTGCTCCGGCTAATGCTCCTTGCGGGTAACGGGACATGCTGTCTCCACTTCAGGGGGCTGCTGGTGGGGCTTTCGTCGCAAAGGGCGGGTTGTTCGCGCAGCAAAGTTTTTCTTGTTCCGCAACTTGTATTCTCCAGCTCGGTGTCCATCACTAGCTCTGTTAGCCGTCCTAGCCATCTAGCCCATAGGAAATCTATAGGAAACCCATGCCAAAGCTAATATAATCTTGTTATTCCTCTAGTTTAACTGAAACATTCACGTGGAATGGTATTTTTTTTAATTATTGAAATTTTACAATTGTCAAAAAAAAAATTAATATTATAATTATTTTCTTATGACCAAAGGGCAAAACAAAACAAAAAAAAGGCTAAAACATATCAGGAAACATCAGATATGATCAGACAATAATATATAATATTTTTATGAAAGTAGAGATGGGAATGTGTGACATCTCAGAGGCTTTTGAACAAATGCATCACCTCAAGAATGTTGTTTTCTTCAATGTAAATAAGTTGTAATTATTGTTAATGTTTACGACAGTCATTCTGCCGTTCTCTGTTACCAGTCAAGAAAAGAAAAGTTGTACCTCTTGTCATATTATAGCCTTGTTGTATTTATCTTTTAATAAAAATCTACAATTTTATGCCCTAAATGTGTGAATTTGCTCAAAGCACAGTCCAAAAAACTTTCGTCCTCCCCTGAATTAATAAAAGCCAAACATGTAAAAGACTGACCTCTCCGGAAAAGCATGGCATGCAGCTGGGTACGGGTTCGGGGAGCCTGGGGAACAACAGCATGGCTCACCAGGACAGGGAGTGCGGGAACACTCCGGGAAGGAGAGCCGGGGCTGCTGGGCTGGTTAACAGGCTGAGTAGGAACGAATGTGGCCTGCGGGAATGTCTGTCTCCTCTCCCTCCTACGCTCGCATAACCGATTGTCTATGCAGACGGCTACAGCGATGAGGGAGTCCAAGTTAGGAGGCAGCTCCCGAGAAGCAAACCCATCCAAATGGAGTCTAACGGCCCATGGTGCAAGGCGTCGAACAGGGCGTCGGAGTTCCACACACTCGCCAGCTCGCTAGTGTGCAGAACCTGATGCCACACTTCCCCCATAGTCTCTCTACCAGACACTGGATGATCGAACACCCAGTGGTGTAGTTTACGTGATTTTGTTTCGCAAATACTGTACCGGGTAGAGTATAACTGTAATTAGGTAAGTTTTGCAGGGGAACTTGCTGGTGTACGACGCAGCCCCTCCTTGGATTTCCTGAGAATTTTACATTTTCATCGAACACTTGAAATTAAAATAACTACTGTCAGACAATTATTTTGAGTTTTGAATTTATTTAAGACTGATAATCCCTAAAACAGGCGAGTGGCCTAAATGTGTAATGGAGAGGGAGCGATCTCAGCTTCCCTGCCGCAGGGCCAGGAATTTTTTCAGAATTGATCTAAACTAGACTACACCACTGCGAACACCCTCCTTATTGCGGTGGTGAACAGGTGGAGACCAGAACAGACTCAAGCACTCTCCCGGCCAGGAGTGTGATGACGTAGGCCAGAGGTCAGTAATTGGTGAACCGCTGTCCGGATCCGGCCCCAGACGCCGCCCCGTCCTGTCCGGGCCTATATTATTGAGAATTAATATATTTTGACGGAACGTTTCTATTTTAATCGGCACAACTTTTATTGCCTTTACGGTACCGGAAGAGCAGTGCAGGAACGTCACGAACCAAATGCACGTGTTGTAAATCATCTCACTCAAATCTGCGCACTCCAACAAGCGTCTCACTGTCGCACACAGTCCAGAGACCAGACGAGAGAGGAGAGTCACACAGTGAGAGAACTAAGTAAGTCAGTCAGAGAGAAGTCATTTCACATGACGTGCTCTAAAAAAAAGAGAGAACAGAGACAGATTCTTACATGTTCATTCTTCCCACGGGCAGTTCAAAACTTGTATGTCTCATGTTCCGAGACCAGGGCGATTATCAAAAGTGGCAACGTGAAGCGCCACTATGAGACGAAGCACAGATCTTTTGAACAAACACAAAAATTAAGGAGCCCAATATGATCGATCCACCGGAATCCCAACACATCCATTCACTGCCCGACGACGTGCTAACCAATGTTCCCTTAAAGTTGCATGGATTTTGGGTCAACATAAAAAAAAAAAATTCACTAACGGAGAGGTTGTCAAGGAGTAGCTGAAACCTTATTTTAGGGAAAACAAAAAGAAGAGTTTTGTGAACAAATAAAGCTACCTAAATACCTATGTCAGCATCATCAGCCGCAAAGAGAGCTGAAATGTTAACCTAGGATGTGCTCGCACAACTGGATGAAGCGATTCAAAAGGCTCCATGCCTTGGCTTAGCTGTAGATGAGTCCACTGATGTGTCTGACAAGCTCATGGAAGGTTCTTCAACAAGGAGGAGAACGAGTTCTGCGAAGACCTGTTAGGTGTTACAGCCCTTCAGACCAGTGCAAGAAGAGATAACATCCACCTGGCCATAAAAGAGATGCTCGCCAACAGTGGAATAGAGCCCAAACAGATGGTTTCAATAACCACAGATGGAGCCTCTGCCATGGTAGAGAGAGAGAAAGGAGCTGTGGCAAGAATGAAAGGAGGACAATACTGAGCTCATCTCTTATCGTTGCATTATTCATCTGTCGGTCCTGTGCTCCACCCTGTCAGACGAGTATGCTGAAGTGATGAGCACAATGATGAGAATGATTAACTTTCTCAGGGCATCCTCTTCCCATCAACATTGCATGCTCAGGGAATTCCTCAAAGAAGTTGATGCAAATGCTGATGAGTTTCTGCTGCACAACAATGTCGGACGGCTCAGTAAAGGCAAAGTGTTGGTGCGCTGTCGGTCAATCCGAAGGGAAATCGCAGTTTTCTTGACACAGCTGAAGAGCCAAAAGGCAACACCATTTTCTCTCTTTTTAGAAGATGAGAAGAAGATAGATATTGTGGTTTTTGTTTGAGATCACCTCACACCTGAATGAACTGAATTTAAAGCTACAGGGCAAGGACGATTCAGTTTATGACCTGATGAAAAGCGGTTTGCTCCTTCCAGTGGAAACTTTAGGTGTTCAAGGAAGACCTGCAGGGTGACTTTGCACACTTCCCAACAGTGCAGGGACAGCATCGGGGTGAGAGATAGTATCTTCTTTTGTGGACTTTGTCGACAAGGGGATTGTAAACTCCAGCAAACGTTTTGATAGCTTCAGGTTTGGACAGCAGCTCACGCTGTTCATTCAGAGCCCATTCCTAGTCACGGATATCAGGGGGTTCTCAAAGGAAGTCACACAGCACTTCAAGTGGGCAAATGCTGGGCCTCTCCAAATGCAACTGGTTGATCTCCAGTCAAATGTGGCCCTGAAAGAGCATTTTGGAGGAACTGACCCTGCCACTTTCTGGCTCCAAATAGTCTCAGAGACGGCTTTCCCAGGTCTGAGGAAAGTAGCCCTGTACTTAGTGACCATGTTGGGCTCCACATGCAGCTGTGAGGCAGCTTTCTCCACAATGAACATTATTAAAAATAAATATGGTTCCAGGTTGTAAATGAGCGCCTACACATGTGCATGAGGATGGCCCTGACACCATTCCAGCCAAGATTTAAAATCTTGACAGGACAAGCTAAAGCTCACTTTTGTCACTGAACAAGGGAACGTGGCGGAGTGTGATATATGAGGGAAAGAAAGAGAAAAGTGTTAAAACTGTTCAATTGTTAGGAGTGTTTATTAAATTTTTCTTAGATAAGTTAGTAAGTTAGATGAGCTAAGATGTGAAATGGAGTTAACAAAAAAGAAGGGAAAGGTAAACTCAAGCTGCACTTTTTTTTAAGATACACATCTTTGAAAAGCTCTGTTATGTGTGTTGTTTTTTTTAATGGAGCCCTTATTTTATTTGAAATTGGGAGAATATTTGTTTATTATTAGAGTACTTATTATTAATAATCCTTCCGGTTCAATGTGAAAACTGATAATAAATATTGTTGAAATATTATTGAATTGTACTTTATTTGAGTTGACAGTCAGTTGTTGACTACATACAGACGTTGATACAACTACCAGACTACTTTAATATGGCACTGAATCATAAAGCAACTTAGATATTATGATGTTCTGGACATTTACTTGAGGAAATTCTCTCTAACTGGACCTCGTTGAATTTTCACTGAATACCCCCGATGTAGGCGATGCGAGAACGGTCAGTAGGAAAGAGGAAGGCTGCAACTCCAACACCAGGGAGCACTGGGAGAGGTAGGCGGGGCTCGCTGGCAATGGGTGGACGTAGATCCTCCCGTGAAGTCGCGGGTGAAGGAACGGCCGCAACCGATGTAGCAGCTTGAACCGAGGTGCAGGCTCTAGATCGCTGGATGCTGACAGCCAGGGTCCAAAACCGCTCCATCGGGTTACTGAAAACACGGCCGTGGTGTGCCGCTATCTCCCGGAGAGTCCCTCGGCAATGTCGGTCAGCTGCTGCTCACGCCGTCCGACGGCGGCGGGCGCGCTGCTTGGGGGGTCTGCGTCTGCTGGGTCTATTCTTGGCCAGATCGTTCCGTCCTGAGGTGTACTAGCAACGGAACCCAAATGCAGACGCGGAAGGCAGGTCGGAGTGGAGTGAGCCTGACTGCCGGCGATTATCAGGGCGTGGAACCAGGACACGGAGCAGGCGGGTCACGGGGGAGCAGGCTGGGGACGTGTTGCGAGAACAGTCTATGAAGTTCAGAGAACTGCATCACTTTACTGTGACGCGGTGAAGGCAACGTTTGACTATGTCACGACATCACAAACCAAAATCCCAGGCGGTATTGCCCCTATATAGTTTCATTGCATCTATATTAAAATGAGCCTAGGCCTAGCTTCAGAACATGTTGCTTTTAACCATATATTATTCTGTGTACATACAGTAGCGGCGTCATTATGAATAAAACATTTATAATGGCAGCCATCGTTGTACTGTTATTATTTGCAAAAGCAGTGTAAATTGATTTGATTGTGGTCTGATCTACTTCACGGGCAAACGAGTGGGTGGACCATTGTGTCTGTGTGCGCTTCTATTCCATGTGGTTTTTACGTATATGTGTGTAAAAGTGCCATGAGCCAATCATTTATATGCTGCATTGTGCGCACAAAAGAAATGAACACACACACACACACACACACACACACACACACACACACACACACACACTCACACACCATTATGAATGTAAGGTTTTACTTCGCTAGCGTGGGTCAAGTTTCGAAAGACAGATTGCTAGATGGACAGATACACAGACAGACAGACAGACAGACAGATAGATAGATAGATGATGTACTACAATTATGTGTTGTGGCCGCCATCTAGTGGCCGTACCTGGTACATTTCATGCAGAAATACATTTCCAACAGAGGGAGGGAGGTGTTTAACATTCGAAAAACAAAATATGTGGAATGGACAAGGCGCTGTGTCGACCATCACCCACTTAAAAATGCTTGGAAGGGAAGAATTTTCTCCATGAAATATATTACACATGTACACGCCGACAGCTTTCCAGAATGATTTACGTGGCGGCGCTTATGTTTTGAACTAGGGTTACGTTTAATATCTCCGGGCGTAAGCTTCTCCCAAACTATGAAACACAAAACTTACGCTGTGTCATTTGCCCTTCCGCGCAAGCCGTGCTGTATGTTGATCGGAACAGTGTGTCGCCGGTCTGTTTACTTACAATTTTCACAATATGAAACATCTGAAGAAGAGAATAAAAGGCCGGCTCGGTTCATATTAGCGTTCCGCTGTCAATTTTCCCCTCCGGTCTGTTCATAAGGCTTTTAACCTGCAGCAGCCAACCAGAGCGGAGCAAACGCGTCACCTGACTGCGAAGCCGACCCACCCCACCCATTAGACGCCAGCGTGGGCCGCCACAAATGTGCAGGAAACAAGATTTTGAAAAAATAAACCCAATTGGGACGAAAGAGGAAGAGCAACGCAAGCACCATTAGATATAAAACATAGAGAAACGTCATTGTCAAATAATTGTGTTATGTTCAGGATTGTTTTTTGAGCGGTAGTTGTACTGAATGCAGCCCCGTCGAAGGAAGGAAAACAGAGAAACATGTACGCCCAATTGTCCGGGCACTACTTTCAGACCTGAGCATCAGCATCAGCATCAACCGATCACCACAAATCCTAATTTGTTAACATCAGCCGTCCCGATCCTCGGCGAGGCGGACAGAGGTTGATTTATTCCGGCTTCCGCCGTCCGCTCCCGTGCTGCTGGGGGTTACCGTGACAACGCCGTCTACATCAGTGGGAACCCGGGTCCTTTGCTTCGCTCCCTCTTCAACCTCCACACTGGGAAAAAAAAATAAAAATAGAGGCTTATCTCTGCTTATCTCTCTGGATTCATGCATTTGTTTTTGTTTTTTATTAAGTGTGAATGGGCATCGAGGCAGCAGATTGTCTGGGGATGTGGGGAGACTTACAAAAAGACATCAATGAAGACAAATACAATACAATACAAACATAACCTTAACCACCACTTAAATACCACCAACCCATATCGATCACCTTAACAGCTGGCAAGAAAATAATATTACTCAATCAAAAAACCACAGCACACTCATATCAGCTTAGAACACATACATTCGCACACAAATCTTACTCCGAACAGCACTCCACCAGACCAGGATCTGCGGTGGCAGTTGTGGTGGGGCGAGCCCTTGCGCGGTCGGTGTGTCGGTGCAGGACCTGGCTCTTGGCCTGCGGTCGGTGCCCGGCACCCGCGACGCAGGTTCTACACTTGCGGCTGCGTCTTGTGCCTGCACGTGGGGGTGGGTGGTATGTGTGCGCCTCATGGGTGCAGGGTATCCTCGGCACTCCGGGACTAGGTTAAGCCTCTCGGGCTTCCAGCTTCTCTTGGGGCTGGGGGGTCTTCAGTGGCTGCAGGACGGGGATCTCGGGGCTTTCCCGCGGCCGTGGGATGTCTGTACGGCCGCTGGCCTCAGGGGTGGCTTCAGGGCCTTTTCCGCTGCTTGGAGGTGCTACGATATAAGACCTAATATTCCAGAACCTATTGGGACAAATCCCAACACCTTCCTGGTTGCATCCCTCTCCTTTCCTCTCTCATTTACTGCCATAATTATGACAGGAAGAGCCCACGTGCCCAATTGCTGTTCCAGTTTTTCTGGACTAATTTACCTAGTTAAACTAGTTTAACTATTTTTTTTGATACATCTCATCTGATGTTTATTTTTTTCCATGTACATGTTGTTTGGTTCTATGTTTTTTTGTTTCACCCGTGGAGTTTCTCCCGCTCTCAAAACATAGTAAAATAGTCCTCCAAAGAGGGGGATTGGTGGCGGTTCTGCATAAGAACAAACTGTGCTCTTGTCATCCCACAGGTCGTCCACAGGACAGAGTTATTGCAGCAGCTCTTGATGGTTAAAGAATTAATAAAGCGTTGCATTGCAGGATGCTGGATGCAATGGCACAAATACTCTGTGCTGTATTCCCAGCATGCTGACAAAAAAATAAGAAGATAAATACAATCAGGAATGTAATAAAGGTACTCCTCACTTAACAATCGAGTACCGTTCCTAGGACCAGGTCGTCAAGTGAATTGGTCAATAAGCGAGGAACCGTGTTATTTCGCGGTAAGGGGCGTGGCCATTGCTAAAGCTGGTGCAGTAAGTACTGACAGACTGTGGGAACGAGACGGAGAAAAGTGACGCGCGAGATGCTTGACGCTGCGACGCCGCGGTATTGTACAAAGCGCACAATACAGACTGGTCAGAGAGCTGGTCCTAAGTCCGAACGGTCGTTAAACAGGAAGGTCATTAAGTGAGGAGTACCTCTGGGCAAATTTGATATGGCTAGACGACTGGGTCAGAGCATCTCCAAAACGGCAAGTGTTGTGGGGCTGTTAGTATCTACCAAAAGAGGTCCACGGAAGTTCACGGGCGCCCAAGTCTCATTGATTCGCCTGGGAAGCCAAGTCTTGCCCGGCTGGTCCGATCCCACAGAAGAGCTACTGTATCACAAATTGGTGGATAAAGTTAATGCTGCTGTGATAGAAAGGTGTCAGAACACACAGTGCATCACAGCTTGCTGTGTATGGGGCTGTGTAGCTGCAGACCGGTCAGAGTGTCCACGCTGACCCCTGTCCACCACCGAAAGCTCCTACAATGCACATATGAGCATCAGAACTGGACCATGGAGCAATGGAAGAAGGTGGCCTGGTCTGATGAATCATGCTTCTTCTACATCATGAGGATGAGTGTGGTTAGGGTCCGATCCGATGGAGCATCTGTGGGATGTGCTGGAACAACAAACCTGATCCATGGGGGCCCCACCTCACAACTTCCAGGACTTAAAGGATCTGCTGCTAACGTCTTGGTGCCAAATACCACAGAACACCTTCAGTGGTCTTGAGTCTATGCCTTATGTGTTATAATTAGCTGCAGTAGTAGTAATATGTATTTTATTAATAGAAATATCACATTTTGGTGAGAGTTCCTTGAAAATATTTCCTTCCAACATCCAGGAGTGTTCATTTTAAGGAGCTTTCTAACTTGCTGATGTGCGACGACTAAATCAAACACTGGCAGAACATTAAAAAGAAGAATGTACGGCAAATTAAGATGCTCGGCTACGATTCTCAGAGAGGTCTCAAGAGTCCACTGAATATGTGTTCAGACAAGGGTGGAGAGGTACGACACACAATCCTCCAAAAGCTCTATTGACCGCTGCATGAATCTGACAACGTCAAAATGTGGTGTAAAGGTGCTCAATCAAAAAGGAGGAAGGACGAGGTTTATATGGCGAGTAAGCCTTCCCTGGGTAAATAAAGGCTAAAAGGAGCCATCGCAGTTCAGACCACAGGGCTATTTCTGTGGTTGATTGAGTTTGCCTGGCGGAATTGGGCTTTGTAGGTGAGCACCAATCGACAGCAGGTGGCAATGTTGCTCCAACCAACACCAACACCAACACCAACACTTTCTCCTGGACTGTTTAGACTAGGGGTTCCTAAAGTTTTATATAATAATATAAAATATTATTATTAATAATAAAAATAGTAATAATAACTATATTTATATATATATATATATATATATATATATATATACATATATATACATATATTCTGTATACATATATAAATAATATTGCAGCATCTCGGGGTGTTCTGATGAGAATTTCCCAGCATGCAAGAGGGGGAAACATTTAGTTGTGTTTTGGCTGTGTTTTATAGTGTTTCTTGGTCATTTAGATATTCATTTATATTGGATTATGTTATAGTTTTACATTCTCGTTGTGTGATGTCTGTTTCTTTTTTTGCAGCATCGCTACTGAGGTGTTCAAGAAGGGCGATTCGTGGAGAGAATTATTGTGACTCGAAATAACTCTCTTTCTGACAGATCACCACAATTCAACTTCATATACAACTTTACAATATATATATACCTTATCTGCATGTAATAAGATGCGTGGATTGTGTCTGCGCAAAATTACGCTGCTCAAATGTATGATTAATTGTTTTACTATTATTAAAATTTCTATCTTAAACCTCGATGATAAAAAAAAAAGTGCAAATCTAACGAAAAAAAAAAAAGAAATTCATTTTGTTAATGAAGGCGATTTCACATTGTGACGAGATTGAGTTTCCGCTGCCAGGAAGAGGCCATTAAACAGCTTTGACAAGCAGTTACCTTATTCCCGTTTCCCCACAACAGAAAACACTCAACAGAAGCAATTAAATGACAAGAACCACCATGAAACACGACAAAATCAGAGCTCAAGGTTTTCCCCGTTACACGCTGGGAAATTCCGTGTATTTTGTGAAAAATATATATTGTCCAACAATGCATAACAAACAGGTAAACAAGCAGCCAAACAAACAAAACAATATTTTAAAAAATATTATCATTTTGATGCAGGACCCCTGCAATTATTTCACGGACACTTGGGAATAAGAGCAACAATGCCCCGTGAGGTGCGCTTCATGGGAGAAGCCGACTGTACAAGTCATTTGGAAAAGCGACATATCCAACACATCAGTCAATACAATGATGATTATCATCGAACTTGTGATTTCCCGTTGACTCTCGTAGGATAAAGACATTACCCCTCGCCGCGATGTCTCGTGAAACTGGAATCGTCTCAGGAGGTCAATCAGAGAGAGACTCCAGGGCCAGAGCGCGCGGCGGAGCACATCGGAGGAACCGACGGAGCACGTGAGCACGTGGCGGGGCAAAAAATAAAAAATAAAAATGACATTCAGACGGCAGAAGTTGAGGAGCTGACATCGTGAAAAATCCTCAAACTTGCACATTTCTGCAGCGCCGTGGATTTATCAGCCGATGAAGGATAGAGGCTCGGCGAGCGGCGAGCTGGGATCATGTGCCGTGGATGATGGGGTGTGACACATACTGTATGTCTACGTGGGTATGTGTACTCACACACACACACACACACACGCACGCACACACACACACACACACACACACACACACACACACACACACACACACACACACTCACGTGCACGCGCGCACACACAGGGATATTACTCTCGGGGGACTGAGAACCTGAGAGGATGGATAGAAAGAAAAACAGGATTCCACCCTGCCATAAAGCAAAGGAAAAGCAAAATAGAGGTGCTGACAGCTTCCCCCATCCAGCCCCCGGAGGGACGGCTCTTACCCACTTTTTTTTTTAACCCTCGCGAGATAAGCGCGGGATTTATTTATTCAGGTTGATCGCTCGGGCATATTTTGGAATGATGAAGGAATGTGCGTCGCGTGTTGATCCACCTTCAACACGCCAGTCAGGATTAAAGGTCGGGACGAATACGCGGGGTCTATTAGACGGCGGGGAGGAATATCCCGGGGAGGGGGTTCGGCGGGCCGTGGCGGGCGCTAAGGACTGTGGCGAGGCGTATATTTCTGACTTCTTACATCTCAAGGAACAACAGGAACACACACACACACACACACACCTGTTTAGACCCGTGATCAAAACAGGCTTAAAACACAGAGGCTCAAAGCACGGGGGGGTTGGTTCAAAGTCCACATCAGAGACGGTGACGAAAATACATCCCGCATCTAAAAGAGGAATAAGCTGGAAGCGGCGGCTCTTGTTGTGGCTGCGCTGCTGCTGCATTAGGGGGGAAGGTGTCGGGCTGGCCTTCGCAGCGGATCCCGTGTTATTCCAGAGGGAGGGAGAGGAACATCTGTTCTGCGGTAACCCTTCTCCGCTTGCGGATGCTTCCCGGCGCGGCGATTTGTTTGTCTCGCGCCGCCGGTGTTTTTTCGGGGGGTGTTTTTACCACCCCCAGCCCTCCGCAGGGAACTCCGGGAGTTGACCGCGCCGCGTCGGCGGAACGGCGGACGGGGAGTCACGGGAATACCGCAGGGTTGTAGGGGCTCTGGGAATTCCTCCGTTCTGCTTTTTTTTCGGGCTTCATGAGTCGTCCAGACGGTGGCCAGCCCCCTCTTCGGCCCTAGAACAGCCTTAACTTAACATTACAGCCTTACAGTACAACGCTCCCAAACACTGAGAAAGTACTTTACAGGAGTCGACCCCCGATTGGCGCCCGAATCTCGCGATCTTGCGTCGGGGCCTAATCGCGGTCGCCAAAGGTCGCGGTTGCGATCGCCCCATCCCTGGATCAGTGAGATTCTGACGCCAATCACTCAGGTCGACTCCCGATGATCAAAAAATAATAATAATAATAATAATACTGTACGTAGGCTGTTCCTGAAGTTGGAGAGACTTTCAAACCTGTAACGAAAACACGGAGAACAACACGACGGGCGCCGACCCCCGGCGACAAGGCTTTAGCTCCATTTTACTTCCTCCACGCAAATACGTGGAGAACAGAGTTTTGAAAAATCTCCACCCTGGAAGGCGTTTTTCCAGAAGCATCGCTTGCGGTCGACCTCAAACCCAGTTTTGCTGTGGACGGGAGGCCCCCGACAAACACAGAGAAAAACCGCTTTTAAATAATTTTTTAAATATCCGCACACGCGCGGCCAGGGCCGAGCAGAGCGGAGGTTCGCCGATACTTAGCCCCCGTTACGTACGACAACGACCCGTGACGCTCGACGGGATCGACGGGAGACGCGACGGTCGCCCTCTCCGAGCGGATTGAAACAAACGCTGCGAATCATTTACAACCACTCGTTTGATCCAGAAGGTTTGGGAAATCCTCCAGACAATCAAAGGCTCGTCTCCTCGATAGGGGGTCTTTGAACGCGGGTGGAAAAACAACCCTCACAATAGCATCGGTTGGACCCCGGTCGGCTGGGGTGGGGGGGGGGGGCAGGGAGATCAGGAGGGGAGATCAGAGGGACGACGCCGGACCCTCATCGGGGGATGTTTTTCGGAGGGGTCAATATGGCGGGGCGGGGGCGGGGGTGGTGGCTGTGCGGGTCAAGCCCCTGTCTTCCTGCCCCGTCCCCCGCTGGGAGACAGTGCTGGTATCTGCTGCAACAGGAAGGGACCGTAGGTCGGAGCGCAGACCTGCCGGCTTCCCGTCCACCTGACAGACGGCTGTCTGTCTCTCCCCTTTCCTCCTCCTCCTCCTCCTCGACACTAGGTGAGGCGCACGGTCAGGGGAGACAGTGAAACAGACGGATGGACATCCTGAGTCAGGGGGGCTTCGACGGGAGCCGGACGGACGGACCCGCAGCTCCGCCGAGGCCCCGGCACCGCTCCGTCGGTGGCGTAGACCCCCCCGCGCGGCCCCCAGCCTCGACGATTTCACATGCGCTCCCTCTCCACGAGAGACGCGCCGGGCTGACCTCGATCAGACGAGGGCAGGGAAATGAGTCAGGCTCCTCCGGCCCAACGATTCAGATGTCTCTCTCTTTTCTGCAGATACTGTAAGGGCTGCCGAGGAGGATGCCGCGACCCCCTGGAACCCCAGGGACTCGTCTTATCCCTTTGTGCCGGGATAAAGACGACTTGGTGCATGCATGTAATCAGCATATTATTGATAGTCTTAATGAGAAAGGCTCAGAGTCACTGAAGCCATTAGCCAGAATAAAAGAGGCTTAATTGTTTTCGGTGTGTGCATGCATACATACTGTATGCGTGTGTGCGTGTGCGTGTGCGCGTGCGCGTGCGCGCGGCGCCCACATCCACCTGGTCTTAAGGCCGGAGCCAATTAAATCCATTTCCTTCATTAGCGCACTTTCCTTCTGATTAAGAGGGTTAATTATGGGGCTCGAGGTCGAGCTCGTGATCGTCTCTTAAACCGGGGCTCAAGTGCTCTTGGAGCGAGTTTCGCCAACTCCTCCTCCGCGTTCACCCGCTCGTACACCATCGGGTCAAAAAGTTAGTGAGGGATGGGTGAATGACGTCGATGTCGACGGCTGATCAGGACACGGATAACACACCCGTGATTGTTGTTACGAAATTGAACTTAAAGTGGAAATCCATGACCTCGCCCGCGTTGGGTGGATGACGCCGCCGCCAATTCCCAGAATTCTATTTGAAACAGCAACCCGGGTTTACACTTGTCTACACTCTAAGACTGTTAAATGTGTCTCTCTAAATGGCCTTCTGATCGATTGGGCCCCCGTCGAGGAGCACGTGCATCGCACCAACGCGACGGATGGTCGTTTCTCGTAAAATGCCAGAAAGTATAAAACACGGGATGTCTGCCTTTGCTCCGAGTTACTGTCGGACAGTAGCGGGATCCGCGCGCGAGAGTTCCTTGTCCAAAAAACTCCCAAGGGACAGGTCCGCTGCTAATATTGACGTCCGTTATCAGCGCCGGTGTGCGGTGCTAGATGTCTGCGGCATACCAATGGTGTGGAACAATATTCCCCATCACGCTCCGTCTACAGCAATAATATCGTTATGGCCGCCCCACATGAGACGACTCTGCCTCCGCCTGCCACAGGACACGCGCCATTAGGTTTGATGGTGTGTGTGTGTGTGTGTGTGTGTGTGTGTGTGTGTGTGTGTGTGTGTGTGTGTGTCTGTGTGTGCGCGTGCGCGTTAGAGAGGGGAAGAGAGCGAGCGGGCGCAGGGGACGGGGGGGACGGAGGGAGGGAGGAAGAGGATGTGTGCATGTGTGAACACGCCCTGGGGGTCACATATCCTGTCGGCGAAAAAGAAAAAAAAAAAAGGCTGATTCAGGAGCCTCTGCCCCTCCACATGTCAACTTGGCGTCGTCGCCGTACGCATCCGCTGCCGCCCCACCGCGTTTGGCAGGGCGGCCATGTCGCGACGCCGCCGTGCTCCGCGACCTGAGCGCGCCGCCTCCCGACGGCCACTCTGCACTCGCGGATACAGGATTGATCAGAGAGGAGGAGGAGGAAATGTGCTTGCACTGAGAAACACCCTCACTGCAAGAGCGTTCCAGGTGAGCGTCTCAAGGACCGCGGCTTTCTCGCCCTGTGTTTGAAATGCCAATCTATGTAATTCCTACTAAATTGTCCAGAGTTCAAAACAACGACGGCTTCTCGGATGCACTACACCGCATAGAAACTGACCAGCGTCTCTCAGCATTTCATCCTGGTTCGTCCTTTTGGATACAATTTGAGTGTACTACTGTATGGTTTCGGGGAATACTTAACACTGACTTGGCATACTAACAAGGCTGGATTAGTACCCCCCAGTCAAGCTGGCATGTCAGATCCACTAGACCATAATCGCACTTTTGTCAAAGAAAGGCTGAACAACTAGTCCAGCTGAGCAGATGCAGGGACAGCTTAATGCTCATTAAATGTAAGAAAAAAAAGGTTAAAAACATACAATAAAACAGACGCAGTGCTCTGGAAGAGGCTCAGTCCATCTACAGGTGTTCCAGGCTCTGCCGGCAGCACGCGCCCCGCACAGCGCACCCCCGCCTGGGACGGAGAACCAGGTCTCGCCGGGGGGCAGCACGGAGGTTCGCTACCCCTGGGAAAGGAGCCGTCCCACCCACCTGTCTGGGTCTCTGCTCCCCGGAGGAGGAGGTGGTGGAGGCTCACCCAGGACGGGCCTCCACCCCCCGGTAACAGGTGCGTCTGTACGCGCTACACAGCGCCACCTTCAGGGCACTAGGGTAGGGCGGGCCGTCGGTGGGTGTGGTGGCCCTGCTGGCTTGCCTGCGAGGGGGGGCGGTTCGGGTTGGTGTCGGTCTATCGGTGTAGGACCTGGCTCCAGGCCTGCGGTCCATGCCTGCCATCTGCGGTCAGGGTCCTGCGCCTGCGGCTGCGTCTTGTGCCCGCACGTGTGGGTGGGTCGTGTGTGTGCGCCTCAGGGGTGCAGGGTCTCCTCGCGCTCTCTGGGACAGTGTTAATTTCCACCGGGCTGGGCGTGGCTCCGCAGGCTCCGGGCTTCTTGGGGGCTGGGGGGAGGTCTTCGGTGGCTGCAGGGCAGGGTGCTCGGGGCTTTCCTGCGGTTGTGGAGTGTCTATACGTCTGTGGGACTCAGGGGTGGCTTTGGGGGTTTTTCCGCTGCTCGTAGGTGCTACGATAAGATTCCGACCTCATACACCAGAACTAATGAGGGCAAGTCGCGTACACTCACCGATGGACATACACACACACACACACACACACACCACCATCATCTGCTTTGGACACCCCACCCCTCCTTTCTGCCCTCATTTACTGCTATAACTATGACAGGGGGAGGCCACCTGCCTAATTGCTGTTCCAGTTTTCCTGGACTTAATTCACTCTTTTTTGTCAATATATGTTTTCATCTGACATTTCAATGTTATTTTTCCCATGTACATGTTGTTGTTTGTTTCTATGTTTGTGTTTTTCCATGTACATGTTTGTTTGTTGTTTGTATTTTAGCCTCACCTGTGGTGATTCCCCACCTTTTGGAGTAGTGATTAGTTGTTTATCGACCAAAACACGGTAAGATAGTTCACCAAAGAAGGGGATTGGTGGCGGTTCTGTACAACAAACTGTGCTCTTGTCATCCTACAGGTCGTCCAGAGTACAGAGTTTTTCCAAGCAGTTTTGATGATTAAAGAATGAATAGAGTTGCATTGGAGGGTGAGAAGTTGAACTTCACTTGCAGACTAACTGTCATAGATGCAATGGTAAAAAAAATACTGTGTTGTATGCCCAGCATGCTGACGGCACAGGTTTAAAAAAAGAAAATGTCACTGAAAATTGTAGTTCACATTGGCATTTGAGGAAGACCCGCCACGTCAGCTCCGGGTGGCCTCATCCCCTGCTGCACGCTGCCCATCCCGGGAGCGGCGCGGCTGGGGAGCAAGCAGAGCAAGCGCCGGAGTTTCTGCTGTACGATTGGCTGTTCGTGTCACATGGCTGTTTCTCTGGTCTGTACGATTGGCTGTTCGCGTCACATGTTTTGTGAATTGCAGCATGAGTGACATTTTTCAGAGTTTCCCTTAAACGCAGCACCGGCTGAAGCTATCTGTCAAGGTGTCACACTCGCGCGGCTTGACGGGAATAAGTTCCGAGAGACGACGCTTGGACTTACAGTATATACCTTCGGATGATGATGATGTCACAAAGCGGCCCGCTCCTGAAACTAATGAAATTATGGCAGTTTTTCACAAATTTCTGCTCCAAATGTAGATCGATACTGATCAGGCCGTTGTCGTTTGTCAGATACTTTTTGCCCGAGAAAAAAAAACAAAAGAGCTGCGCAGGGCTGGGTCCCTAACGAGAATAAATAATATAAGAATAAAAATAATCCAAAAATCAGTACACAAATAAATTACACAACAGACCAGTTAAATATGTTTATACAATATTGCAAAATCAGCCATGAAAGTAACAGTAATGAACTTACAAACCTTAGTTGGATCTAGTTTGGGCTGCATCAATACGACCATTTCTCATATTGATAAATTCCCATTTCATTGCTGTGAATTGTGAAGGCAGACTACCTAGTACTACTGGAGAACCCAAAGCTGTTGCCAACCTGTGGGTAACATTAAGGTCTCGCAGTATTTGCAACGGGCATTCAATACATTGTTAGTGTTTAATTATGAACATGGAGTAATTTTAAGAGTAGGCCAACCCCTACTGCAAAATGGCACTGGATTTAGCAGAAGTTGGGTGTTGCCCAATTGTGAATTACTGGTAGTGAACTAGGCCCCGGTGAATTACCAATTTCAGCATAAGATAAAGACCTTATTCTTGTAAGTTATAGAATTTAACTAACAACCCTAATGCTAATGAAATGATTGTGCCACAGATTGTTTAAAAATTACATTGAAATTAACATATTAACACATAAAACATTTGTGATTAATGTAACGTGTATAATGAGCAAAAGACAAAGAGTGCCAATTAAATAACAATAACGGTTAGATAAATTATTAAAGTAAGACAGTCAACTAAAACGGAAAATTGGTATGGCACATGATAAATATTGAAAATGATTAAAATGGTGCCACTGCCAACAGCATACTTTGAATCACAGCTTGTTCCACCACGTTTCAAGAGCTGTGAGGGGGAAAAGATGAAGTTCACCTCCACCATGAGGCTATTACCACTTACCTGTGATGGTGGGCTCTCATAATCTGGCTCTTGGTACCAGGGCCAGCCCCGCTTTCATGTGGTCCTATAGCGTGAAGTAGCGCAGCTTTTTGAAAATGACAAAGGAATGTCATTTAGATTCCGTTTTCGGACAATCTGAGCTGATATCTGAGTTGTTAAAAAATGGAGTGCCGTCTAGTGGACATAATACCGTGGTAGAAGCTGTGATACATTGCCTGTTAATAGTTTGTAGCATAAGCTACAGTCATGTCGATCGTCATTCATTTGATCATGAGTGATGAATGGCATTTTGGGAGAACGTCCAGACACAGATCTACAGCCTGCAATGGCAGCACCTCGATGCGTTGCTCGATCCCTTGCTTTGGTTTTACTCTTCACTGATTGGTTACATGAACTTCAAAACTTAGCATTTGACAAAGTTGTTATTTATTTAACCGCATTTCAGGCTTTTAAATGCAATGTTAAAATAGAGGTGAATCATGGCACGAAAGGCTTTCCATCAGCATCAGACACGGTCAAAGCGCCGGTGGAGAATACTTACTCACCGGTCGCCGCTTGCCGTCTCACCCATGAAATAATCAACCGGTCCATTTTTTTGGGAACAACTTTTATTTCATTCCGATTGGATAATTGTCAAGATGAAGAGTAGAGGTTAAGCTTTGTGTCAGGTAGAGCCCAACATACACAAATAAATAAATCAATCAAATAAAATAAAAAAGGGGAGGTCCCTTTCGTGCTCGGGTGTCCCCAGATTGCCCATATGGTAGATCCGGGCTTGCGTACTTAGATGCAGCAATGTTGTCTTGTCCCCCCCACCCCCCATCTACTCCTAAGGGAGAGCTTGTAGAGGCTGTGTGTACATAATGTGTTTGTCGCACTATACTTGTGAGGACCAGTCCCCGACTTTTCACTTTCTTTGGTTTACAAGTTCACCAGAAAGCTAGTTCTCATTTACCAGATGAATTTAGTCGGACCTCAATTTGATGCTCGCGGTTGTCATGTGTCCGACCAGTGCGTCATAAGGTTTGTGTAGTTTATAGGTCCCCTGCACTCATGTGTGTGTGGGGTGGGGGGGGGGTGTCCACCAGCACTCTGAGCACTAAAGTAGCCGAGCCATCAACCACCCCGCGCACAGGAACAAATACCCCATTAAAGCCAGGCCCCTCACATATTACTGTAATAAAAGGCCCCCGCTATCCCCTTTATGGGCTTTTTAATTATGTCTATTCGTCTTCCCAGGCTTGTGAGCAACAGTTCATGATGAGCCCCATTACAGGAGTACCCCGCCACTAGAGGAAAACTAAAGGGGTGTGGGGAGGCGAGGGGGGAAAAGTCACAAATGGCCTGAAGCTTAAAAAAAATTCTGCATAGATGGTATTTTATCTTTTTACTCTCAGCACAGAGCCAATACACCTGGCTCCCATTTTCCATTTGGTGAGGCCCTTTGTTCCATCTGCAGATCATCGTTATTATTGAATAAAATAAAAGCGTCACGCAGCCCATGGAAATATCACGGCAGTTCTGTTCGAGTGTGTTCGAAAATGATCTGAGATCGTGGCGGCGGCTGGGAAAGCTGTTAAAAATTAAACACGCAAATCCCCCCCCCCCACACAGGACAGCACTGGAATCCATTATCAGAGCTGCTCTGCAGGAAGTGCAATCTAGAGTCATTACTGTAGCATGGGGTGAAAGCTAAAAAAAAAAAAATTATATATATATATATATATATATATATATACATACACACATACATACACACACACTGTTTTCAGACAAACACATGACTTACACTGTAATTTCAGACAGCATAGGACTAAGGCATCAATCTATGCAATAATATAGTACAATTAGAGAATTAGGCATTTAACTTGAACTCAGTCTCAACCTCTTGTGGGCAAGAGTAGATTGTTACTGTAGTGTAAGTTTACTATGACTTTACCATTTGGTGTATAGGCTTATATCGCCAACATGTTTGCGGTTTTAACGCTTCTATTTAATGCCAGGTTGGTTGTGCATCTCCCTTTCTATCACCAGTTCTTACTGTTCATTTCAGACATAGGACTGCACATGGCATTTTTCGGATAGTTTTTCCTTTTAAGTGTTAATTTTTTTCTACTTCTGCCAGTTTCTTTTGTACACCTTTATTTGCCTACTGTTTTGACGTGAGCTACCACCAAAATTCCCACTCCGGGGATGATCACCCATCTAGATTTTTTTTTTATTTTGAAAATACAAGACCCCACTCAGAAATGGCTAGAAACATTTAATGGTCTCGTCACGTGCACACGGCATATTTGGAGAGCTTGCGTGGCCTGCCGCAGACGACGGCGGCGGTGACGACGAGCAGCGCCACGGCCAGCGCAGCTCCAGCACTGCACAGCAGCACCAGCGACCCAGGGGAGCCCACTGCAGAGGAAAGAGGGGGGGTTAAATGGGGACTGATTTGTCACTGCTGTGGTAATTTCAAACAACTAAGGGAGTTCATATGCATCCCCGATCTTTTCGTTTACCCGAGCCGAGCCCGGCGCGCCCGCCCGGTCAACGAGGGGTAAGCGCGACCGCTCCCTTACCTGCACGGGACAGCTCGCGCTTCTGGACCAGATAGGCGAGCTCGGCCGGAAACACAGTGATCTGAACCGGCTTGTCCACCCGTTCACCGTCCCTCACCACGATGGGGCCCAGAGCTGCCTCAACCTCCCACTGCGAGTCTACGGGAAGGGGGAGGCGGGTGGGGCAAATTAACATCGGAGTTGATTAAATGAACGGATACATCTACTTAACAGCAGCGATCCAAAGCCTTCATTAACACAACTGACTGGTTGTTAGGAAACTAGCCCAAATAATTTCTCCAGAGGAGCAAACAACCTCCACCACAAGCCGTCAGACACGTGAGCGTATCTAACCGGGGTGAAGCGTTAATTGCATACGAGCCCCGAGGTGACTGTAGTTTCAGCTACTTGTTTCGACTCGTCTAACTTATTTGGGGGGGCTGTACCTGCAGGGAATTTGTAAAATTAGTTCTCTCTTTAATTATACATTAGACAGGTGGTATTGGCCGCACAGTTTAAAACAAGACAACTTCAGCTCAAGCCTAATAGTGGTTTATGGTCAAATCCATGCCATTCCCCTATAGATTTGGTGAACCCCATCAGGCGCCTCAACGATGTAACAGCGAATAGTGTCTAAACATCAGTAGTTCTCAACAGCTTTGACAGCTGCCAATGTGTATAATTAATAATACAATTATTAATTATTTACATGAAATTGTTTTTTTTAGCCCTTTAACAGCGCACTGGATGACCGCACTCCTCAGTCCGTGAAATAAATCAGAACGGTTCAACTCCTCTGTTACGTTAGTCTCCTGAGGCGGTGCAAATGAGTATCGTGACGCTAGACCAGCGGGAGAACCCCCGTTCTGAACGACTTCCAGCGGGAAGCGAGTCGAAAGGGCAACGAGCGTTTTGCCCCCCCCCGTTCCTCAACGAAATTCCCGTTCTTGAAGGAGATGCATTTTCCGGCACTCACCGGCATCCGCGGCCAAGCTTCTCCGTCTTCTCTGGCTGCCGCAGCTGCTCTCGCAGCAGCTGCATACCTGGTTGTCCCCGCCTGAGGCCACCCATCTGTCAAGTGAAATCGCCACCATTATAACTCCAAATACATTTCGGCTCAAGTCGTGCTTCTACAATTTGACCCCCCCAGCCCACAATGTTCAAGTCAACTAAAGAGCCCATCATGAGCTTAACTGTGCTGTAACCCCCCCCCCTGCCACCACAACCCCTGTGGAGAATTACAGATTTACCTTTTGGCCTCAGTCAAATACGAACACGCTTTATGTTCGAGACTGATGGGCATGGAAACTGTCGTCGCCTTCAGATGACACGTAATGTAAATCTAAAAAAAAAGAAAAAAGCAAGTTCTAGATTTCACTCAACAGGTTCAAATCCCATCCTGGTTGCACAAACATTTTCACACCACTGAATATATTGGGATATTCTGATGGGATTTTGGTTTACCAAAATCCAGATAAGACTAGTGTTCGATAGATATTTCTGTGCACTCTAAGCAGTTGAACGAGGGGGTTTAGTGTCTTATCCAAGTATGTGCGCCATGTGCTGGCAGCTGTCAGCCACACGACAGGGGAACATTTTCAACAATTGAGGGCAGTTTCACAGGGTTTAATCCAAATCAGGACTATGCTAATCCGACCAGAATTTAAAAGTGCCTTTGAGAGGTTGCTGAATTTCAAGGTCAATAAGTTCTAGACTAAGCTCGTGAAAGACTCGTCACCGCCGTCTCGGTGCTGGTCTCAGTCCATATCACCCTGGTCCACATCCATTAATCCTAAAGATAAACCTGCCTCTGGCCAGCTTTAAGATTCCATTTAGACCTAGATTAGACCTCTAAGTCTTCCTTCTGGAAATCAGATGTTTTTAAAAACCCAGACCAGGGCCAAGTCCGGCACTATTTCGAACCGTGAGTGAGAGGCCGTTTTTCAGTTAGTCCAGATTAAAAAGTGTGATTCGTCGAAGAGCAGGCCTAATCTGTGTCCGCCAAACCGCCACTCAAAGTCATCAGCTGTGCAAATGAAGTAGGAAAAACGTGTCCCTTGTTACGCAACACAGATCCATGGACATACAGCCGGACACTTAGAAATGCTTTCTTTGATCGCTCGTTACGTCACCGCGGCGCTATCTTACGGTATTCCTCTCGTCCTGGCGGAACCTGAACGTCTGCAGCTGAAACCGCAGCTTGTCCTCCTGGGTTCTGTGCATGAAGTAGGACTTGGCGCCGGTCAGCTTGGAGTCCGTTAAACACCTGAACAAAGAGGAGTGAAACCATCGAAAACGGACCGAACAGGCGGGTCCCCCGCCGTAGCGATCAGAGACGAGGCAGCCGGCGGACGGCTTCGTACCCGTGGTTGGCGATGAAGCGGTAAGCGGGCAGGGAGCTGGGGTCGGGCTCCGGTGTCGCCACGCAGCTGTCGACGTGGACCCTCAGCGGAGCGTGGTGCGTCTGGAGGACCGAGGCCTCGATGTGCATCACGTCGCTCACAGAATAGACGCTGGAAGGCCTCTCCGACTGCCAGTCCCCTGGAATACAACGGGGAAAAAAATAGGAGATCCGGTTAGAATGATTCCGAGTAGCAGTCGCGGACTTCCGCGGCCGAGACATTATAGTCTAATCTGGCTGAGCAATCTTTCTCGAAGGGCGCAAGAAAAATGAAATCAAGCCCGGTCCTTATTGTGTTTGGATTACAGAATTGGGTTTTCAGCGGAAGACAAAAACAACCCCGCTCCCAGCCGCACTTGTGGGTAAACACACCGCACATTTCCAGCACCAATTTGATACGGTGGATAAACGGATGATTATGTAAACTAAATGCAAGCGAACACATTTGAATGAGGTTTAGTAACTACCCCAAGATGGAAACTGTGAACAAAATAAGAATGGAAAATTTAAATACATTTGCAGTCCCGGCCAACACAACAGATACAGTCACGTCGAACAATCTCAGCGCCGTAAAAATCAATCTCCGGTAAATTAGCCCAAAAAGGAAGGCTCTGTGATTGTTTGCGGAGCGTCAGCTGTGCGTTTTCGTGTCACGGGCGTATGCGAATAATTTTCTGACAAGTGAGGCCGGTGATGGGGCCTGAATCAAAGCCCTGTCATTTCATGTTCCTCCCGGTAGGACACACACACACACACACACACACACACACACACACACACACACACACACTAGAGCGGCAACAACGTCCCCACCAGTCATGAGACGCAGGGAGAAGAGCAGCTGTTGCTCTACAAACTTGCTGGACGCGTAGGGCATCCAGGTGGGCATCAGAGCATCGCTGTGAACCAGCTGCTTCCTGGGAGGGGAGGGAAGGGCAATTAAAAGCCAACATGGTCTGAAGCGGTCAAAACTTCACACAGTTCACGACGACGGGGTCAGGCAGCCCAAGGTGGAATCACGCGCGTCCCACCAAAAGGGGCCGCTGGATACAGGCGAGCCGGGGTCGTTACCTCCGGTAGTGGCATTGGATAACCACCTCGACGGGGTTGGTCTTAATGACCAAGGTGTCACGTATGGGTGTGGGCGTGTACACCAGAGAGAAGGTGTAGATCAGGGCTGAATCGGTCATCTGAAAAAAAAAAAAAAAAAAGTGCTGAAGATTCAAGTCACCGAGACCCACTCGTCACCACCGTTCCAAAGAGGAACAAGAGACACTAGAAATCAAATTTGAATAAGTAAGTCAACAAAACACGAAGCCCACTCATACCCCCATTTTGCTGCCGCAGCCCTGCAGCTCGGTGTTAAACTGCACGACGTGGTCGGCGGTTCCGTTCGCGGCGCAGCCTCCCAGGGTCAGGTCGGCCGGGTTGATCAGCTGACCATTACCTCGGAACAGAGGGGGAGGGGGGGGGGGGGAAGACTCTTTATGGACCCTCGTCTCCCACCGCCGCAAAACCCGGAGTTAGCCAACGGTTGAACCGACAGGGAAGCCATTACCTAGAAAGTTCTGCTTGACCGCTACCTCGGCCGACCCCTCGCCGCAACGGACCGTGATGCTGTGAGCCGGCACGGGGACGGGCTGCTCAAAACTCACCGGCACCTGGAACGTCAACCGGAGTTATTACATCTAACCCTTATCGAGAAGGGTAGAGCGCCGACTGAATGGGAATCGGATTCCGGCTTCTTAGAGGGGGGTGAACATCTGTCGCCTCCACCCACTGCCGAGCCTCGGCCGCTTTTATAACATTTTGGTGGCCTGGTTCCCGTGGAGATTGGACGGACGGCCTGCACGCTACCTGGTTCAAAGCCATCCTGGGCCTGGCTTTCTTTTGGTCTTCGACCGGCCCCGTGGGATCGGTTCCCGCCGTCGGCCGAACCGGGTCCCGTTCGTCGACGCCCAGCGGCTCCGCGGCCGGCGCGCCGGAGGGAGAGGGGAGGCTCGGGGCAGAAGGGCCCGGGTTCCCCTCCCCCGCGTCGCTGGGGGTCGACAGGTCCGGGATCTGGCCGCCGGCGCCATCGACGCCCGCATGGCTTGGCGGGTCCTGTGCGGCGCAAAGCTCTCCGCCCGAGAGGCAGAACACCAACCAGAACAAAGCTGCTACTCCAAGCCCCATCGCAGCTCGAAACAGAGCGGCCCAGGTGCTTCCAGGGAGCTTCACTTGAACCTTCTGATCAAAACCAGGTTTGAGAACTTTTCTCAAGCTCCTCCCACTTCTGATTAGTGATTGAATTCCATTCTTGCAGAGTCTGGTCTTTAGAATTGCTTCCCTTCACCCCGTGGAGGCTGAAATTATTTGGGGACTTATCTATTTACCCAGGGTCCTTTATTCCTTCAATGTTTCTTCAAACTGAAGAGGTGACTGTTCCCTCGACAAAAAAAAGAGGAATAATAACCTCTGCTGGATTAACAAAAATGCCTAATCTAGAAACCATCATAGTTGGATTGTGTATTTTTGTTAATGTGCCAGAGGTATGGATTATTCTTGCTTTTATGTTGAGAGAACAGAGGACATTGGGAACAATTCCAGATCTACTCGACTGGAGGGCATGGGGTCTCGACAATCAAAAGTCAAGACAATAGATAACCACTAGTCTTGGAAATCTCTTAAACGTTTACTCCTCAACAGCACGCGTGGGAAATTTATTGAATTATTCAATTGGGGCATTTCATGTGAATTGTATCCTCATTGCATTTAGCTGTTGTCAATTCCAAATTAAATGTTTTTATTGTTATTATTATGATTATTCGATTATTATTCGTAATATCAATTAGGTCTTTCCTATTTTCCTCTCACAGGTCTCCTCCAATTGACACATAATCCCAATCTGATAAAATGTAGTTTGCTGTCTAATTTACAAGATGTGGTCGTGTGAACACGGCAAAAAAAAGTTGCCCGGCATCTCTCATCTGTGTGTGCAGAACAAGGAAAGCTGTGCGTAATTAATCATTACACTAAGACAGAAAGTTTCACAGGAACCCGTCTTCTTTTTCTCTCACGGAGGATCGTTGAATGAACACGCTTTCCAGGTCAGAATTTCCCATAATGTGATTTGGCAGGATCATTCCTGTGCCGCTCATCGTCTTTGCTTCATATCGCAGCTTTGGAGAAACCTACCGCTGAACACGGGCAGGCCGAACTCACTCTATTTGCACACGTGAATCACAGGCTCCCGGACCTTTTCTATGGCGAGGCCCCTTTGGCGGCCGGTGCCCTGGCTCAAGGACCCCTCCGCCCACCGCCCCCGTAAAAGGTGCACCCACTTTATCCGCCTGAAATACAAGGTTAAGTGGTTTAACGTTGCTGACCAAAAATGCAAATCTTACAAGAATCTACCACACGCCTAACCACCATAAGTGAGGTTGCCCAGATGTATTTTATGAGAAAGTATAAAAAAAAAAAATATATAATAAATATTTCGCTTTGGACCCCCTGTGATTCTTTCTTGGACCCCTGGGGGGGCCGCCGACCCCGGTTTGGGAACCCCTGCTTCAAATGTTTAAAGGCAAACCGCGGAGGTCTGCCAAATCTCCAGTTGTCATGAGGGCAATGAAAAAAAAAAAGAAGAAAAATGTCTTTTATGAAAACAAACAAAAGACCTTTCAGACCTTTTACTGCCCCCACGAGACACATCAGTCAGGTCTGGGATGTAAAAGCCGCTTGGTCAACACGGCAACGCGGATTTACGAGCGTCCGCCTTCGGAGGGATCGCTAATGTCGCCGAACACCGGGCGTACGCGGGTGCGCGGGCGTGTGCGCTGTGTGACGGTGAGCAGGACCGTGTCTGCCGTGGACAGACAAGCGCGTCGGTCGCACGTGTGAGCCTGGACGCCGGACTCGGATAGTTGAGGTGTTTGACGCTGTTTAGAAATAACTTTTTCAGTTTTGAAGGCGGCGGAAGGAGTACGAATACGCCCGACGGAAAGATGTTGAAAAGCGTTCTGAGGAAGCTTCGATTTGTTTCAAAGTGCAACACGTTGTTCGTTGGGGTTTGCACCGGACCTGAGACTTGAAATAGTTTCGTTTGCTGTTCTGTTCCAGAAAGGAAATATCTGCATTTCTAAAAACAACAATGACTACTACAATTCCTGGACAAAGTCCAGCACTAATGGCTAAATGAGCCCAAATCACTTCCCCGGGCAGAGATAGGCTAATCCAGGCCGACCTGCAGGAATACATTATACCTCTGCATGTCCCTGTAGACGCTGAGCGGCTCCTAATGTCAGGAACTGGCTTTTATCTTCTGCTGATCAGCAGCAAAACAAAGAGACGAGGAACGAGGGGGAGGTGTGTGTGTGTGTGTGTGTGTGTGTGTGTGTGTGTGTGTGTGTGTGTGTGGGATCAGTCCAGTCCTGCCAGTCAGACCCCTCTGCCGCCCGTCTTTGTCTAACTCGATGAGCAGCCTCTAATTTGGCCCCTGGGGGGGGCCCTGTAATGTGGCCCCCAGAGGGGGTTGCTGAAAGGGCCTGGCAACCTCGTCTGCCCCGTCTACCCTGTGCACGCACGCGCACCCACACACACACACACACACACACACACACACACACACACACACACACACGCACACACACTTACACCACAAACCTCGGCCTCAGTTTCCAATAAACCTGATCATCTGGAGAAGAGGGACAGGATGGGATGAATGATGTAGGTCGATGGGACAGACATGTACACACACACACATGCACACACACACACACACACACACACACACACACACACACACACACACACACAGACACACCTACCAGATGGAATATTGTCCATGGCACACCAAAGGCGCAGATGCTCCAGCGACGGTAACCTATGTACGTGCACGCTCACCATGTCCGGTTTTTCTGCTGACGGCATGAGAGTGCCGGTAACTGGGCGATTTGGCCGCCGCTGCCGCAGTGCAGCCATACGGACGATGGTTCAGGGATGGTTGTTAAAACCACGTAGGGGAGACGGATTGGTTACAGCCTGCTGTTGGAGCAGCCGAGCGGCGTTCACGGTGCTTGAATTTGCGTGGGTTTTAAATCGGCGTTCGTGCGGTGTTCAAGGTACGTACGTGGTGCAGTAAGCTTTTTCGGAAGGAAATCAAGGAGACGTGAGACTGCCCTGGCAGGCAATTCAATGTGGTTTGATTCGAACATAAAAATGAAGTGAAATATAATATGTGCACATCTACAAGGAGAATTATCAGGGAGCCGCACTTGTACGTCTGACTAATTTGACGAGCCGGAACAATGTGGACAGGTGGAGGGGATGTTAAGTACTATGCTATGATGCTATGTACAGGATGTTGCATCGTAAACACCCATCAGCCACAACATTGAATCCACCACCAATAACCACTAATATTGTGTAGCTCCCACTCATGCCCTCAAATCAGCGCTGTCCCATGGAGGCATGGGCTCCACAAGACCTCTGAAGGTGTTATGTGGTATCTGGCACCAAGACGTTAGCAGCAGATCCTTTAAGATCCATGGATCAGGCTTGTTGTTCCAGCACAGCCCACCGATGCTCCATCGGATCGGACCCTAACCCCGACCGTCCACATGATGTTGAAGAAAACATGATTCATCAGACCAGGCCACCTTCTAACATTACTCCATGGTCCATGGTGGGCGGTGGACAGTGGTCAGCATGGACACTCTGACCGGTCTGCAGCTACACAGCCCCATACACAGCAAGCTGTGATGCACTGTGTGTTCTGACACCTTTCTATCACAGCAGCATTAACTTTATCAGCAATTTGTGATACAGTAGCTCTTCCGTGGGATCAGACAACACAGGCTGGACTTCAATCACCACGTGCATCAATGAGCCTTGGGCGCCCATGACCCTGTCGCCGGTTCACAGGTTGTCCTTCCTTGGACCACTTGTTGTAGGTACTAACCACTGCATACTGGGAACACCCCACAAGACCTGTCGTTTTGGAGACGCTCTGACCCAGTCGTCTATCCATCACAATTTGGCCCTTGTCAAAATGGCTCAGATCCTTACGCTTGACCATTGATCCTGCTTCCAACACATCAACTTCAAGAACTGACTGTTCACCAGACAGATGCCACAGGAGCGAGACGGCCAATGTTATTCACCTCACCTGTCTAATGTTGTGGCTGATCTGTGTAGAGCAACAATGCAAAGCATTGCATCTGTAGTCGTAGTAGCACCTGTACCTGTTCTATGTGGAGGTAGATACAGATGTAGACTAAGGGGTTAGACTAAGAGAGATTAGACAAGAGGAGATGAGGGAGAAAATGAGAGGGGGAGAGTCTCTTTATGCCCCCGTCAATTTTTGAAGTAGTATTTTCTCTGGGTTTTGTCCTCCCGTCGACCTAAAAGGGCGTTTTAGGTCGACTGGAAAATACGCTTTTGGAAAACGCCTTCCACGTTGGAGATTTTTCAACGTAAATGCCAAAACGGCAGCGTCGGAAACCTCAACTTGCCTCGGGAACCTACGGGCGACGGGCGACGACCGTTGTCTTGAAAAGCCTCTCTGACTTGTAGGATGACTTGTGAATATGATGAAGACGCTCAAACACGCCGGCTCCTCGTGTTCTTTCGTGGTGTTTGCTTTTCATGAAATAATATCGGCCGACGCTGGCCCCGCCGTGCTTATGCCAGCGTTTAACATCACTTTCGCTTTCTCGTGTGGACGGAGAGGGGAAAATTGCATTTGGCCTGTGTCTCACGAAAACACGGGCTTCGCTCTGCTCCAAATGAGAAGCGTTCGCCGGACGGGTGGGACCCGAGCGGTTTGGCGTGGACGCGTGGCCTTCCGGTCCCAGACCGCTTCAGCCTCTTGTTATGTCTGGCAATTTTGATGCCACACACACACACACGCACGCACGCACGGACGGATGCACGCACATACACACACACACACACACACAGACACAGACACAGGGACACACACGCACACACACACACACACACACACACACACACACACACACACACATACACACACACACAATAGCTCAACAACAAAACAAGCCAACACAAAAATGACTACTTGGGGTTGGACATGTGGCAGGAGGGGTTGCAAGGCTGCAACCCGTCCTTCCCTACACACTGTGAGAGAGAGAGAGAGAGAGAGAGCGAGAGAGAGACAGCAAACTCTCACACACACACACACACACACACACACACACACACACACACACACACACACACACACACACACACACACACAGGGCTCTGATTCACGCCCCATCACTGGTCAATTCCAGCACAGCAGCACCACATGGACATTGGGGTTTTCTGTGCACGCGGACAGACTGAGGCACACACACGTCAGAAAACATTCATACGTGTCTCTGCACGTACTGTACAAAAGAAAAGTACAAAAAAACGCACAGCCAAAGCCACGCACGCGCACAAACACACGCACGCACGCACGCACGCAATGTTATAGAGCGGCAACATCTGCTGGGACTGACACGCGGCGCTCCGTCTTCAGCCCCGCTGGTTTCAACGGCGACGCCGATGACATTTCTCGCGATTTCTAGGATTCTCGACCGTTCTTCTCTTGGCGCGGGCACCGAGGGAGCCGCCTTTTGTCATCCAGGAAAGGTCCTCAGCGTCGGGTGAGTGGCAGGTGTCGTCGTGCCGGGTGGGCGGGGAACAATGGTGAGGTCAAGCCACCGGGAGCTGCCCTTTTAACCCGCCCACCCACACACACACACACCCCCCTTACCGTGGACTTCTCAACTTTCTCTCTCGAGATCAGGCGTCGCTAAAATGACCCGTTTCGTTTTGTTGTCGGTTTCATTGACTTTCGGTGTTTTTCTGCTCAGTTGTTTGACGATATAACCGGGGCCCAGAGCCACGAGGGCTTTGTCCCCTCAGCTGTATTTTCTGCCCCTCCAGTTTAAATCTTACGTACCCGGTGGTGTAGCCCTCGTCATATGCATGTATACGGCGCACACCCGCTAAGAGAGAGCCAGGATTTCCGTTTACCCACTGAAAAATGTGCAAGGACACTGTGCGTAACAATGTTGTTTTGTGACAACTTTCACTTCAGTGATGTTGTTTGGTGAATACTGTACCGGGCAGAGTGTAGCTGCAATAAAATAGGTTTTGCCGGGGACCCCGCAGGTGTCCCTCCAACGATTCCCTCACAATTCTGCATCTCCATTAAACACTTTAAATCAAAACAACCACCGTCCGACACTTACTTTTAAGTTTTAAACCGACTTTGGGCCGATCATTCGTAAATCCTGTGTTTTTTATTTTAGATGTAGGTTGTTTCATTTCCTTATTGCGCGAAACAAGCGCGAGAGCGGCTGAATGGCTGGAGCCCGCTTGGGTTGAGCCCCTGATGTCTTTGTATCCTAGCAACGCTCCTGCATCACAGTGCACCTTCCACAATAAACTAGACCGCACTACTGTATACACCCTATAGGAAAATGGCGAAAATAACACAAATATTGGCTGAGATACAAGTGCCATCGAGACGACAGTAATGAAACACTATATTTGAAGCTCGTCATCTGATCCGGTCTCTTTTCCCACTTCGCAAACAGCTGTCAGCGCCGACACCAATTCCACCGGTTAAGACTCGTTTGGAACCGACCAACGCACTCTTTTAAATATGTCTATTATTGGGGCTTATATGATTTAATTTTTTCGGATAAAAAAATAAATGTAAAACACAATGAAAAAGGCCCTGCTCTGCCTTTCCCCATTCACGTTCAAAAATAAAAAAATGAAAAACACCCGCAGGATGATAAAAAAAAAAATGCAGAAATAGCCATAGCGGGTTGATAATCTAGTATTTTACTATATAAAAATATTTCCACCCTCGCCATTCTGAACCGCCCCCTCACTCACTCCATCCCGGCGCCAGGAGCCTGTATATAACCGGCAGTGGATCTTCGGCGGTTTGCAAATGATCAGCTGTCACGGTCACAGGGCCGTTTGAAGCTTTCTGCAGACAGACGACTCGGCCCCCAAAGTTGATGATGATGTCAATGACGATGATGAAACCTGTTTGGCAAACACAGCGAGGAAACAGCGCCCACGCAACATACGGTGGACGCCTTGCCCGCGACGCCTCGCGGCTGCGCTTCCCAAACTTTTTACACGTAAACACACCCGCTGTGAACCAAACGACGGGAAAATAGCAGACTGACCACCTCGCTGGTGCCGCTTTTCGGGTAAATGGACAAAAAGAGCGGGCGGACCCCCTGGGGTCCAGGGTGGTCCCGGCTTGCTGAAAGACTGCTTTGCAGGGCCGGATTTATTTTAGACGGTCGTCGAGCTCTAGATCGGTGTTTTTCGACGTCTGGGATGGGTCACAGGAGGGTTTTAATTGGGTCGCCAAATTAAATTGCAGAACTTCTTCCTGAGGCTTTTTAAAATTCTATTTCTATCCCCAGTCAAACTTTAACGTTGCAGGCTACTTCATCCACCAGTGACTCTTATTGTGATGAGGTGAGCTGCATTGTGCTTCTATCGGTGAACATTGCACCATTTTGATGATAACATAGAGAAAGATATCTTATTAATAATATACACAATTAGAGAAAAACGGAAAAGGAGATATCAACCATTAACCCAGATTCCAAAGTGACTTCTTGATCAACGTTGCTGACGGACAACTCGTAGATTTCTTGAGGTGCGGCCGCACTGGCCGCGAGGCAGCTGTGCAGTGCATTTCAAACTCACGGCCACGGCTTCACGGCGACAAGGAAATCATTGCATCATTGCATCATCATTTTTGTTGTGATGAGGCAATTTTTTATTTTATTTTTAAATAATAATAATAATAATAATAATAATAATAATAATGATAATAATATTTTATTTTTTTTAAGAAAAACGTCCCTTAAAGTTTAAGGGACGTTTTTTCCCAACATAAAAGGTGTTCCTTATTTTATCCATAGTTTAAGGCTTCTCTCCAGCAAGGGCAATTATTCATTTTAAAGGGACGGGTGGCAAGACCGGTGACGTCATTTTTTCGAGCTACGTAAGCAGCGACATTATTTTGATTAAAAAAAAAAAGTACACGCAATGCATCTATACACTCTGTTTTAAATATGGGAACAGCCGGTCGATGTTGATGTGGCTGCTTCAATCGGCACGTAAAATAAGGGCGGGGGAAAAGTGCGGCGGAAAAGTGCGGCGCCGTCGACCAGCTCCGCAAGCTACACCCCATAATATGTGAACACTGTGTTCAATGACACGTGTGTGACATAAACTTGTGATTCATCAAACCTCCCTTGTTCGCGTCCTAGGAATGGTTTGTTTACACGCTAAAGCTTCAATTTCGCCGTTTGACGCAGAAACGGCGGCGGAGAAAAAAAAGAAATCTCAATTCACATCTGCTCCGCTCACAGTTCACAGAAGAGATGACAGGCTGTTAATTGGGTCGGGACGGTTTGCCGTGTTTAGAAAGCGGATCCCCCGGAAAAAAACACCGGCGTCTCCGCTTTGAGAAACGGACTTTTGCCGACGTCCAAAAAAAAAGAGAAAAAAAAAAGGGTCTCTGTCGGGATTCCATGGAGCAGGAGGACGTAAGAGCTCTCTTTGTCTGAATTAAAGAAACATTAAATGTGCTCTATTCTATAAAAGGCCAACGGGCTGCACGCGCGTACGGGCGCAGTTCAATACATGTGCGCGCGCGCGCGCGCACACACACACACACACACACACACACACACACACACACACACACACACGGGACCTCCAAGCTGCAACCCAAGCCCTTAGTTTAATAAACAGTATGTCAGTGATGTATGGAAAGCCATACTCTAATTTGATTGTACATGAAATGTGAGCACGCAGATGGCTGTAAGCTTTTGTTCTCTCTCTCTCTCTCTCTCTCTCTCTCTCTCTCTCTCTGGTTCTTTACATCCCTCTCTGTTGCCCCCCGTCGCCGACCTTTTTGATCTTTCATCTTCGTCTGCTGTCCGCCCGCGTCCCTGTCTCCCTCCCCTCCCTCTTTCTGTAATGTTGACGGATATCCCACCCTTCCGAGCTCCCCGGGTGTAATGTGCGCGTGCGTTTACGTGGGTGAGGATGTCGATGATAAAGCAATCGCAAAGTTTGATATTACATCTGTACGACACGACCGGCCGCGACAGATGGCTGCCGTCCTGCACCCCGCTCCCCAGGGACCCCGCAAGGTCACGGGAGAGGGTAGAGCGCTGAGAGACGGAGAGGATTTTAGTCTTCATCGCTCTGGCATTGACTCCCCTTTCTCCGCCCGGTCGAGCTGGAGAGCAATTACGTTCAAAAAGCCACGTTGAGACGTTGGCACATCACCTCTTTAGTTCGGGGCGAATGTCAAAGGTTCAGATGTGCTGTGGTGATTTCATTATAAATTTTTTTCCTTCGGTGATGGGCTCCCCTCGACCCGCTCCTGAAGACGGCGAAAGTAGAAACATTTTTACGACCACGCCAGACCAACTTCCACGGTGCCACGGCGTCCTACAAACGACGGTGGGGAAGTGGAGGTGGCGTGCCGGCTCTGGGTGAACCTCGCAGTGTTGCTGGAAAAGACGCAGTGTGAGCATTCGCCAAACGGTGGCGCTGTGGGACTTGTAGTCTGCTGCCGAGCACATGGTCATCTCCAGGCCAGACTTTAAAAAAGCAACTAAATACTTCGGGGCGTGGTGCGAGCAGGGTGGTAGGTAGAAATAAAAAGCTCCTCCGCGCCGACCTGCTTACCGTTCATAACAACACAACAGCGAGCAGACGGTAAATGGCGGCACAATCCGGTACAGACGTTAACGGGCATAATTAACGGAGGGAGCAGCTGAAGTATCCGGCAGCAATTGCGGGCAATTGGATTTAAAGCCGCGTTTGGTTTAATTGGTTCCGTAATCACAACTCCTACAAAGAAATGTTTTGCCCTGACTATGATGAAGCAAAAAAGACTTTATAGAAGAAGAAGTTTATAACCACAGGCTGCAGATCACAGCCTTTTATTGGAAAATAATCTGTGAGCAATATGCACGATGAGAAATTTGAGTTCTTTTCCATGGAGGTTTTGGCGACGTTGACCCTTTTAGGCGCTCCGCCGTCTCCGTCGCTTGTTAAAATGGCGCGAGAGGCGATCGCGGTTGAAGCCGGAGGCAGGGACGGACTGCAAGGAGGGCTGCAGCAGGGTGGGAGCGTCCACGTCGACCCGACCCGCCCGCGCCCCGACGCCCGACGGAGCGGAGCGGAGGACGCCGAGGTTGAGGGAAGGAACGAGCGGGAGGCGGAGAGGCGGGGAGGAGAGGGAACGCGGAGGAGGCGGAGGAGGAGCCGCGACGCCATCGGAGGGGAAGAGGCAGAGATCGCGGGAAGAGCGACGAAACTAGCGCACCGCGCTCGGCCCCCCCGGCCCGGATTGTGTTTCTTCTCCCAAGCGTTCGCGTTTTGCGCTCCTTCCGCCGCTTTGACACGACTACGCCGGCGGCGGCGCCCCCTTTCCCCCGGGAGGCTCATTACACCAAAGCCAAGCGCTCGAGAGCGCCGTCGCCGGCGTCGACGCCGCTCCCGTCGCTCTATCCGCCCCCCACCTGTCCATCCGCCTCTCTGGGGGCTTTCTTCCTCTTCCCCGTCTCTTTTTTCCACCTCGCCGAAACAGCGGCTCGAGAACAGCGCACAGTGGTTCCAAAACGAAAAAAAGAAAAAAAAAAAAAACCCTAACAACTCAAAATAGACGCAATCCCCTACGGAAATACACGCATTCGTGTCCCGGTCCTGTCTCTGTTGCCAATACGCATATTTCGACATTATATTTGGTTTGATCGGCACTTGCTCTACTTGTGAAGTCGGCTCCCTGAGCGCGGGGGGCGGGGGGCGGACGTTAAGCGGAGAAGCGTGGGAGGCTGAGGAGAGGAAGCTAAAACAACAAGAATCAGAGGAGCAGGGACGGCGAGCGAAGAGCCATGTAGGTGAAGGGAGAAGCAGACGGACGAGAGACGGGGGATGGACGCAGGTCCGGCCCCCGGGGGCCCCCCGGGGCTAATACTCCCCCTGATCGACAGGGGGCCCTGGCGCAGCTGAGCCCCGCCGCTCGCACGGCCACAAATTGCCTGGGAATGAGCTCCCGGCCTGGCTTCTTGAAACTGCCCGCCCACTTTATTCGCCGAGCGCAGAGGCGAGGCAGAGTTGTCCACGGCAACGGTCCCCGTTCTCCCCGGGCGGGGGAAGGAAACCGTCGGTCCCCCCTCGGCCGTGTTGCTGTTTTTTTTCTCCTTTCGTATTCCTTTATTTTGCGGCCACGGCCACGTGTGCGTTCGCGGCAGACGGTCACGTACGCAGCCAGGTTGTTGTTTGAACCGCAGCTCAGCTCACAGTCGCTCGGAAAACCTCCGACCCAATGGAAGTCAAAGGAGAAAGGACAAACGTGGCCGTAGAAATGCAGTCAGACAGACATTTTGTTGTCCGCGAGGCTTTACGGTCTGAACATCTCAGGTGTGCGGGTTGACACGCGAGCGCACACATACAAACACAAACACAAACACAAATGCAAACACACACAGAACATCGCACAGAGTGGGCAAGGTGGAATAAGCCCGCAGCAGATGGAATACGTGTCGTGTGTGTGTGTGGGGATGGGGGTTTTACCTGTTGTTCATTGATTGGTCTGACAAGACACAGGTGTACAGCCACCCTGGTCCTGGGCACAATTTCCTCGACCCAAGACAGGTGTGGCTGCTCCAACCACACCACAAACCCACGGATACATCTCTACTCATATACGCCTGTGTCTTCCGCTTTTCGGGGTAGTACCGCTCTCCATTGAATTTATCTCGTGGGCTCTTTTGCATGGAGGCAGAGCCGTGGCCGCTCGGCGGGAGGCTGGCAGCCAGCCATTAAAATGCCAACGCCCAAGCCAATATGATCATTGGGCACCCGGCAGAAACAAACGAGCCGGTGAAATAGCCGCCGGCGGAGGAATCATTCATGCCCTAATGTCGGCAGCTCACACATCCTGACAGAGAGAAACGCGAGCGCGGGGGAAAAGCAGTTTCACACCCCCAACCCCCAGCCCCTCCGTGTGACATTTTGAAGACGTTTACCTTGTAAGGATCTTGGCATTTGGCCGCCCGCTCCACCATCATCCTGAAATATGAATAAGCGTATTGAGGGAGAGGAGCAGTGCGGAGACCCGCGGCGCCTTTGTTAAACGGCATTGATTGATGCTGACGGCGCGAGGGTGCGCGAGGGGGCCACAGGGAGCCGCACTTACTGATCGTACGTTAACCTCGTCAAAGGCCGGTGCCTCAGACAAAGAAGCTGGTGACGTCCGCCGCGGCCATCACGGGGCCTGCGATTGCCTCATCGGGCACAGAAAATAAAATAAATAAATGAATAAAAAAATCCCCTTAAATAATCATTCACAGGTTTTTATGGATCCGGGATTTTGTCGGAAGGCTTCATGTAAATGCGGGTTTCGGTCACTGAGTTATTCCAGTCCAGGCTCCCACATCCATCGCATTATCTACTCTCCGACATGGGTTGAA
>NC_137189.1:40625298-40692798 GCF_960531495.2 Zeus faber
CTTCTTCTCACATCCTCACATTTGACCCCTTTTTCTTCCTCTCCATCCTCTCCTCTTCCTCTTCCTCTCATTATCCCTCTCTCCCTCTCCCGCTCTCTCTCTCGCTCTCTCTCTCTCTCGCTCTCTCTTTCCCCCAGCCTCTCTTCCCTTGCCGTCTCGCTGTGACATCGGTTCGATCCCTGGCGCCTCCACAGTGGTGTTGCTCCGTCAGTGGCCAATTACACAGTCACACCAACCTTCCTTGGGGACGATCTGGGATTAGCAGGCCCCGTCGCCTGACCGGTCACGCCCGCAGACACACACACTCAGGCACAACATTTGTATTTCTTTTTTTAACGAAGGAATAAGGCGAAATGGGCAGCTGTCCACCAAGGTTACCCTGACTGTACTCTCACCCACACAGTTTGCCGGCCTTTTTCGGGCAGTAACTTGCAGAAACATAGTGGGAATTATAGGAAAAGTCAGGAATCTTCAAAATTTTAAACCTTCATTTTTCGATCATTACGAGTCTATCGCCAAACAACGTGGTCGCGATTGGCCCGTGGTGACGCTGCTGCGACAGGTCTCTGCGCGGTGCATTTAAAACAGTGACCCGGCGGGGGCCATGCCGAGGTTGTGGATTCAGGCCTCATCTACAGCAAGCTTTGGTCGAGCAGAAGAAAAAATAGCAGCAACAATTGAATGTCACTAGGGTCTGCCGTAGAATCCGCAGGGCTTCGCTTTTTCCTCAGACCTGCAATCAAACATTGGCAAAAAAAAATATATGGGGCAGAGCTCAGGGCTGTAGTGATAGCTGGAGACGTGAGTAGGCCTATATCGGATGATAAGGGTGCCTGGTGGATATACTGGCCTGTACTCAATGGATACTGTATACTCATCTACGGTAGTATGTGTGCGCAGTGTACATTTTCAAAGAAAGGGGGAGACTGCTGTAAACCTCTACACCACTGTTTGATGCCTTGAATTGATACGCTATTGACAATGCAGAATCTTATTGACTGAAATCTGATGGCTCAGAACAACACCCACCGTGCGACTGTGTGGAGGAAGACGCGACAGTGTTTAATGGTAAAGGGAGGTCTCTCACGTGAACAATGAAAAACTCGTTTCAAATCCACCTAGTGGGGGATTCCAGGTGCTTGCTGCGTATATTTTTGTTGGTCAAATGTGAAAGCGGCTTACGGCAAAAAAAATGCAAAAATATGTGACGGCTACTCTTGAGGGCTTCCCATTTTAGTAAGGACATTTTTAATACTTTTGCGAAGGATAGAGCAAATGCTCCATTTGATGGGCGATGTCAGTAACTAACTGTCAGTAAAGTCTAAACGTGATTTTTGACCTCAGTTGATGCAGGACAACATGTTAAAGGGGACATATTATGGAAAAACTCAACAAACAGAGTCCGAGTCTCTGATGGGACTACTAACACAAAGACTGTGCAATAAGACAACCCAGTCAGTTTTTTGTGTGCTGCCTTTGTCAGAAAACATGTGATTCAACAAGCCATCAACGTGCGTCCCCTTCCGATGTCATTAGAATGAGACCGCCCCCCATCTGAGTAATTCCACCTACAGCTTGAGAACTGCTGGACCCGCTAGCATAAAGTCAAAGCTAAGAGCTAAGCATGGGCGGCTGGGTGCTCTGTTTTTGGCTAAACAGACCAGCTCAAGTCCTTTAAAAGCGGAATTAATACCAACTGTCCGTAACAAAACTGTGGAGAAGGGAAATGTAAGCACTTGAAAAATAATTGTCCCGTGTGTTTCTTTTGCCATTTTTGAGGCATACAGTACCTGTCCTCCTAATAAATTCGATTCAACTCATTGTCATTGCACAGAGTATAAGTATTGAGGCAACAAAATCCATTTCTCTGCATTTTACCCATCCTGGTATCGACGTATCTAGGAGCAGTGGGCTGCCATATAGCGGTGCCCGGGGGGCATTGGTTAAGTGCCTTGGTCAAGGACACATCAGCACGCTACCAGGAGGAGCCGTGGATCAAACTCCTCCTACATTTTAACCTTTTTCCCCCGCTGTCCCCACGTTTAAATGTTTTCACGTAAATCTCTCCTATTTTAACCTTTCTCAAAAAAGAAAATGGCAATGTTGACGGTAGGCTGCGCCTCCATACAAAAACATTAAAAAAAACTGTGTTTTTATTGTATTGTATAAAAAAACTGTGTTTTTATTGTAGATGTATTTATTTTATGTAAGAAAAAGAAAATCCCTGTGCGTAAGTCACAAACAGTTCCGGAGTAGGCGTGGGGAGCAGCAGCTCTTTTGCATTTAAAGCGACACGCACACAATGAAGCGATGCATAATCTGGTGATATTTTGATGTTTTGGGGACCTCAGATAGCTATATTAATTGGTGTAGGAGTATTATATCGGACCTTTAATACAATAGCATTGGCACAAAAATTTGTCTTAAGCCACTTGCAAAGTTGTTATTTGTTTAGAGCACTGGATGGAAGTTCAAGGAAGTCACGGAAGGTGAGTACATGTTTAGGATAGAGTTAGGGGTTTTCATATAGGAAGGAGTAATTTCCTTTGAAAATAAAACCTATTTTTGAGTATTTTCTTTTATTTTTGCAGCAGGTTCAATAAACCGTATAAGCCGGCCAGCACAGTGTTATTCATCAACCCAGATACAATCGCAGTCATGGTTTCCACCCATCCCCTATGGAAAGAAACACAAACACAAACCAAACAAACAAGGACGGTGCAATTTCGTCGCCAGAAGAGGTAGCAGGCCAGCTAAAAGTGTTTACAGTCATGAATTCACAACATATAACATGGTCCATGGTCCTTGGCCTTGATCAGCGCTCCCCGGATCCTGGTCCTGCCGCGGGCCTCGTGACCCTGGACCCTGTGTTGTCTTTGGTCCCACTGATTATCTCAAGAGTCTGATAACACTGTTGCGGTGTCAGCGGCTCTGCTGCTGACTGTCATCACTTTGTGCCATGAGGAAGAGGGCTGCCCTGAATCTGCTGAACAAAAAAATCAAAAAGCCGGATCGGGGAGAGACAGAAAGAGAGTGCTCAGGATCGGGGCTTGAGAGAATCCAAGGAAGACAAAAGAGCGGTACATACCCACACACAGCCTATGGATGTATTGGATATTTGAGCGTATGTTTGCACTGGTAAAGGACCTTTAGTCACAGGTTTGGAAAGTTACAGTTTGTACTCCCTGACTGTTTTTTACTGTTACATGTGTTACTTATCTTATGAAGCCCACAGGATAAATGTTGTGATTTATTTTGGTGTGTTGGGCTGCAAAACCTAGGTTTTCTTCTCTCTAAATCAGGTGAAATAAATCAGGGTGCTTATTCAAGATTTCCCTTGATTTGTTTTGACCGTGCCTTCATGTTATCGGTTGTTATGTGAGGTGTGTTATTATCGCGCGCCTTGGTTCGAAATCCTGGCTCCAAAACAAATTATCTTGAGTTGCAATGCGAAGTTTATCGCACTGAGAATGAAGATGGAAATAACCAAATGAAAAAGATATGTTCCAAAAAAGCCTCTTTTGGAGATTGAAATCACTCTCCTCATCTGTTGAATTAATCAGTGTCACCTCGCACACAGGATGAACTCACTAATATGTATCATCCTCTCTGACGGCATTAGAAAACACCTTTGGCCCCTGAATTAGTCATGTACATAACCTATTTACAAGTATTGCAAAACCAAAAAATGTTGTTTAAAGTCCCTTTGTCCTTTGTTTGTCACATTATACATAATGAAAAGTAATTGCTGAAAACATGTGAAAATACAGAACGGAATTGTGGAGTGTGGCAGTTTCGCCTACCACGCGCCACTCAAGTAGCGTTTCAGGGGCCCCCGGCACAGAGACACAGAGGACAGGGGGTTGTAAACATCAGTTTATTGTAGAGCGTTGGCCAGTTGGCATTAGCCAGGAGCAGATAGACATGTGTCATGACACTGGCTCCTGAGTGTGTTTGGGGATGGGGGTTTTACCTGTTGCTCGTTAGACCAACCAACGAGCAAAAAGAATGCAGCCACCCTGATCCCAATCACCTAGAGCCAGGTCAGGTGTGGCTGCTTAAACCAGACCATCCCCACACCACACAGAGTTAGGCCGATAAACTGTTTCTTAACATTTTTGTGTTGCGGATTTTTTGGGCGTGGCAAAATCATGACTCGATCGCGTGGAGCAGTCATACTTGGCACGGCCCCTCCCCGAACACTGTATAAAGTCGGTGCGGAGCTCCGCAGCTCCGATCAGAGCGATCTTTTGGGAACCCCTGTTTTAAGTAACCTGGTTTGCTTCGTTCACCCGCCACGAGCAAAGCGACTCACGAGACCCCCCTCCCCGGTAGCTCCAGATGGGAGATGTCCGCGTGGGACTCATTATTCAGCTTAGTGGGTGTGTGCTTTGTGCTCACTGAACAAGAGTCTGTCGCTGCAGTAGGTCTCAGGGGGTCAGATTTCAATGTCTGAGAACAGAGAGTACTGCCTTTTTTTTCTCCACGATCTTCAAACCTAATTTTATACACTTTTTTCAATCATTCAAATTTGGCTGGGTGGTTAATAACACACCACAATACTCAAACTCAGATCACATTTATTTTTATCTTTACAGGGACTTCAAATTGTCCCAAATGTGTAAGAGTTAATCCGCCAGAATGATTTCATGATGAGAACCAAGCAAGTCCTTCTGGGTTAGGGTCAGGGTTAGGGTTGGGGCTCAGGTGATGCTTACAGCAGCTGCAACAAAAATATCGTGGGACAAGAGTGATGCCATAACAACTCAGTGCGTGTTCAACGTTTACTTTTGTTTCATCTTGCCATCAAACTGTAGAGTGCTACCTCCAATGCCCACACAGCATTTCCCCAAACGACAAAAGAAAACGAGAAGAAACTTTTATAGTTATTGGTATATTTTCATTTTAGTTTTTCAGTCATTGCCCAAATTCACCTTAATGAAGCAACGGGGATTTCGCAAAATATTTCAACGTTTTCATTTCAGTTCACAAAAACATGGACGAACACTCAACGACCAACCAATTTGCGTTACAAGACCCCTCTGCTGCGAGGGCTACGAAGCCTCATCGCCTTTGGACATGTAAGTATCATTTCTATCAGTGTTTTCCACTGACTGTGCCTTTAAGATGGTTACTATCATACACCAGATGTTGTACGACGAGGCTATCTCACAGAGACTATGCTCTTCATATCCGGCCGGCCTTGTAACCAACGGCCTGGAGAAAAAAAAGAAAAAAAAACTGGCCTCGCGGCCTGCGCCCTGACGTAGCTGGAAGATCATGCTGGACGGTGATGTGACAGGATGGAGGAGAATTCCCGCTCTGTTTCTAAATCCCTGCCGCACGGAGCTTTAAACTCCCATGGGCGCGAGCAAGGCCGGCTTATACCGGCCACTTCAGAGACAGCCGGAGGAGCGCTTTACATCAGGTTCTGTGGCGACTTTCCCCGAGAGGGGGGACGGAGGGGAAAATGTGAGTGTAGTGAGGCCGACCGATCCTGCCCAAAAGCTTTGGCTTGTTGAGGGGAGACTTTGGAGGAATTCTGGTCTGTTTGTAGTGAGCCGGTGTGCTTCTTTCCCTCCGGTTGACAATTTAATTTAATTTTGAATTCCCTCCGTTTCCACGATGGAGAGCGAGAGATGAAAAGAGGCGCGGCGATGTGGCGCAGAAAGGAAAGTAGAAAGTCAATATCGACCGTTTATCCCGTCTCCAGCCCTCACTTTTGACTTCACTTTTCACTCACTTGCTTCAGAAGCCGTAATAGACCGAAATGACAACCTCTCGTCAGTAATCGCTTTATTGTTAACAAGAGAGAGTATTTCGGGGCTCTTCGGCGCATGAGAGGCAAACAACCGCAAAATTACTGTCATTCGTGAACTCTCCTTCGAAAAGGCACTTTTTGATATTGACTGAATCAAAGAAGGGGTGCTTCAGTGTAATTAAGTGAATTACGCCTCTGCAAAAATTGTGGACTCGGTCGAGCAACTGCGCGCTATGGATCCCTCCCTAATTACAAAGGAGAGTTGGACAGAAATAGCAGTTCCTTTGATCCGCAACCTTGGGGTATAGCCTAACCAAAGCAGACATACGGTAAGCTCCAGGCTTAGCCCTGCGATCGACCTGCGAGCCAAGAAAGACGACCAGGAGTTTTATTGTTGTCCGTGTGTGTGTGTGTGTGTGTGTGTGTGTGTGCGCGCACGCGTGTGTGCATGCAAGCTCCGACTCCGTGTTCGTTTCCACAGTGTGTACAGCGTGCGTTTGGGAAATGTCCATCTGGTTTCATTTGAGAACACAGGGAAGCCTATCACTGGAATCAAATGTGTGCGTTGGTGTATGATGTGAGACCGTTTGATATTCACAAGGTGTCACGTTGCCCGTGGCTTTTACTCGGGGAGAGCTACAGTGTGTGATTTTTGTGACCAAAAAGAGTCCAAAGACAAAACTCGCACTGTTCTGTATGATATATAATGTAGGTTGATGTCAACATCACTTTGGAAATAAGTGATAGCTCTTTTAGAAATTGGGAACATGCTGTATGCAAATTACCCCTCCCTGAATAGCTGGGACACCAAATCGCAAATGTACCGTTGCCATAGCAACGCTTCTTCAAATTCAAATGCTGGAGCAGCAGGCTACTGTAGCTGACACTGGGTGGTTCCACTCTCTCTCCCCCACAGAAAAAAAAAGCCACAATCATTACCTGTTCCTGCTTTGTGTCACGGGCAATCACAATCTATTCACGATCTGTCTGAGGCAGAGATGCCTGCCCTTTCACGGAAAGCGCTCATGTCTGAATTTTTCAAAGACTCTCCGCGTGCCCCTTTCCCCCAGTGACAAGTTCAGGCCCATTTCTTCTTTGCCACTTCCCCCTTCCGTTGATCAGGCATCCTTCCACCGCCGGGCTCCAAAACCAGACACAGAATCAAGTCCAGACTGTGGAATAACACCTTCTATATTGCAATCTTTGCCCCCCGTGCTGCATCGTCTCTGTCCTCAGTTAAGAAAGCCCTGACACACTCCCTACGCTCATCAGTCATTATTTGAGGCCAAAAGATTCAAATTTGAGCATTTTTATTCGGGAATACGTCCATCACACACCATTTTGTGCCGACTGAAGATAGTAGTGTTGTTCAGTGATTTTTATTTTTATTTTTGGCTCCCGGGATTCCACTGTCCACCCTGCGAGCGGCCCGGCGGCACAAAAGGTCCAATAACATGAATAACAGGGTGACGGAGCTCCATTTCTTGACGCTATCAATTTTACCTTGTTGAACCGCTGCTCCCATCAGTGCGGCATCCAATTTCCCGACGTCGGCACACCGTGTTCTGGCGTCGACATGACAGGAAATATCTGGCGCTGGCCCGCTCGAAGCCCTGCGTGTGCCTGCTCCGCTCTCGCAACCCTATTCTGCATGCAAATGCAAAGGTGGATCAATCTGGGATTGTCTGATGAACTAATTATGCGGTAATTGTTCTGGTCTAGACCAGTGATCCATTGTGTGTGCGAGCGGTTCTTTGTGTCTTTCCAGCGCTGATTGAGAATGATAATTGGATTCTTTTGATTGGCAGAAAGGCTATTTTGATCTTTCCCTTTGCACGCACGCACGCACGCACGCACGCACGCACGCACGCACACACGACTCCTGTCTGTCTTTCCTCCCTCTCCAATTGCAGATGGAATCCGCTCGGGAAAGCTTTAAACAAGCTGAGGAAGGTTAAGTGATGAGGCGGGAGTGCTGTGCATTCACAATTAGTGCATTTGCATAACTTAATTGAGCGTATTTAGTCGATGGAATGTCATTAGCTCTACCGCCACTACTCGTTCGCATATACAGTATATAGATGTGTTATGTGATGATCACTACACTGCGGGAGCACGAAAACAGGTGTGCTCGTGCGCGCGCTCAACACACAGTCGTGACCACGCCTCGAGGCAAGTTGGCCGGTCGTCAACGTGCGATTCCCCCTCTCCCTGCGGCTTGACAAAAATGTTTTCTTTCTTTGACTGCCAGAAAGACAAAGACCGTCCCTCTAATCCTTCACCACTTAGAAATGTAACCAAAGGTTACACGATAGTGATAAATCTCCACCGTGAACCCAATCATGACGCCTTGAAGCCAGCTCAGCCCAAAACACAGGGCTTAACTCTTGGAAACCTAATATACCATAATAAAGTGGTGTTTTCACCTTTTTATTTATTTATTTTTTTAAACGTTTGATGCCAAAGGTCGAAAACCGACGAAGAGGGCCCAAAACTTTTAATGAAATCCACTTGCTTCAGACGACCCGCAGCTTTGGAGCCAGCTCTCAAGGCGAACGTAAAACATGCAGGGGAGGTGACACGGTGGCGAAATAATGTTAGAGCAGAACATTTAGTTCATGTTTGATGCAGGCTCAAATTATAACAGAAATAGTCAATGTCGTCGTGGGAGTCTCTACCCACAGGTACGGGCTCAAGGAAGCGGGGTGCCGACACATGGTGAGAGCTTTATTAATGATCGCAAATAAAAAGGCGCGGGAACATAAAACAGCAACGATACAATCAGGGTCAGGGTCCAGGTGGATCTGGTCGGCAGGGTCTCGCCTCCTGCACCACGCAATCCCTACTGCGCGGCAAGACAACACATGAGAAAGCTCTTCTAGCTGTGTCCAACCAATCAGCACTAATGAGGCTGATTAGGCAAACCCGGAACATTGCTTGACTGTAAAAGGGGCCTATAGACGATATTTAACTATATTGCAATATTACGACAACAGAAAGCCCAGATGATTTTTGGACTCCAAACAAATTACAAATAGTATATGCATGTGGTATACAGTGGTGTAAGGATGAGGTATTTCTGGAGGCCGACCTGGAAGTCAGCATCGCCCAGGTTCCCTCGACCAAAAGCCAAAGGGATTTTGGATTATTGCAGTAAATAAGCTCTGTGGCAAACAAAGGTGTATGATAACAACAAATTTTGTTCAGCAAGCTTATCTTCACAGATGAACCCCGCTTTTACGTCTATGATTTTCGGGGCCTAAATGCAGTTGCCAGAAGAAAAAAGCTGATGTTAGGTTATAAACGAATGTCACCGCCACTACGCTTCCAACTTGTCGTTTGATTTTGAGCGCTTACCTCTTCTACAAAAGCCAACGAACAACTAGAGGTTGTAAAGACAAACGAGTGAGTAGATGACTTTACTTGTTAGGTGTGATGATGTTTAATGTCCCTGACAACCTTAGTAGTCTCATTGTCTCATTTAGACATTGTTAGCAACCACCATTTTTAAGACATGTAAAATCTTCCAAATTCACAAGTGGGTTATTTACTGATGTATTTTATGTCGTAGAACGAAAAAGTGAATTCTCTTGAGCTTGTGTTAACCACAGAGCTTATTTCAGGCATCGAACCAAAAACCCATTAAAAAAAACATTGACTTTCCAGAAGTGCAGAAATGTTAATTAATTGCTGGGTTTTGGGACTCATTTCCTGCAGCACTCTATTGGAGTTACATAATTGTTTCAAGACTCCCAGGCAAGCTGTTCCAAAGTAATGTTGCTGCATACACAAATGAATCCTTACCTAGTTTACCTTTAAATCTAGGAGGAACAAGATCGGTGGGACTGCCTCTAGTGAATAACTAAGAACATCCCTCACACAGGTAAAGTATTTCTTCAGGTACATAGGAACAGCACAATAAACAACACTATGAACAATGCTGTCACAGATGCTGTCTGGTGCTGCTGGGTCCATGGCCGGTCTGATCATTCTATCACGATTCTAGTCACGATTGCTGTCTGGTGAACCTAAATACAGGACACAACAGAGGCTCATGATAGGTGAGGTTCCCGGAAAGTGCTGGTGGGGTTGGTGGCAACTGGTGGTGGCGCCGCCTCTTCTGTTTGTTGGTCGAACCCCGGAGAGCGGAGGACGCAAACTGTCGCATGAGTAAGTAAGTGTGGCCACCTCCGTTGAAAGCGACTGCGCGATGGTCCCGAGCTGCTGCTGGTCCTGGCCGTGCCCGCTCATGGAGACCCCTTGGGCGCCGACGGCGCTGGGAAGGGGAGACTCGGGGGCATTGGGAGGCTTTCTCCTGGGGGACCTCTTCTGAGGGCCACCGGGGAACATTACGAGGCACGACCCACAGAAAGGGGATTGCTGGGGATCCTCAGGGAAAGGACCAGGACAGGTGATTACCGGGCTAGTCGGCTCAGGACCGGGGACTAGGCGAAGGCTAGGATAGGAATCCAGGCTCACAAACCTGCATCTAATTGACGGAAGTGCAGGCAGAGGGTGAGCAGCTGTGGTGTCTGAAGGGAATGTTCAGGCCCAGAAACATGCTGGCGACTAGCAGGCCTGAGGCCAGGCTAGCAGGTGAATCTCCTGGATGGTCCCTGGTAAAGAATCACCTGAAAGCTATAAAATGCTCGGTCCGCTGGGTTCATGGCTGGTCAGATTGTTCTGTCACCAAACTGTCACGAGTGCTGTCTGGTGAATCCAAATCCAGGACAGAAGGGCGACTCAGGAGTAGGTGCAAAGGATCAAGGGTTTATTTAAAAAAACAGGCATGGGTCAAAACCAGGAGGTCAGTCAGAGAAGGCAAACTTAGGCAGAGAATCAGGGTCAAGGGAATCAGGCGAGGTTTGGACAGCAGGTACAGGAAACCGGTAGTAGATTTCGACGCAGAAGTATTGACCCAATGAATACACAATCTGACAAGGACCGAGTGAACTGGGAACAGGTCATACACAGGTGGAGTGATGAGGAAGGTGAAGGCAGCTGGCTCGATTGCTGAATGGAGTCAGGCGTGCAGTGGCAGGAATGCAGAACCAGATTGACAGACAGAGGGAGCTAGACAGAGAGAGAGAGAGAGAGAGGGAGCGTGCACAAGGGACATAATAGCTATAACAAAACAAGTCAAAACCATGACCACTGTTCAATTCAATGTGAAACACCCAGTTCTCTACATTCAACCAGCCAAGGCTATCAAAATGTGAGAACACAAGGTGCGTTCTGATGGGAATTTGAGAAGTCTGTAATGCCATTATACCTATGCTTAGTAATGGCATCATATCACACACAGCAAGCATTTGAAATGGGGTTGGATCAGAGCTCCAGCTGGTGTAACCGTTCCTCTCCTATCTAAAAACCTAAGATCATTAATGTATAGAATGAAAAAAGGACCAAGGACACTTCCCTGAGGAACAACCCAATCTATAGAGCAAGGCTAAGACAATGTCCCACCAACATTTACTCGTTCTTTTCTACCGCACAGGTAAGTTCAAGAGCTAACCCATCGGACTGCAGCCTCATAAATACCCATAGAGCTTTCAGTTTGAATCGCAAGACACCATGATCAACTGTGTCAAAAGCCTTCTGTAGGTCCAACATTGCCATACCACGGAATGCCCGCCCATCCACCTCTCTCCTTATATGGTCGGTTTAATATAGGAGACAGGTGTCGGTGGAATGGGACTTGCGAAAACCCGACTGAAATTTCTTGAGAAGATTAAGTGAAGTCGGGTATTTGTCAATTTCATTTGAACCATTTATCTATCTGCTAACAACCCAACTCTGCTCATCTTTGATTTTCTTTAATTTAGAAAATTATTTATTCCTTGCCTTTATTGCTCCCGGAATGGTATCATTTATCCAGGGTTCAGTTCCTCTGTTTTATTCGTACAATCCTTCTCGGGGCTAGTTTGTTTGTTTGTTTGTTTGTTTGTTTATTTATTTAGTTTGTTTGTTTGTTTATTTATCCATCCATCCATCTATTTATTAATTTATAAATTTCGGGGCTAGTTTAATAGCGTCTAAATACGTACATTTAAAAATAAACCCAATAATCCTCAGCATCTGAGCTATGTAACACAGGGGTCGAATTTAATTCACTTAGACAGTCAACAAATGCCTGTTTATTGTAACTCTTCAGAGACCTAATTCTTGGCAGTTATGGCAGTTATGGCAGCAGATTTCAGATTTCGCAAATTTCCTTGTACACAATATGACGAATGCTCACTTAACCCGTAATTTAAAACCTCGCTTTTAGCGATCCTTGTCCTGTCTGATGCTAAAAGACGGTCGATCATAGTTGGAGAGGAAGCGCAAATCCTCGCCGGCTCCTCAATCAACGGGTGCAATCCGAAGAGATGACAAAGGTTCGTGAGAGACTTGTACCCGGAAGGTTCAGTTTTCAGAATGTCAGGGTTAAAGTCCCCCGTTATCATCGCCTCAGAGGTGGTTAAAAAAAAAAAAAAAAAAGCAATGCACGCAATAAGAGCAAACCACTTCCAGGTGACCGGGCAACGGAGGGGAACCTACATTTGCCGCTAAACAAGTGCGTGTGCTCGAGGATTCTAATGAAACGGTGGCGAGCGGGCCACTCGGACCGAAACGGGATGACACGGAGACGTTCGGTCACGGAGGGCAGGCAGAGCCGTTTCAAGCAGTCAGGCGGGGGGCCTCGCTAGGTCGGACCCGCGTCCCCTTTTCTTTCTTTCACTTCCTCTGTGAAGTGCAGCCTAGAGGCCCGCGTGCACCTGCGCACGCGTTTTCCGACTATTATCTGGAGGCTGTTTGCTTTTGTTGCAGATATAGCCCCATAATTTGTCCAAATCATTGTTCGGCAGCCTCCCTCGCCGCGATTAGCCGGAAAATGAGGTTAACCGGCAGTTGCCATGGTTTTGACGGAGCGGCTTGATGAAACAGATCTCCTGCAAAGCCCGAGACCGGCGCGCTGTACTGAACTTAAATGAAGGCAACTCCAGTCTGGATGTGGATTTTAATTACCGATCGGTCGACTCCTGCAGGTGGGGTGAAGAGGAGAAAAAGATGGAAATGGAGAAGAGAGAGGAGGAGACGGAGAGAAGGCGGTTGAAAAACAGGCTTAATGTGCCAGAGTGCTAATTTGATCCATTAGGGGTTGGGTGCGTGCGCGTGTGTGTGTGTGTGTGTGTGCGCGCGCTTGAGAGAGTGGGAGAGGGTGTCTGTGTGTGTGTGTGTGTATCTGTGTGTATCTGTGTGTGTGTGCGTGTGTGTGTGTGTGTGATGTGCTACCTGCCTGGTGAGTACCCAGTCTCATTCACACTCCTCAAGGTGCACTGCGCAAAGGGTGAGAGCTTTGTCTCATTGAACTCCCGGGTTCAATGAGAGAAAAAAGGATTCTAATGAGGCATGCGTCAGAGCCAAAGAGGGCGCGACGCTGCCGCCGCGGCATCGTCGAGAGGGGGAAGTGAGAAAGCGTGGTTTCCGAGCAGGATAGAGTGAGAAAAATACGTGTTACTTACTTGACATAATTGACAAATCCACTTCCCACAGTTACAGTCGCGTTTCTAGTCTCTCGTTTGTTTGATTAGTTGCATTGTACATATTTTCTGGCTGGTTGCGTTTGCTCCTCCTCTTACTTGTTACTTTTTACTTTCTACGCCGTGGAAACGATTTGTTTTATCGGATATGATCGAAAACATCCCCCTGGTCACGTGGGCTGATCCTAGGTTGTCTTCTAGGATCTAATCACGTGTTCAGTGCGACGGATGCCGCGGTGCTGAACAGTCCCGTCAAGCTTGTCCGGACTTCACCCTCAGCCTAGACTTGGTCTGGATCGGGGGGTCTCCTGGGGTTGACTTAACCCTGGCCGACGCGTTCACGCCGGGGGGGGCGTCCGTTTCTCGAGCCGCAAATCCGGTGTCAAAGTGGGACGAGCCCCTGGAAATACGGAGGATCCCGACGCGACAACCCCTCCAGCAGGGAAGCGGCTACGTTCGTTCGGCACACGACCTATTTCTACCGGCCTGGCGTGTCAACTAGAGGTGTGGATCTTCACTGGCCTCACGATTCGATTGGACTCACCTGTCGATTCTCGATGCACCTCAATGAATTGCACCCTCAGCATACAGACGCCGAGGCCCGCGCCGGGGAGGGGTTGAATATGATGGCGAACACTGGGGAAGCAGGTCTGCGCAGGTCTTCGGCTCTGTGGCGCCAACCAGGGGGCTGATGCCAAAGCATCAGCATTCCCCGTGGCGGTAGCTCGGCCTCTGTAGCCCGTAATAGTCCGTAATCCCCGCCACATGTGTCCGGTGTCAGACGGCTGGAACTGAGACTCGGCTCTTTCCCGGTACAGACGCTTTGCCTCTCTAGCGGCCCTCCTCAGCTGGTAAGACGCCGCTTTGTAATAGATCCCCGTGTCCCCCGACACCAGCCGCGACGCGACCCCTTGTCTCCGGCACCCGGCCTCCCTCGTCACCGGAGCTTCCCCCGAAGACGGTAGAGATAATTCAGTTTTGCGTTATTTTAATCACAATAAAATCTGTTCATTAGAAATTGATGGTAGCATCTTGAAAAATCGAGAAATTTCCACACCTCTAGTGTCAGCCTGGCGGGAGCGTCGAAGCACTGAGGAACTTCCAACTTCCTTTGTGACGTTTGGATTTCCGCACCATCATTATAATATCTGGAGGTAGCGTTTTGAACACGGAAAGAACACGGACGGGGGGAGTGGACTGCTGGCAGCCTGTCAAAAAGATCTGCCCGAGCTGCGGCGGCATATGAAGCTCCAAAACACGACATGCCCAAGGACGGACACATAGGAGCCACGGCTGGACTTCAATTTCTACCTTTATGTGAATGACGCCCCACTGGCTGAGAAGTATTTCGCCCGGGAATGCTCGCAATGATTCCGGGTAACAGTCTGGTCACTGACTGCGAGAATTGTAATTCACAGGCCAGCCCCCTTCAGCTGGTCGATTTGGGGCTTTTCAGCCGCCGCGCGGAAAGAAATGCAATTTTACAGCATGAATATTATAGCTGTTGTCTGCAATGAAACCCTCGTCTAGAATGAAAGGCATGTTTTTGGATTGCAAACACTATCTCCAGTCCCTTACTTGTGCAGGCGCAGACACACCGTAAGCGCATAAGGACGCTCGCTCACACCCACACACACACACGCACACACACACAAAGAAACCAGGTTTCTTTATAAGTAATTCTTGCTTCTGATTTGGGGTCTGTAATTGTAAGCAGCGCAGCGGGAGAAGTCTCAGCTATTGACCGGCCCCAGTCTCACGCTGTGCTAAAACACAGCTATGGTGCCACTGCTGGGAACATGTCAATTTTGCTCTTTAGAAAAGGGGCACGATTTGAAGACTGAAAAGCAAATCAACGGGGCTATCGACCCAGACAACCCAACCCTGTAAATTGCAAGCGGAGGGACGGACAAAACAACAAAAAAACATCACTTTTTATTGACAGCCAACACTTTTGGCTGGCGTGCCTTACTTCCAAGCCACAGAAAAGATTGGAGTAACAAAAAAAAAAAAAAAAAAAAAAAGACTCAGATGGCCGGCTCGACCGTCCTCCCAAAATATCTCCCTGTCACTTTGAACCCGACGCACATCGCAACTACAGACGTGAAGAGCTTTCATCGCGGGTCTGGGTGACAGTGACAAAATCAAATATCACAATATGTTCGAGGAACCACCTCCATATAAATGATTCGGGGGTCATTTCATAATCGATATTGGTGCTTTCGTAAGATATTTACGCCCAAGGAATCTTAGGGAAGCAATCACGAGTACGTATATTGTGACCAAGCGGGGAGAGATGTTGGTGAGAACACCTGGAACAGTCTATGAGGTTCAGAAAATCCCATTCACACATTAATCAACACACACACACACATTCAATAATAAGTAATACAGGCTTAAAGACAACATTGAACTATATCCCAATATTACAACAACCAAAACTAATATGGATTGTATGCCAGTGTACCTGTATCTGTACTTTTGGCTTTATTTAAGCCGTTTGTTGCGGCCAAAGAGCTCCATTCCACGGTTCTTTCTTCTGGGTTGACACGGACACTGACGTCTCCGTGCGCTCGGCAGGGGCGCGCAGCGCGGAGGCCTCTGAGGTCTCGCTCCACTGTTCCCCTTTTAGTCTTCAGGGGAACCGCCGTGACTAACGGGAACCACCTTCGGCAAACGGCGAACACTTCCCCCATTGTCCAAGCGCCGTTTCACATGTGGCATGAGCACGCACAATGCCGTTTAGAGCCTGAGGATAAGAATTCACTAAGTATTGTGCGCGAAACATGCAAGTCTACACGAAGAGAGAGAAAAAACAGGGAGACGGATATGAATGAGACAATGCAGGCAAAGAGACACGCACACGCACACACACACGCACACACACCATTGTATTCTTTTTTTTTTTTTTTTTTTTTTAATCGTTTTTTATTTGTCCTCGTGACCCAACTGGGTCTGGGTTTTTTGTGGGAATCTCTGCCCACATGTAGGGGTTTAGGGAGGGAGGCGGAGTCTTCCTGGCCGCGGGTCGCCGGCATGGCGAGAGTCTTTTTTATTATAAAAACCGAACAAACAGGCTCGCTGGCCTGGATAAATGGTAAACAACGACGCCTTTGGGCGCAGGAGGAACGGCGTTCCAGTGCCGGCCGTGCGCTGATCCCACTCCTGAAAGACAGACAAACATTAAGACCGGGCTGCGGGGAGTGAGCCACGCTGCCGCGGCTTAACCAAGCCACTCGGCCCCCCGCAGTTTCTTCCCCTGCTATTTAGCTTTTTAAAAATATATATATATATTTCAATGGTTTTATTCCTCTTCGCGTTTAGAAAATGCCTTTTACACCTCACGCAGAGCACTTTGACTCGCCCCCGGCTCTGAAATGGGCTACAAATACACTGGCCGCACCTTGCCCTGTAACACCGGGGGGCCACAGCCTTTCCTCAGCTCCGGCCGCGACGAGCACAGGCGTGGAAGCGCCGGAAATATCCGCTCGTCTTTTGGAGCGCGAGAAACCTGTGTGAACACGGGGTACAAAAAAAACCCCGGGTAGCGGGGTCGCGATGGCAAGGGATCCCGCTCCGGGACGTCCACACCGCCCTGCATCCGCTGCGCGGGGCCGGCTTAAGCTCAATAGCCTCTCAGCTCTGCCCCACTCATGACAGCGCGGGCAGAAACGCTCGCACGTGGAGCTGATGATGGTGGAGTGGTTAAGTCCGCTGCCTTCGGCACAGCGTGCGAGACCTGGCCCGCTGGTCCCGGATCAACGCCCGTTAATGCCGCGTCCCCCCTTCGCCGAGTCCCTCTCCACCGCCCCAATTTCTGAATGGAGGATTAAAGGAAGGAAGGACTCATTCAATTACCGGCTTTTTAAAAGAGAAATACGACATACAGGTTTTACTGCTTAATGGGGGAGGTTGCGAACCAAGTGCTGGGAACGACAAAGCGCTGAACAAAATGAGTCAGCGACCGCCACAGTCATGTTATGGGGGTAGAATACGTAATGATAACCGTTCTGAATGGATTTGCAAATAACATCCTGGTTTCGGAACAGAACGGGACGCTCTGGGCTTGGCCAGGGAGGGAGGCCGGCCTCCGCAGGTGGGTCATTATTTTTTTCTGCATTACTTCGTACCTATTTCCCCCCCCGTCTCTCTCTCTCGCTTGCCCTCCTTTGCCACCTCCTCATCACGCCGTGTTTATTTCAGAAGAGAGGCGCCGGATGAAAGAGCGACGAAGACGCGCCCGGGCCTATCTCGGCCTTCCCCTTCGACACGTTCTTCGGCGGAGGGAGCCTCGCCGGCGAGAAAAATAATTGCTTGTCTCAATTATGAGCCTATCTGCCGTTGCCTTCAAATTTGACGGGGAGAGAAAAATCCCCGCGGATGAACCCAAACAAAGCACAGGAAGAGGTTGGGCGCGAGTGCGCGCGCGCAGACGATCATTGGTATTCATAGTGGCAATTACACAGCCGATCCAATGACACGATATGGCGACGTGGGAGCCTATCTCCGCTGTATGTTTGTGTCTCCAAGCGAGTGGGACGCCGGGCGACGTTACGCGCGTGTCACCGGAGGAATTTTAATGCGGTGGGGCGCAAATAATAAACTGAAATTTAAATGCGCTTAAACCCAACGCCAAAATCCGCTGGATAGTCCGTGTCGGTACCTGGGATTTTCCCCTCTCTCGGAAGGGCGGACCCCGCCGCCAACGATGGAAGCAGCATACACAACGCGATACATAGAGAAGCACCTGCATAACACAAAACACAGTGAACGACCGTTTCTTATGAAGCCCCATATCAAAATAAAATAGAAAATATGGGACTTTTTTTTTTTTTTTTTAACAAAATAATCGAAATAAGTTAATTCATCAAACGATTTTTTTTTTTTTTTTTTTTTTAAGCGAATTCTTCAAACCAACAGCCAAATGGAATGAGCACGCGTACCACCGATACAAGCGCTTGACAGGCAGGGGGTCAATATGATAACCATGTGACGCCGAGCTGGGAAAGTGTGTGTGTGTGTGTGGTGTCGGGGAACGTGATGTAAAGGAATCTTTTTTTTTTTTTTTTTTTGAAAACAATAATGAGAAGAACGAACACACACACACACACACACACACACACACACACACACACACACACACACAGAGAACAGTTACTGGTACAACGTGAAAGAAGGATCCGATATTTTGTGTTTACAACCCTTAATCACTTTCATAACCCTTTTGTTAGTAGAATTTGAAATAGTTTGTATGAAGGCAGCAATACATTGGCGAATATACACAATAATTACAATCTATTTTAATATATATATATATATATATATATATTAGCATTAATGTAAAAATGGGTTCCAATGCAAAAAAAAAAAGAAGCAAAATGATATATCAAACAAATTAATTCAAAACTACGACGAACATTACCAATAACGAGACGACTCAGACGACACGGGCCGCGGGCACGACCGCTCCCGGTCGCCGACGCCACTTCCGGGTTTTGCCCCGGCGCCGCGGGGACGCGGAGGGCTCTCAGACGCGAGCCGCCGGCGGCCGCGCCCCCCCCCCCCCTCCGCCCGGCGACACGTGTCCTTCCGCCGAGCTCCCGTCGACAGAAAAACCAGTCCGGCGCGGCTGCAGTGATTCCCGCTTGCGGGGCCCGCCGTGGGGATGAGAGGTTCGCCTCGCCTCGTCGGACCCGTACGCGAGGGGGACGTTGGAGATAACGAGTCGTCCGATTGCTCGACTAGCCGCGCATTCGGATTCAGTTCGATTCGGTCAGGCAGTTCGGCCGGCGGGTGGCTCCCGCCGAGCGATGAGGGGTTTCGGAAGAGCCAGTCGTGCTCCGAGTCGTGAGGGACGTTTTCTTTCCCCCCACGGGACTGATTTCGTCCCGTCAAAATGGTCGATTTGGCCGGAGGAATAAATAAAAAAAAAAATGAAAGCAAGAAAGAAAGAAAGAAAAGAAGTAGATCCCAGAAAATATGTATTTTGGCACCGACGGTGAAGTGCGAATCACAATTAATAATGACCTCTGTAAAAAAAAAAAAAAAAATGTGACTCGGTGACTCGCAAAAGTATAAAGTCGCATATTCAGTATGAGTCCCGTCAAGTGTCTTGACCTTTTGTCTCCTCTTTTCTTTTTATATTGAGGCTCTAGTCCTCGGCGCTGTCTTTTTCCACTTGGCGAGTCGAGCGTTCGCCGAGTCGCCGGAGCGATTCGTTCGCCGCGAGCGAATCGTTCGCCGACCTCGCACCGCTACACCTGTTGCTCTGGTTTGGCCGGGACGCGACTGAAGACTCTCGATTGTTCGGTTTCTACTTTTTATTTTATTTTTTCAAGTTTTCGGGGTCGGGCGGATTATTAAAAAACAAAAAAACAAAAAAAAAACAACCCCTGAAGATATTATTTTATTTAAACTTTTTTTTTTGTTGTTTTTTTTTCTTCCCTGGGAATATCATGAAAGTCACGGTGAACTTCGGGGACACCGCGGTGGTGGTGCCGTGTAGGGACGGGTGGACCGTTCAGGACCTGGTGGACCAAGCGACGCGGAGGTACCGCAAGATCCTGGAGCAGGTGAGCGGCGGTTTCGTTTTAACACGCCATGTGTATCGCGTATCGTATTGTTGGTGTTCGGTGTCACTTCTGCTCACGCGTGTACTTTTTTTGGGGGGGGGGGTTCAGCTCATTTGTGTGTGTTTGGCGTCATTCGGTACCTCGCGTGCTCCGAACGGGGACCGTCACACCCGCCCGTCGCCGGTTTGAGGTCACGTGACGCCCGGATGACCTCACCGCTGCCGCGTTCGAAAAGCGATGCTGGTGACGTGATAAAAAACAATAATTAATTGTTGTCGTTGATTTCGATTAACGCTGTTGATTTTCACCGTCATTTCACGCAAACCGTAATCGCGTAAGTGGCTAATTGCGTTTAGGGGGAGGGGGGGGTCTCAATCTTCTCAAGTCCTCAGTTCGCCAACGTCTCTCTTCAAATAACCTTACATTGACATTTACATTTAGTCATTTAGCAGACGCTTTTATCCAAAGCGACTTACAAGGGAGGATAACATTCAAGCTACATCGCGACAGAGATTAGTGTAACAACAACATTAGTGTAACAATAAATACTGCTAGGTGGTGCTAAGTAAGGACTTTCGCGTCGTTGTGGGGTTTCCCCCCCCCCCCATTACACACATCGTTCGCGGTTTCAGTGTCGTTGCTTTTAAAGATTCAGGATTTGAGGTTTATTTGTCACATGCACGTATACATACGTTCGTACGCCGCACCCGGAGTTTGTGCGCGGTAGTTTCTTAACCGAACATATTACGCTAACCCGATCCCTACCTAGCTAGCTAACTGAGTAGAGTAACGTTTGAGGAATCAGTCAGTCTCAGTTAGTTAGCTGGCTAGGTACGAATCAGGTTTGCTATTATGCTCGGTTTAGAAACAATTGTGCATAATCTCCGGGTGCGTTGCAAAGACATTTCACCGCATATGTTTTGATATCTTTGCTCTGATCCCTTCGTCGTCCAAAATACTGTCCCTATGTCCACTAATGGCGGTAAATGAGCGGCTCCTTATATTCTCACAGGTCTTTGGTACCGTTGCTGCCATATCATTTGACTTATTGCAATGTGACCCATCAGGTTTACCCTTTTCAAGGAAAGGAAAGGAATCCGTGTTTCCATGCTTTGCAATGTTCACTTATTCGCTGCTGTCGTTGCGTGTCAGTAACATCTGTCTTCAGTCCAGGGGTTTCAAATATTGATTGGCTTTGACTGGAATAAATATTACTATTACAGAAATGACTATAGACAGATTCCATGCTGTGGTAGTACAGAACTACTGGGGCATTCATGCTCATGCAGGCCAACATGGCTCCTTGTGTCTGAATCAACAACCGCATACCATGGTCCCTGCTTGATAATCGCGTGTGTATTCGCAGAAATAGTTTATAAACGTGCATCATTATTATTTAACAGTGATTTCTTAATCGCTCTATCAATTGCCAGACCTATATTATACAACTTAGAGTCATAATCTTGACGAATGCAGCCAGTTTAATGTTACAATATAGTTGGTCTGGTTGGCAATTCCTTTATTGCAATATAATCTTTTCCTGTAACGTTACCATTTATCCGACCAAACTTTTTCATATTTTGATAAAGATTGGTCTCCTTTAATCAAAACGTCGTCTAGGTATCCTCGTGTCCGTGTGCAAACAGTCTTAATCTCGCTTTGAAGAGCTGCTGTTAAGCTGAAAGCTGCACACTTCTTGTTCCTGGAGTCTCCTGGAGATTTTTAGCCCAAAAATTCAGAGAATAAGAACAGCTTGAACAATAACAATAGCCGCAGGCAGCAATAAATGGGGTCCGGTTTGGTCACGTTAGGTACGTATCACAGGTTTCCGAGTTTCTGTCGCCCTGGGGAAAACCTGTCGTGATCGAGTGTCGCCCTGAGCCCACCGTGTCCAGGTCAAAGTCGGAGCAGAGGGACGCTGATATACTGTATTTCTTTTTTGCCTAGATTTAATGTCTTGGAAATAAATTGTGTGGAATTTTTTTTTTTTTCAAGAGAAGAATCTTATTTTTGTTGGTTATTGTTGATGTTTTAAACTGTCTTTAAGTATGTCGGTTACCGGTGCTTCATTGTCTCATGTGTTCGACCAATCACTGTGGACTTATCACACTGCGCTTATGTCACTGATGTCCCTCAGGCACGTTTTTTTTAATTTTTTTTTCACAATTTTGATCGTTCCTGGATCATGCAGTGTGGACATAAAAGAAAAAGCACTGTTCCTCCAAAGGTTCTCAGAACTTCCTGCGGTGCGAAAACGCCTTCTCAGAGCGATTTATGGTTTTCGGGGTTTTCTGAACCGCAGCACGAGTTAGTTTTCCGAGTTGCCATTAAATGCAGCATCGGCTCGGGTTGTCCCTTGTCACAGTAGGCTCAAGAGCCACATTAACACATGTATTTTCGCAAGAGCCAAATTTCTGAAACGTCACTTACCTCCATCAAACCGTTATGCATTTTAAAACAAGGCAACTAGTAATATCTTATTAAGGAATGAAAAGCGTGATGTATGCAATAATTATAATGTATTACTTAAAGGTGTCATGATTCAAAGTCGAAAATCAATCAAAATGAGCGTACCATTTTGAACTTCTAAATCACAAGCAGCTTCGCAATTCTCCCCGTAATTTTGTGGTTAATATTGTCCGTTGAATATGTTGAATTCCCTAAGAGAAGACGGCCGGGCCAGTGGCACCCAGGCCATTTGAGTCCCCTGGTCGAGGAAATTGTGTTTCAGCCTTATGGTTGTTCATGACTATTATTAAGACATTGGGGTTGTTTTGTTGAGAGTGATGATCCGTAAGGTTATTTTGTTAAATCAAATATTTCACATTTATCCCATGTTTATTTTGCTGGCACTCTATCAGAAATAGGCATTCCATGTATGTGTTTTATGTATAGCTACTCTATATGCTGTTTCCATTGTTGGTGGCGGCATCCGCCTTTCCAGGCAAGAATGCAAAGATCATGTGCAAGAAGTGAAAAGCAGCTGCGATGACTTTGATATTGCAGCATCGCTAGTTGTGGTCAGTAAGCTGTGTAAATTGTTGACAAACATTGACAAAAAAGAACAGCACCCAACCGGCTGTTTTTTGTAATATACACTGACCACCTGCCGTCAAGCTGACTATTCAAAAAGATGTTTGCACTTCCCCAAAATTAGGGCTGAAAAGGTTGCATATGATTAAATTTCTTGCGAAATGTGACCAACAAACAAAACTAAGGCCCATGGTAAAGAGTGGCAATGGCATAATGATATCCAAGTATGTAGCCTGAGATATTATACCATTCTCCCCTGTGAACGCTAATCATCATTGTCTTTATTTAATTTCACGGCGGCGTTATTTTGTGGCTTTGTTTGCACATACTGTACTAGCCTGATAGTGCGTGGGTGAGCAGGGCTTGGTTCCGATGAGGAAGTGACAGCATCCAGGCCCAGTCTCAGCCATCAAACTGTACAATGGCTCCCTTGGTAAAGCCCTGGTATCTCGGCGGGCAGGCAGGAGTCGACTGTCCGATGTTCTCCGCCGGTGCTGTGTGCTGTGGACAGGAGGCTTTGTCCTGTGAGTGATTGGGGATTAGGACCTGTGACAGCACCCGCCCCCCGCTCTCCCCCACACTCCACCTGAACCTTGCGGCACGGAGCTGCCTCACTGGCATAGATGGGGCTGTGGCACCGGAGATGGACGGGTGAACTCAAACGGAGAGCCGCACGCAAAGAGATTAATTCATTCCACACACACACACACACACGGCCACACACACATACATATATGTGTGGAGGAGTCCTCATCCTGTAGTGTGTGCACACAGGCTCATCTTGCACAGTGTCCCGTGTGTGTGTGTGTGTGTGTGTGTGTGTGTGTGTGTGTGTGTGTGTGTGTGTGTGTGTGTGTGTGTGTGTGTGTGTGTGTGTGTGTGTGTGTGTGTGTGTGTGTGTGTGTGTGTGTGTGTGTGTGGCTGGTGCATGAGTTAAGTGGTTCTTGGCCTTGATTGTTTTTTTTTTTTTTGTGAAGCATGTTAATAAGCCAGCACAGTCCCCTCGGGCTACTGTTGGTGTGATGAGACTGCCAGGAACGTCCTGCTTCTGGATTCCAGTGTCTGTGATGAGGGTTAGCCAGGCCAGGGGTATTGGGTCCAATACGTGGACGTGTTTGGGTCCAACTGGGTGGGTATTCAAGTTCAGGAGATATTCCTTTTGGTATTCCTCTGCGGGCATGGGTATTATGGGAGAATATAGCCTGGCACATATACTTGATATCAAAGTATCTGCTTATTTATTCAAAGTTCCATGATTGTGAATTGAAATGGTATGTCAGTCTTAACTTTGATGATACATTACCACTGAAAAATTATTAACAATATCACATTATTATTCAGTCCTACTGCCAAGTGGATCGAACAGTGGAAGTGATGAAGTTGGAAAATGGATCAGTTGTGAGTGGACGTGCATTCTTGTTGGTGGTTATGAGTCAAAGGGAAATGCCATAAAATGTCAATATTGCATGGTTCCTGGGGGAAGTTCGGGTATAACAAAGTAGCCTCTGTCTCTCTCCCTCTCTATTTCAACGACACACAAACAAACACGCTCTCTCCGTGCAGTTTACTCATATTACGGCCCCCTATGCTACACTCACCCAGGGGGTAGCTGGCACACCTTGTAAAACCAGATTTTTTGAACTGCTCCATCAGCTTCATCCCCATTTTCCAGCAAATGTAAGGAAGCATTTGTAAAATCCAGGATAGGTTACTCAAAACTGCGTGTTTAAGTGGGTGGTTGTAAGCGTTGTTCAGCGCAACAGTCTCCACGAGGATGGCTCCTGTTCCCCCCCCAAAAAGTACCACCTCGCCTGTAGGGACCTTTTTGTAGGAAGTATCCGAGTGGAACCAATTTTAGAACTAAGTTCCTCCCGTGGAAAGAGACCCTCAGTTTCCAAGTACCGGGAAGTACGTTCCTGGTTCCTGGAATTTCAATTGCCCTTTAATACTTTCTATTTTATTAGAGCCTGCATTGGAGTCCAAACCCCAAAAAACGGCGTCACGCGATATCGCTGTCACTCTCTATAATGTTTGTCGTTCATTGATCTCTTTATTGAAACTCATGAATAATTCTGCATCGGGACTGAACCACACGCTGGTCATTTGATTGATGCAGGCACGAGCACTAACTCAGGTTTTCCCTCTGGCCGTCAGCCAGCAGGAACGTGAACGCCGCCTTCTGAAGACAAGGGTCTTTGCCTCCCCGTGTCTCCCTCAGATCCGGGTGGCCCACTCCAGACGTCGATTACCCCTCGGTAGCTCCCTGTCGTTCTCCCCCTGCTTCTAATGACACTCTGAAGCCCCTCTCAATTCATCACAGCCTCTTTTTCTCTTCTCTCGCTCTCGTGTTCCGGAGGGCGCCGACTCCGAGACATCCCCTCATTGGCGTGTTCATTAATGACTTTTTTTCCTTTTTAATGTCACGGCTAAATCCACACTGTCCTCCTGCAGCAATGTAATTACACATTCTTACACACTCTGAGGATCAAAGTGTGGAAAAGCTGCGTTAGCCCCCCCTCTCACACACACACACACACACATCCCACCCCAACACACACTGACTAGACACTTTAGCTTCACTAATCATCGCACCGCTCCACCACTCTCGAGTGGTGTCGAGAGAGAGAGAGAGAGAAGGGGGAATAGAGAGAGAGGGGGATAGAGAGAGAGAGAGAGAGAGAGAGAGAGAGAAATGTAAAGAGAGATAGGTGTTGGGGTGCGGGATAATGCTTCAAATGGTGGGGGATTTAATGGTGTAATTTGCAGGGAATTTACTCGTCCAACTGTCATGCTAATTCTCCTCTGTTGTTGACTGATTGACTCTGAGCCCCTTTTTTTTTTTTCTTTTTTTTTTTTTCTTTTCCTTTTTTCATTTATTTATTTTTTTGTCACTTTCTGGGAAGAGCACAGGGCCCGGATACAAAGGGGAATTAACAGGGATTGGCTGCGAACAACTTCTGAAGAGCCCCCCCCCCCTCCTATAGATTTGTTTTCTTCTGAAGTGTCACACATTCATCCTTGTTTTGTTTTTTTTGTTTGTTTTTTGTTTTTTTCCCCCATCCGACAACAGCCAGGACGAGGAAGAGGAGGGAGGCCTCAGAGGCTCCCTGCCCGTCGTAGCTTCTGACAATTAACACTCTGTGTGTCATGTGGCCGTAATCTCACAGATGTGAGTGAACACTTTCGGTGAGCGTAGCGCCTGAGAGCCGGAATCCAACTGATGGATGACTTACTACACCGTGCTGGTTTCCCAGTCAGCGCACGCGTTTCATATCACCTCTGACTGTCTTCCCGTTGATGCCCCAGGTTTTTACATATTTACACATTTCAGGTTTTGGACAATTTGAACGTTATGGTGAAAATTACCTTAAAATGATACACTGGTCCCGCTGACAACTACAGTAATGCGTATTTTTTATTTTTTATCTACTTTATTTCATCGTATTTCGTATTTGTTAACACTTCCACAGCTATGGCCCACGCATATTTGTGTTTGGAATTTCAAGTTGGGATACTTTCATGAGTATGCGAGCCCCCTTTCAACGATGCCCTGACTCTTCGTATATACAGGTCCTGCAAAAGGCGGTGTTGTTAGAATTCGAATGACGTAGATTAGGAGAAATGTAGATACTTTCTAATGTTTTGACACAGCAATCACCAGTGGAAACGGCTAGAGCCGTGCCGAAATAAATACGTACGGGCGCTTGGCAGGTGGCAGGCTGCTTCTCCCCCCGCTGCGTCAAGGTCCATTACGCAGAGCTGGAGAACGGATGGAGAAACTGATAATCCCAAGTGATATAAATTAGATCATGTTGTAGGAATAATAATAACAATAATAATTATAATAACAATTACAGTGGTACCTTGAGTTAGGAGCGCACTAACATACAAGTTTTCCGAGTTACGAGCTGTCATTCCGTCGATTTTTTTTTTTTCATTTTTTATTTTTTTATTGATTTGGGAGCAAAAAATTTAGTTACGAGGAGCAAGCTTCAGGTACCGCCCTTGGTGGGCGTGGCGATATATACCATACTGAAGCAGAAGGAGACGATAAGGGGCATTACGCCAGCCAAGGGTGTTAAAATAATGTCTAAGCTGCGGACCGCTGTCCATGAAAAGATGGAGAATCTGCTGTTGGTGTGGTTGATGGAGAAGCAGCTCGCAGGAGATAGCGTGACGAAGGGTATCATCTGCGAGAAGGCAAAAATGATCTACACATTCTCTTTTATTATGTTTTTATACAATATTTGTTATTTATAAATACATTTTTGTTATTTAAAAACATGTAACAAAAAAAATGGGGTGTTATTTTTGGGGCTGGAACGGATTAATGGCATTTCAATTAATTTCAATGGGGAAAATTTATTTGCTATACGAGCAGATTGAATTACGAGCTCTGTCGCGGAACGAATGAAACTCGTAAGTCAAAGTAGCACTGTATAATACTAATGGTTTGAACGTGTGTAGGAGAGATGAGAGTTACGTTGGGAGAAGGATGCTGAGGATGGAGCTGCCAGGCAAGCGGAAAAGAGGAAGGCCAAAGAGAAGCTTTACGGATGTGGTGAGGGAGGACGTGCAGGTGCTTGGTGTAAGGGAAGGAAGATGCGCAGAACAGAAGGTGTTGGAGGCAGATGATCCGCTGTGGCCACCCCTAACGGGAGCAGCCCAAAAAAGAAGATAATAATAATGTAAGATGTTATGATATAGTAATATCTATATATATATATATATATATATATATATATATATATATATATATATATATATATATGAAATATAATCTGATAATCGGTTGAAGCTCTGAACGGCAGGTTGAGACACGAGACAGGGTTCAGGCTGAACAGGGATATAGGGCGCTTCCACACCTATAGTTCGCTAGATTTGGTCAGATTTAAGAGCAAGTTCCTACTCTAGGTCCGGTAACTGTTCACACAGTCCCGACTTAAGCGAACCAAAATTTCTGAACAAACGACACCCAGTCGTACAGGTCGGTCATCTACTGGACGGAAAATTTCCAAGGGACAATTCATCCGGTCAGTGACATCACCGTCTGCACTTTGTTGCGCGCGCTCACTGTCATCTTCCATTGCCACAGCGTGAATCACAAACACTAAAAGGCGATGACACAAGCGGCGCTCCAATTGTCCGCGCAAAATGGGAAATTTAAGCAGCCGGCTGTTCAACTCCGTACAGTCATGCTAGGGTCACCGCCGGCAACAGGGCCGCCGCGTGGAGCCGAGCAGCTCTCGTCTCGTCGCCGTACAGTCACACCGCTGGAGGTGGGGCTTCTCTTTTGTGGGCGTGTTGGCTCAAAATTGACTGGCTGTTGTGGGCGCACCAAACATTTCCAACCCCTACCCTTTTCCGTATTTAATATATACTGTATTGTATAGATAGATAGTGCTGTGTGTACTTTTTTTTCATTCAAATGGTGAGCTGTTTACTTAGGAAATTAAATGACCTCTCAAAAAAAATGTGTAAATCTTGCCATCCATTCCTTTAAAATAAAGAGTTGTTCTTATTGGGAAACATAAAATGATGTGTACCTTTTTTATTTTATCGATGGTTTAAAAAAAAAAATAGGTCCCCTATTATGCAAAACTCGCTTTTTCAGTGCTTGTACACATACATTTGGGTCTCTGATGGGCCTACTAACACACCAACTGTCAAATAAGACCACCCAGTCAGTTTTTTGTGAGCATGTCCTAAAACGAGCCGTTAAGAATTGCTGCCCTAATATGTGTAATGGCAGTCATCTACATCTCTTCAGTAGAATTAGAACTGCCCCCATCTGAGTAACTCCACCCACGGCTGGAGCGCGATCGTACCTGCTAGCATTGAAGCTAAGAGCTAAATATGGGAAGTGCTCTGTGAGACCAGCACAAATCTTGAAAAAGTGTGTGTGTGTGTGTGTGTGTGTGTGTGTGTGTGTGTGTGTGTGTGTGTGTGTGTGTGTGTGTGTGTGTGTGTGTGTGTGTGTGTGTGTGTGTGTGTGTGTGTGTGTGTGTGTGTGTGTGTGTGTGTGTGTGGTTGACTGTGCTGTAGGCTGCAGCTCACGATCTATTCTGCATTTCTTCAAATAAAACCATAGATTTATTCATTTTATTTTCCGCCGTAATTGAATGAATCAAAAAAGCCCCAAGCCCCGCCGTATCCTGCCGTGCTCCAAGCTCGGCCGCTGCTTCTGGCACCGCGGTGAAAGTTGGAACAGACTTTTATTAATTAAATTAATCTTTGTAGATCTAATATGAGTGAACATTTAGCAACTGGATTGCTTATTTCCCACCTCAAACTTGTTCAGAAACAGATTTTAGCGTACTAATAAGGTGAAATCAGTGGAAGTTTACAGAGAAATGCAACGGAATCTGGAGTAAAGCTCAAACGCCTTTGGCTCACTTGTAAATAGAGAATCCTGAACTCCTGAAACAGGGAGACTTCCTCAGACATTGTCTCATGCTCCGCAGAGCCATCGATACCCGGCCCTCCCCCTTCCACTCTGCGTGTCTCTGGTGATGGAGGCTGGGATGCATGGCTGATGACTGAAAGAAAAAAATAAATGCCACTGTTTGAGTTGATGCCAGCAATGGCACCTTTGCGAACAGAATGAACAAATAACAAACATGTCATTATGGGAGACTGTGACAAATGTTAAAACTGAGGGAATTTATAAAATCAAATGTGAGCTATCGTCTTGAAAGTGGTCAGGGTCATTCAACATGTGACATGCCTCGCAACTTGACACAAGTATGGTCCTTTAGCATCGTTTTTGAGTGTCAGGTGCCTGAGTCAATGCCTCTCAATGCCAGTGATGCGACGTCACCGGGGAGCGAGCCAATCGCTTGTCCTCCGGCTCACCGCCATCGCCTCACATGCACACGCAGGCGCAGACCCGGGTACAAGGTGTCAGTTGGAGGCAGAGGAATGTGAGCAACCTCTCAGGTTGGACCAGTTTTTCCAGAGAGGAGGGAGAGTCTGACAGCTCGGCTCTCTGCTGAGGCCTCCACCGGTTTCAGCCCGCCCGCTCCCAACGTGCTCTCCGGTTCTCAGCATGCACAACACACTATGATGAAACGTAAACATGCAGGGTCCGCCCTGTTGTCACGGAGCTTGTGTTATTGCTCGTTGCCAAACTGCAGGCCTCTGCGAATGCTTTGGGCACTTTTGCCGTTCGCCATCCTCTGTATTCTACTGTCTAGCTGCTGAGACACTGTGTTGTGTTGTACGAGCCATTACTTAATGTCAGTGGGCTTGTTGGCTCTACATGTACATCGTGGTATTTGATTTGTTCTCCTGCTGTTATGGCAATGGTACTATGGGGGCCTTTCACTTTTGGAAGAAACATGGTGTTGTCCCTCTTTCCCTCTGATTGAAGCTACTGCCTCTCCGAAGCATTTTATTTCGTGGAGAACAGACTTTGCTTCATCATGGGAGCCCGACACCCTCTCCCCCTGCCCTGTAATTCACATTTGGATGCAACCGAGCCAGCGGCCCATTCAGCGCGTGACTCAGTGCGCACAAGCGTTCCCTGGGTCCCGGCCAAACTCATTCCAGCCACCCAGGGTTATGGCTTGTAGCGGTTCATTTAGCCGCTAATGTAGTCTTGTGTGGAAGTGGATAGATTGCTTATTGGTATGGGCAGTTCCTTTTAGGTGACTTCCCTCAGTCTGACTCCTTTTCATTGTTCCCAAACTTTTTTTAAGTAGTGGACCCCCTCTAAGATAATTTTTCGGCTGAGTGCACCCTTCACTGGCATCGGGAGGAAAAAAAACAAAACCCAATAATGTACTGTATGTGTGTTGTGTGTTTTGTACACATTTTATATAACCAATGTTTTAAAGACTTTTTTAAAATTTCGGATACAGGTGCAGGTACCCCCATTTGAGGCACACTGTTCTAGGCTTGGGCAATATCTAAAGTTTTATAACGCGATGCAGTCCTGTAGTGAAGTGAGAAAATGTATACGTAGAATAAAAAAGAAAAGAAAAGAGGAATTTCACTTATTTTGGGACTGTCAGTGTGAGAAATGAGGGGTAGCGTGTGAACCGGTGATATGTGTGAGTCTCACGGTCAAAGTGTGAAGCTCGGCAGCTCTGTGCTGTATAGCAATTATTAAAAAAAAAAAAAACATGTTTTTTTAATATTATTTTAGAAATGCAAATAATAACCCGGAGCCGCAACTTAATCACCCAACCATTTACGCCCCGCGCGGCACCGCGTCCAAATCCCCCATCGGCTTCCTCGCTGTTTCAAGATTTCAATATTTTTACCTGGCGTTGCACGCATGCGTCCACATACATCCTCTTTCTGTGCGGAATTGAATGAGCATTTGTGCGCTCTGCTGCTCTGCTCCCCATGGTCCGCAGACGGGACCGATGGACAGGGGGTTATACTGTGAAAATATCGCATATGGTGGCAAATTTCACGATATTCAATATTATCGAACATCGACCCAAGCCTACACTGTTCCAAATGATAAGAATTTTTTTTTTTTTTGTGTTGTGTTTTCAGTTTGCTTACTCTCTGTATTGTTTGCTGTACAAATCAATTCCATTCGGTCTAGTTCCCTGACAGATCTCGCTGCCGCAAAATACAGTGTTTACAGGCTCAGAAAAAGAGGAACAGGCCTTTGTGCGTGGACTTCTTGGTCGTCATTGTTCCCTAAGCAGGGAACAGATTTCACAGATGTCTGATAGCAAGTAGAAATTGTCCTTATTCCCCAGGACAATGGGTGGAGTACATCAGGAATTGCGAGACTGTACAATTCCCACCTCACCGGGGTGTGTTTGCGCCGAGGCCCATGTTGTCATGGCAACAGAGAAACTACTCTTCTGAAGGGAACGTTTCCGCCAAAGCGTTCCTGCCACAGCTTCCTTCATTCACCTGTTGGACAGTAGGTCAAGCTTATAAAGGTCTGTCGGTCAGAGTGCCGTAGTCAGACCCTGTTGAAATGTTTGCCTTTGTGTATACGGTACAACCTTTTCTCCTTTTAACTTTGTCAGAAGTTACTGTCAAAGGCATAAACGTGTTTCAGAAGTAAGTGTTCTTCAGTGTTTTGATTAAACAGCCTTTGAAATATCTGCGAAAAATGTTCCGTGCCTGACCGCATCAATTGGTAAAACCAACGTAGGCGATACTATCTAACAGCATCAACTGCGTCATTAAGTCCTTCTAATATTTAAAGTGAGCGGTTTCTTGTGATTGGAAATCCCCATGTCGCCCAGTCACCCTTGGACTTGTAGGCTTGCGGTTGAAGTTCGGTTCTTGTAAATCTGTAACCTCGCCGTAGCCCTTTGAGCCGTTTTCCCTCCTCAGCCGGCGGGATTTTTGGTTTTCTGCTAACGTGACTTTCTTTTCCTGTTGCGCAGCACGGAGAGTACGCCGTGAGTACCCACCACGTGGAGTACCGCGAGGGCGGGATCCTGGACATGGACGACCAACTGGACGACCTCGTGGAGGACAGAGACAAGGTGAGGGCCACGCCCGGGAGGGCACGCCGACGAGGCGGAGCGATAAATGTCAACGCACCGCGGAAAAACAAACAATGTTGGCGTGGTGCGCCGCTGGGTATTGTTGTCTTGAGTTAATTAATAGTCATGTACTGCTTTTGAGGTTAAAATGTCTCTGCCTGACTGCCTTTGGCAATCAATGACCGCTAGAGGAAGCCATAGAAACGACACCAACATTACCAAACATTACCGCTCCTCCTCCTCCTCCTCCTCCGTCAGGCCTCGTCGCCTCAGTAGCGGAGGGGCCTTGTGTCGCCGTTTGTTTGGCGGCCGAACCGTCGGCCTGTGCCGGTGCAAACAGAGGTCGACAGCTCTAGGGGTTGAGGGGCTTTTCCTTCGCAACAGTCCCGTGTGGACTGCCTGTTTTGAGAGCTTGAAATGAGCGGCCGTCGAGGTAACATTGTCGCTCGCTCATTCAAGAACATGTGCAGCGTATGAGAACGTGCTTAGCGCTCTCTCTCTCTCTCTCTCTCTCTCTCTCTCTCTCTCTCTCTCTCTCTCTCTCTCTCTCTCTGACCCGTCCTGGCCGCCCGTCCTTCGGTTTCGGCTGTCTCTCCTCCGCCGTAGCTCGTTTCTTTTCGGCGGCGGCTTCTTCTCCAGTGCTTCCGATTCACGTCCCCTCTCTATCAGAGAGCGTCCCCGCCTCCCCCCTCTCTTAAGCGAGAGGCTCACTGTAGCGTGCGGGAGGGGCAGTTGCACTGTGATTTAGCTGTCATGTTCATTTGTAGGAAGACGGATGAAAGGGGCTCCGATTTCTAGGTTGTTCCCTTTGAAATGAAGCCGGCCCCGGCGTGGAGGGAACCTTGCCGCCGCTGACTGCAACTTCCGCAGCGAAGGGGGGAGGGGGTTGGGAGGCGGCGATGTAGACGCACAAACAAAAGTGGCCCAATTTCGACAAAGAGCCAGTTTCATTTCCCCTTAATGAATTCCTAAAGAAGTGGTAATAAACTGCCTGACATCCATATTCATAAGCCGCAGGACCGAGCAAGTGATGAATTACAGACTCTTAGTCAGCAAGAACCTCAAATGAAATGGAAAGGGAGTATACATGGAATATTCATCTGTGCTTTATGTGGAACATTAACAATTGGTCTTTCAAGGGGTGTGTGTGTGTGTGTGTGTGTGTGTGTGTGTGTGTGTGTGTGTGTGTGTGTGTGTGTGTGTGTGTGTGTGTGTGTGTGTGTGTGTGTGTGTGTGTGTGGGACTATGGCTTTGGCTGAATCGTAACAAAAAAATGGGCAGAAGTAAATAATAAATAAAGTAATAAATGGGTGAACTCTATCGGGACTGTCACTGTGGGGGGAAAAAAATGAATTTTTGTAATGATTAATCCGATCCGCTTCCTGTTCTCAATGTCTTTCTTTTGGCCGTCACCGCATAAGACAGTGATTCACAGGGGTTACCGTATGTAGAGCAACTCAATTTGGAAATATTAGTTAGTTTTTTTTATTGTCTTTTTTCTTCTCAAGTCTTCGAAATAAGAGCAATCACTCCATTATGACGTTTGAATTCCACGCTTGAACAAAAAAAAAATAAAAAATAAATAAAACGCTGTTTGTTTTTCCTCGGGTGGGGCAAAATGGTGGCGAAAGCATCTGAGCGACTGAACTTTCCTCTTCTCTCTTTTGTTTGTCTCGTTTGTTTTGGTCTCTGTTTTTACCCGGCTCGCCCACAAACGCCCCCCCCCCAACGTAAATTCAAATTTTCCGCCGTATTTTGTGCTGATTTAAAAAAATATATAATAATAATAATTGAAAAAAAAAATTTATATAAAAAAAAAAAAAAAAAAAAAGACAAATGGTAGTGGGCGCGGCAGAATGAATGTCCCTCATACTTCCCAACACGCCACTCACCGTTATCTCTGCGCTGCTGGTCACATCCTGGTGTTTCCCCGATTAATGAGCCGTGGCTGGAATTTTTGATTGGGCGCGAGTTCTTTTGTTTGTCTGCGTTTCTATTACCTCCCCGCCGTTGGCAGATTCTATCCTCAGTGTTTTTCTGTTTTTTTGTTTTTTCCCCCCTTTTGTTTTTGTTCTGTTATTACAGGCTGCAATGTTCCACCATCAATCACGCAGGAGTCGTCCTATTGTGAGGGCCCTCCATCGCACAGCGTGGGCCCGCTGTTAGCCACGGATGCTAATGAGAGATAATGGCTGGCTATTTGTACTCCGAGCGGTTAGCATAGCTGCGAGTGCAGATTTCTTAATATGGGCTGCCGCCTTACTATTATTGCGCGCGCGCGCACACACACACACACACACACACTTTCTCTCATACACACATCACTGCTGACCCCCCCTGCCTGAGCATGGCGATGGGCCGGCGTGTAGCGTAACATGTTAGCATTAGCGTGTGCTGAAGGAGCGCCACTGGTGGTTGATGAGGGTCGAGATGAAAGGGCGGCTGTGATTTGATTACAGTCCTGCCCCCCTGTGTCTGTGATGCGTGCACACACACACACACACACACACACACACACACACACACACACACAAAAAACACACACACACACACACATTTATATACACGTACTCTACTCAAGCTCTGTTCATTAACCCCCCATCTTGTGGCACCGGCCACCAGCCCCCATGAATATTTATACTCGTCTGATGAATGTGTTGGAGGCCATGGTGCCCTGGCTTATCAGTTACTACACACACACACACACACACACACACACACACACACACACACACACACACACACACACACACACACACACACACACACACACACACACACACAGTGAGACCATAGCTGTACTGCAGTCAATGGCTCTGTCAGTCAATTCCACACAAAGAAGGTGTGTGTGTGTGTGTGTGTGTGTGTGTGTGTGTGTGTGTGTGTGTGTGTGTGTGTGTGTGTGTGTGTGTGTGTGTGTGTGTGTGTGTGCGCCTCTCAGATGGCAGCTGGTGTAGCATGGTGGAGTCATTGACCTGTCAGCCAGGCCAGCACTTTGTTAATGGCGCTGAGAGCTCCGACGCCCTCGCCCATAGTTGCTCAGCCCTGGGCCATATCTGCCCGAGCTCGCCATTTTGTCCAGAACACACACACAGTGCTGCTGATGAGTGGTGAAGATGCTGAAGCGCACGCACACACTCTCCTCCTCCTCTCCCCCATCCCATTGCACTCCGCCACCTCCATAACTAGCAAACCTGCTGTCTCGTCTCTTTCTCTTCTTCTTTTCTCCTCTGTTCTCTCGTCAACACCCAAACTTTCAGGTACGGAGGAAATCCAGCACAAGGCGACTACGCGTCTCCCTCGCCGCTTCAGGGACGGGGACAATTATCAGGGTGTCTGCAGGTCATAAAAAGGAATTCACATGTACATACACTCACTGGCCACTTTATTAGGTACACCTGTTCAATTGCTTGTTAACACATATAGCTAATCAGCCAATCACATGGCAGCAACTCATTGCATTAAGGCATGTAGACGTGGTGAGGATGACTTGCTTGAAGTTCAAACCGAGCATCGGTTGTTGGTGCCAGACGGGCTGTTCTGAGTATTTCAGAAACTGCTGACTTACTGGGTTTTCATGCACACCCATCTCTAGGGTTTACAGAGAATGGTCCGAAAAAGAAAAAATATCCAGTGAGCGGCAGTTGTGTGGACAAAAATGCCTTGTTGATGTCAGAGGTCATGAGAATGGGCAGACTGGTTCGAGACGATAGAAGGGCAACAGAAACTCAAATAACCACTCGTTACAACCAAGGTATGCAGAATACCATCTCAGCGCACAACACGTTGGACCCTGAAGCAGATGGGCCACAGCAGCAGAAGACCACACTGGGTGCCACTCCTGTCAGCTAAGAACAGGAAACTGAGGCTACAGTTCGCACAGGCTCACCAAAAATGCACAATAGAAGATTGAAAAAATGTTGCCTGGTCTGATGAGTCTTGATTTCAGCTGCGACATTCAGATGGTAGGGTCAGAATTTGGCGTAAACAACACGAAAGCATGGATCCATCCTGCCTTGTATCAAGGGTTCAGGCTGCTGGTGGTGGTGTTATGGTGTGGGGGATATTTTCTTGGCACACTTTGGGCCCCTTAGTACCAATTGAGCATGGCCTAAACGCCACAGCATGGATGTGCAGCCGACAAATCTGCAGCACCTGCGTGATGCGGTCATGTCATTACATTTACATTTAGTCATTTAGCAGACGCTTTTATCCAAAGCGACTTACAATTATTCAAACACCGACGGACGCAGCCATCAGGAGCAATTAGGGGTTAAGTGTCTTGCTCAAGAACACTACAGCATGCTAGCAGGAGGAGCCTGGGATCGAACCAGCAACCTTTAGATTACTAGACCACCAGCTCTACCTCCTGAGCTACCACCCCCACTGTCAATGTCAATATGGACCAAAATTTCTGAGGAATGTTTCCAAACCCTTGTTGAATCTATGCCACAAAGAATGAAGGCAGTTCTGAAGGCAAAAGGGGGTCCAACCCAGTACTAGCAAGATGTACCTAATAAAGTGGCCAGTGAGTGTATATGAGAGACCTTAAAAACCTTTAAATAGTTTTAAAACTTTGATTTGATTGATTATTTATCCATATATACAGTATATGTATGAATAATGCTTACCTACTGGGGGTGTAAGCGCTTCACAAAATTTTCTTTAATTATTATTAATAATAATAATTTATAATTATTATAGTCGAATATTTGCCTTGAACCGCCGAATTCGATTCTACTGACAAAATTCTGATTCAGGCACAGCCCTACCTCCTACGTGAAAGCCCCTTTGCACAGTGTTGTATCCCGCGGAGAATGCTGGAGGCCTCCACCCAAACGTTCACTTGTACAGGTGCTGTAAATGTTTGCTCATAACGTACATACGTGTGGTTTTGTGTAGGTCTGTGTCACTGTTCTGACATGTTCCTGTCACAGCGCTGTCGCCTTGAAAGTGAATTGAAATGAAGCAGCAGCTCCTCATAAGTGGACTGTCATTCGATGCGCACACACACCCACCCACACACACACACACACACACACTCTCACACACACACAGTCTCACTCTCACACTCACACACACACATACTGACCTTTGTCTTGGAACACATGCGCATACAGTTCTTCGCTCCACACGACAAAGCCGAACGAGGGATTTAATTTCATGGTAAAAATGAAATACAACCCAACGGTTTCCTCCATTCATCTTTAATCAGCTATTTTAATTAACGCTTCTTGAAAACGTCCCCGCGCTGGAGGGGCTGTAAATTGCCGGGGTTGGTATCCCAGCTGATCATCCTCTCAAATGTCAGCCTCTGATTAGGAAGGCCATCTCCCATCAGGCCTTTCACTCCAGCTGCAAGCCGCGCCGGATGTCACGCAAGGACTTAGAAACTAATCGGTGGCGTCCGAAGCACAGGGTGATATTTTGAGCCATTCCCCAGTCGTCAGAAATTGAATTTATTTGTTTGTTTGTTTGTTCAAATTCAGCCCGAGGGAAACCCGCCCCCTGCTGAAAGAGTCAGTGTGATAGGAAAGTTTTTAGAGTTCAAGTCTTGTTGACTATTAGTTGTTGGCTACTTTACTGCACATATCTGTATATACAAATAGCCAATTTGTACCCCCACTTTCTTTTTTCTTTTTGTCTTATTTTATTTTTATTTTATTTCATTTGTATTTTTCTATTCACTAACTGCATTAGGTTTTAGGAATCCGTTTCAGTTAGTTGCTCGGTAGGAATTAGGTTAGCTATTATGTTTGGTTTAGTAACTATTGTGCATAATCTCCAGACGCGCTGCAAAGACATTTCACTGCAAATATCTATGAACGTATGTATATGTATGTGACAAATAAACCTCTTGAAATCTTTACTTTCACTTGCTGTAATTTCGGGATCACATGGTGTTGTAATGGCAGTACTACACTGCTGCGTTATACTAGGCATACTACAATGCACGGTATGGATTTGGTTTATCCCAAATCAATCAACCAAACGCAGTTCTTGGAGTCTCAAGAGTTTGTTACAAGCAAGTGCGTCGGACGGGCATGTCTCCCCTACTTTGCTACTACTGATTGTGTGATGCAGTTGTTACTGTAAGGGTGAGGCGGCAGTACGGACGGTCGCTCCCAAACATCAAAATCCAGTATTTCATCTGCACCTAGCAGAGCTGGACGCTCGTGTAAAGGTGAGGAATGAACATTGTGTTTCCAGCCAATGCCGCTGACCGGTGACTTCCATCACTCAGCTGTTGGAGATGAATGCCAAAATATCCACAATTCGGTTGGTTAAAATCTGCAGTCATCGTCAATGGAATCCTGCTTCCTGGTCTGTTTTGCCCTTTGAGACGGAGAACGGAGGGAAGAAGTCTAATGAAAAAGTGTTCATAATACCAGTGAAAACAGCTGGGCTCCCTGCTGCCAACTCCTTCGGTTTTTCCAGGGAGTTTTTTAATATATTAAGTCATCTACTCGACTGTTGCGCTCCGATTTAGTGATAAACTCCTGATTTCCGCAGATATTCTCCTTTACATCTGTAGCTTGCAAGTGAAAAGCAGCCGCTCGCTTACCCGGAATGAGTTGGTGTTTTGAAAGCGCAACAACTCTACTTTTTAACCAACGTCGTGTTACACATACTTTGTTCTATATCCAAGGAGTTCCCAAATTGGTGTCCGTTGCCCCCGAGGAGTCCCTTGGTAGTTCAGGGCGTCAGCAAAAATGAAACAACACTTATTATTTGAAAGGTTTTTGTTTGTTAATTTAACATATTTGTTATTGTTTTCCATTTTTTAGTATTTAATGTAAACAGGATGTTTTTCCTGATGTTACGCATGATGCTATCATGTCAATATGGACTGGAATATCCTTAGGTGGGGGTAATACCTAAACCAAGTGTAGAGATATAGCTCCCTAATCTTATTTAATCAGATTTACAGGGTTAGAAAATATCATGTCAAGCGCAACGTGAATTCTAGTCCCAGCTAGGGTCGATAACCGCAATACCCCGGTCAAGTGACCATTACCGGTATCACCGCTGATAATGAAATATCGCGGCGGTTTTGCCTACCATGCGCCACCCGAGCGGGGTCTTCAGGGTCCTCCGGCACAGAGACACAGGAGAAGGGCTTGTAGAAAACCCCCCTTTGTTGTGGAGAGTCAGATCGATAAAGCAGATGGGCAAAGGTCAGGACAGGGCTCCTCTCGCCTGAGTGTGTGTGGGGATGGGGGTTTTAACCTGTTGCTCGTTAGACCAACCAACAAGCAACAGGTATGCAGCCACTCTGATCCCGGGTCCCCAATTACCTAGAGGTCCAGGTCAGGTGTGGCTGCTCAAACCACACCATCCCCACACCACATACCCCAACACCAAACTGAGGCCCAGGACAATGTCTGGCCAAAGCCAGACATTTAATTTCTCATCGACATGTTATCCCTGGGCTTTTTTGTAAGCTTCCCTCCCTGTTATCCTGTTACTGTAATGCACACCGACGGATGAAACGGCAAGAAAAAGTTCATAGTCCTCACAGGAGTCAATCCTTTTCTATGCTGTCCTACCATACTTTTTCTCGTTAGCCGCGTCGCGTGATTTTCAGGAACCTTTTTTGACCTCATGATGTGCGACCCCCCCCCCCCCCCCCCCCCAAAAAAAAAAAACACCGTTTAACTCCAAGTGGGAAATGTTTTGGTGAATGGCAAGTGATTGCGAGACGCAGACATACTGATTAGCCTTTTCCATGCTCTGTGACATCTCGCTCGCTCACCTCCATGCCGCTCCCCAAAACACACTCTGCTGCTGCCGAGCCGAGTTTGATTGGCGTCTGAACAGTTGCAAATCTCTGTAATAGAGTATGAATGGGCATTGATGAGCCGGTTGCCGCCGGTTCAAGTAGGAAATGATTGGGGGAGAATGTCACGCGCGCGCCCTGACCTAATCATCTCTTAAGTCTCATCATGATCCATACATCCTCGCCCAGAATGTGCGGAGTGCAATCAATGCCTTGCCAGTGCGACACATTTAAATATCCATCCCCAGGACTTTTGCCGTTTGCCGGTGTGTTACGTTTTTTTGAGTTCTAGTTGGCGACCTCTGTGTGACCAGTCGCAGAAAGTCTTGCGTAATTGGGTTGTTGACTATTCATTCTTTAATGTAGATTGTCTTCCTTGATGAAGACCACGGGCGCCAGACACGTTGCGGTTGGTCGTCTGAGTGGTGTTCCGGAACACCACAAAAATTTCCTCTAAAATAAATGATGGAAGTGGCAATCCATACAATTGAATCTGTTGGGTGGATGACACTGCAAATCCCTAAATTATAATCAAAATGGCAACTTCCTTCCCCACCAATTTCTTTGGCTTACCCTCTCCTTCGCCCCTTTTCTTTTCCCCGAACTGTATTCTCAAGAGTAGGCCTTCTTCTTGATTGTTTTTTTTGTGATGGCTGATGACGTGTGAGTTGCTGTTTCTGAAAAAGCTAAACAAAGTATGAAACGTGGGAATTTTAACAAGATTACCACCTTAAATTATATCCATGGTTCACTGCATCGATACGTTGATATTTGTAATTTTCGCACCCATCAATGCAGTTCACAAAATAATCGTTCCCCGTACTGAGCTGCTCCTTCCAAATCAAAGCAGCTTTTTAGTTTGATGTTCGGGGTTCCATGACTCAGCAATCACAGAAGCAGATTTCATCGCTTGTGTGATTTTTATTTTTTTTGCCCCAAGCAAAGCCTGCATTTTGATTGTGATTGCCGATTGAAGAATTCAAGAAAGGTTTGACAAAAGTAATTCCTCTGTCACGCCACTCTGTTTACCATTTTGTGGTACGTTATTTATTTGTTTCCCGTTTATTCTACGTTAAAATGTTGCATCGCGCGTTTTGAAATTCTTCTGGGTTACCCGTTGCCTCACCTCTTTGACATTGGACGATGGCTCTTTTCCAAAGCGATTTGTCAGTTCACCGAAGCAGAGATCTGCTGGGATGTGGTTGGGATAAGCTGAGCCTTTTGGATAGTTTTTTTTGCTTGTTACTTCTAGGAGGGCGGCGCTAGTTTGGCATACCCTCTGATGCCGACTTGTCCCACTTGGTGCCGACTCCATTTCTCTCTCTCTCTCTCTCGCTCTCAATCACGCCAACACTGGCTCCAACGACCTCTGCGTCACCCTCACACAGCCCCATTAGCTCTTAATGGAGCGAGACGGTCGGGCCGCAATCCTATCTCTGTGCGTCTGCTCTGGTCTGGCAGGAAACAACTCAGCGGGGGCCGCCCGTGGCTAGGGCAGAGGGTGATCGCGGTGTCCCCGATCGGTTGAAGACATCCACGCGCTCGGAGAGCAGGCCGGTGATCGAATTAGGCAACGTATTGCCAGTGAAGACAGAGCACGACGGAACCACCCCCATGCTATTTGGACCCGTTGTGGGCGCGAAAAAATAAAACGTTGGTGAACTGCCAAATTTTGATTTATGTCCATATGTCCAACATTGTGCTTCATCAATTTACCAAACTGACAGGACACCATTTTAACTTGGAATCAAACGTACTATCATTACATGACCAACAGCTGAATTCACTGATAGCATTATGAAGTTGAGTACCTCTTGGCTACGGCTTTTTGTTGTTTCCCTGGTGTCAGTCTGCTGCCTGGTGAGGCATGTCTGTTGACAAGGGCACATGCTAGTAACTAATCACACTGGGCTAATGATCTATTATAGATCAACTTGTTTATATCAAGTCCATTCTCTGACTTCACCAGGCTCACACCATCTGTTTTCTAAGCTGACATTGGAATCTGTGTGTGTGTCTCACTAATAACTTAAATCAGCCGAACCTCACACTCCCTTGTTGAGAGGCGGTGAGGGAGAGAGTTTTTCTTTTTTTCTTTTTTACAATTATATGATAAGCATATTGATGCTTAACAGTGTTTACTCTGGGAAGCTTTTGCTTTGGCCCACTGCCACTGAGAAGTCCTTGCCTTTACAACATGCAAATGCAGTGAAAATGTATACAACATTTTTCTCACCATACACCATTTGAAATTCTAATATTTCTAATAAATATCATCCCTGAATGCACATCCAATCGCATACATTGTTTTTGTTTTTCTCTTACTGTACAGTAATGTTTTAGACTTAGACTTTCGACTTAGCCTAAACCGACTCTGGTTCGTTGAAGTTGGAGCAAACTAATGTTTTAAACGACTTGTGATTTTGATTGAGGACTAAATTAAAGTCCAATGTAAAAAAAGGCCAAGGCCTATGGCATAATTCATATTGAATGGGACTGATTTACATTTGGCATTCCTCCAAAATAAATAATTTTTCCAGATGTAAATTATTTTTGTGATTCACACTAGGATTTCCCTAACAAAATAAATATTTTGAGGAGGATTTGGCTAAAATATTTTCTGGGATCCACAGTTTGCGTTCTGCTGCCTAAATAACCCATTTTTACTAAATGGAATGATTCCCATGAGAATTACATTGACAACTGACTTATTTTACCTGGAAGTCCTATCTCGCTCCCCGTGCATTAAAACGCCAAACATTTAGACAATTCTGGCTCTGTTTCTGAGTGTAAACGCAAACCCAAAATGCTTTAAATCATCTCTTCAGAAATGTAGGGGTGGCTGTAAAGGTACATAATTTTACCTTTTACATACAGAGTTGCAACCCCCGAGCTAAACAAACACTATCAACTAACTTAACCAAATTTCCATGCCCCTATTGTGGGCTCACTGATGGGTCGAATGAATGGAGCATTGTCATTTGTAATGCACCTGAAATAGCCATTTAAATGATCATCCAGCTCCTGTCTTCCCTGAAAGGAACACCTGCGTAAGACGGTGGGAGAGAGCTTTGCCCCAGCAGGAAGGCCTGAAAACTGAAAGGACCCACGGTATCCCCCAAGCTGTGGTTGACCAAACATTTACCTTTTTAATATTACTGACACAAACTGCAAATTTCACAACAACAAAAAAACAGATTGCATTAGATTACAGATTTGTGAGCTTGTTATACAGTATACACTGCTTAACATTGTTTCGTAGCATTTTGGAATCGGCGTAATGAACGGTTGAGTTACACGATGATTGTGACTTGCGGGCTCCAGCACGCCACAAAAATCTGCAGTGTTAATTTTATTTCGTCTTAATGATGTCTTCCCTTATCACAATGAAATTGATCAATTATTATCTCAATTTGAAGTTGTCGTTTGCCCGCCGGTCAACCTGTTAACGGTATCATGATTCATTCTTATCGTGATTATGGACAGTGAAGTAGTCCCATATCACACAGTGTTACGCTTGGAAGTAGTGTGATGCAAATCCTTCCTCTAATTGCCCCTGGGCTTTGTGTTGGCGTCATTGCATATCTAACAGGGCGAGCTGGTGTGAGCACATACTGTACAAGTGGATGGAGATTTCTGTTTGAGAAGACCTGTTTTCTCTCCATGGCAACACTGCATGGCAGTGGTGTCAATTTGCCGTATGCTTTAGTCTCAGGTGGTGCGCGTTCCAGGTGCATATGTGTGCGTTCACCGTTTCCTGCGCAGCTAAGAACGGTTGCCTCCCCCTGAGCGGCAGATGGCTGACATGAAAATGAGTTTGAGAAATGCCCGGAACTGCTGTAATGCATATAAAATTAGAGAAAATCAAAACATTGTCATCTTTCTGTCTGATTGCAGTCATGTAAAAAAAAAAAAAAAAAAGTTTCTTACCCAATTAGAAAAACACCAACCTCCAAATATCAAGCTTTTAATCTGCTCCGTCATTTTCTTTGTCCCCACCAGCCCCGCAACTCTCGAGGCTGTTCGCTGTAGCTATTCTCATAGTTATTTGTAATGGTGCCCAGAGTTAAATCTTGACTAATTTGATATTAACAGACAATTATGATACTCTCCTCACGGCACTCAAAATGGAGAGCAAAAGTTAAGCGAATTTGCGAAAAAAAAACAAAAAACATCATCAGTAAGAGGTAACTCAACGAAGCAGTTGGATAGTTGGCTACAGGCTGGTCACATCCAGTCTTTTAACTTCAAATAAATCTTCCCGAGTCTCTCCTGAGATAAAACTTTAACCTCTCCTTTAAAAACCCGAAACCAAAACAAATCTGGCCGCACTCAAAATCTCTTTCCGGACAATGTGGCGGGCGACAGAGGGGTGGAGCAAGTGTGTTCGGCAGAAAGAAGGAGGTGATGAATGAGAGCCCGGCGTGGATGGAGGGAGAGAGAGAGAGAGCGAGAGAGAGAGAGGGAGCGCCAGGTGAGAGGGCTCCAGCCTCGTGGCTCTGAGTTAATCACCGTTCCTATTTCTCTGTCAGAAGCAGGGGGTGTGGGTGGGTGGGTGGGTGGGTGGGTGGGGGTGTCTGCAGAGGGAGTGGGGGGGGGGGGGGAGCAGCTGGTCATGCGACGGCCAGACAGGGGGAAAGAAAGCTGATTTTGTGTGTGTGTGTGGGTGTGTGTGGGTGTGTGTGTGTGTGTGTGTGTGTGTGGTTTCCGAGGCCAGAGTGCACTCGCTCTTGCATGTGCCGTGTTTACAGATGTAGGAACAGGACGGGTGGAAGTGCTAGTGATGTGCTGCAGGAATGATGGAGGAGCGGGCTCAGTGTGTGTTCGCCGGCCTGAGAAGTCGCCACCCCTCCCCCCTGCTCATTCCCCCTTTCTCTTCATCAACCCCCTTCTCTCCGTTTCTCGGCCTCTGGGCCTTGTGTGATTTATGAAGAGTTTACCCTCTCTCTTTATGAGTGTGCATAAATAATAATGCAGCCTGTCACAGAGCATAGTTCAACGCTGCAATATCTCAGCGTGCGTGCGTGCGTGCGTGCGTGTGTGTGTGTGCGCACTCACAACAGGCACACACGTGCTCCATCACTGCCGGTAGATGTGGATGTTGTCAAGGCGGAGGGAGGGTGAAGCAGGCTGAAACCTCGGCCCGGTTCAGACCTGGTAACCGGTATCTATCCATTGTGATGGTATTTTGCCTCCCCGCTCGATATGCAAATAACCACGTATAAATCACCTCAGCACACGGCAGGTTACAGAAACCAAATCACAATGAAACATAATTTCTCCTCATTGGTGCTGCAGCTGCATCGATTCATTTCGCCGTTTCACTGTGTATTTTGATATGTCATCGTACGTATATCTGCCTGCATAGTTAATGAGGTCCTTCAACGGGGAAACATCTGTGCGTTCAGACTTAAATGCAGGTCTGACCCACGCGTCCCCGAGCACCTCCAAATGTGGCCTGATTGGGTTCTTTAGGATCTGAAAAAGCGTAATGAGAATGCAGGAGGAATGTGGATGCAGTTTGCAGACGTATCCCTGTGTCTTTCCGCTTGGGTTAGTTCACAGTCACTGCTGGCTATTTAGGGCCGCGTGGGACCTTAATAAAGGCTGCTTTATACCGTACGGTGGTTCCACGTTGAATAGCCGCCGTCGGTACACCCTAGGTGTCTATGGCGGTGTTGAGTCTATCTTAGCACGAAATAAAAACGGATCGTGGATATTTCAGGCCATTAGAAGATGATGTGTGTCATAAATTGATATATTTTGGAACCTCCTCAGCCTTCTCGGGGCTCGAAACTCACGGCGTCCCAGGGGCGAGAGGAAATGTGTTTGGGACGAACAGAGATGTTCCCCCGGACGCCTCTGGGACTAAAGGGATTTTTTTTTTCATGTATGTATAAATATCGCTTAGCAGACAATAAAACTGTACGGCGCGTGTCTTGTCATGCTGTTACTATAGTAACTATGAATGGCTGGCTACTCAGCGCGAGAGCTACGATAAATATGAAGATTCTGAAATGTTCCTATGGTACCGGTTCATCTCTCCCCTCAGATAGAACACAGTTGATGGTTGATCTTTACGGATCGCCCCCCACAGTTTTGGCATGTATGTGAACCATTTAACCATCATAGTGAAATACAGTTTTACTGACGACTGTTACTTTTCAAAGTAATAATTCCTAAAATCTCGATGCGGAGTTGCAGTGATGGTTGGTTTACCGACCTGAACCAATTTTCATGAAATTAGATTTGTTATGAATGTGAGAAATTCAACAGGATACTTATTGGGAAGAAATTAGGTTACTTGGGGTGGATCTAATCCTATTCTTTCATTCACTACCATGTTCAAAGGAAGAAGGTATCATACCTGCCTCATATTGCACTTTAATTTAACAATGCAGTATTGAATACTTTTAAGATATTATTTAAACACTGGTCATTTTCAATGTTGTTTTAATTTACCATGGGCAAAAGTTCGTGGCTTTTAGTGTTTAACAGAATAAATGGAAAGCAACGTTATATTTGTCTCCCTTTAATTTTTTTTATTCTTTTTAAAACATTTTTTTTTTTTTATGGAGCCAAATAAATATAATTATTTATTTTCTCAACATTTTAATGGTTAATTTAATTTTGGTTAATTGGTATAATGGTTGATTTTAATGATTTTATTATGCCATTAATTTCATTATTGTATTATATTATTAACTATAGATGATAAAAATTAAAGAAACAACATTTTTATTTCGGGATGGTTTACATTCACTTCACACGGTTAAAATAGTTTTTCAAGACGGTTCCGTGACGGTGGTGGAAAGGGTTAGTCTGGAGCCCTGCAGCCTCTCTTCCATCCGCGCCATTTTGTTTTTTCACTGTTGGCGGAAATGAACTGGAAATACGTAGCGGTGAAAAAGTGGACCAATCACAGCTCTTGCGGTCGGCTGTCGCCCCGGCGTGTAGTTACATTTCTGGAGAGGTGCATGTAAACTATGACGGCGACCATAGTTTACATGCACCGGGCTACGCCGGTGACGGAGGGATCGACGGCGGCTTTTCCACCTGGAACTTTAAAGCAGCCTTCAATAAGAAAGCTCCTATGGCTCTCACGTTTGTGTTCTTGTGCAATGAACAACTCTTCTCTTTTCTTTTCTTGTAACTCGCATGTTTTTACTTCACAGAGGTTAACCGGTTTTACCTGTGGTTAAACACCATCCAACCACCATCCATGTACTACATACATGTTCAAGCTGTCATCCAGCGTACTTAAAATGTGAGCAAAAAGTATGAGGGCTTCTTGGACATACTACGATCTATGGAACATTACAACACTTTGTGCATGGTGCTATGCATGTACTGTGTCTGATTGTGTGCCTGTGTGCAGTTTTGTGTTTTTTAGTCTGTATGTTGTTTGTGTGTGTTCAGGGGGGTGGTAATCTGCCTCACATCTGGTAGTAGGCTGCAGCAAGGCAGGATTAGGCTCACCCTCACCGGTAATACCCCCAATTTCCTACTTGTTTAAATAACGCAGGGCAAACATTCCACTGACAGCCCCCTGTAAGAGGTGATGTTATAGATCTGTGTTTCTTTACTTATTGAAAAAAGTGGGTGACGAAAGACGAGATATATATATATATATATATATATATATTTTTTTTTTTTTTATGGGGAAAGTGGTGGTGCAAAAAAACTTGAAATCAATTGGCGTGAAGGGTTCCTCTTGCACCTTTTGGTGAGGCCGCAACCGTCTTCTCATTTACTTATGTGCCTGCACATAACACCAAGACGTTAGCAGCGGATCCTTTAAGTCCTGCAAGCTGCGAGGTGGGGCCCCCGTGGATCTTGTTGTTTGTTGTTTCAGCACATCCCACAGATGCTCCATCGGATTGAGATCTGGGGAATTTGGAGGCCAAGTCAACACCTTGAATTATTTGTCATGTTCCTCAAACCATTCCTGGACAATTTTTGCAGTTGCGGCAGGGCGCGTTATCCTGCTGAAAGAGGCCACTGCCATCAGGGAACACCGTTGCTATGAAGGGGTGTACCTGGTCTGTAACAATGTTTAGGTGGGTGGTACCTGTCAAAGTAACATCCACATGAATGCCAGGACCCAAGATTTCCCAGCAGAACATTGCCCAGAGCATCACACTGCACTCCGCCGGCTTGTCTTCTTCCCATAGTGCATCCTGGTGCCTTCTCTTCCCTAGGTAAACAACGCCCACGCACCCGGCCATCCAGATGATGCGGTAGAAAATGTGATTCATCAGACCAGGTCACCTTATTCTTTAGGGTCCGAGCCCACAGAATGTGGGCGAAGAACCAATTGTTATTGCTCCGTTTATCTTCTTCTCCATACATATATATATGAGATCGGGTTAGCGCACCACGCTCAGGATGCAAAATGCTCCTTCTGAATTATGCATCCCCCGTTCAAAGAGGGAGAATGTGCAAGAGGGAAAGAAGGAAGTAATGGGGGAGTCATAAGATAAATGACAAGAGCAGAGCATCTCAATAGACTGGTGACATGTAGCGACAGGGAGAGGAGTGAAAGAAGAAAAATGGATTGATTAGTGTGTGTGTGTGTGTGTGTGTGTGTGTGTGTGTGTGTGTGTGTGTGTGTGTGTGTGTGTGTGTGTGTGTGTGTGTGTGTGTGTGTGTGTGTGTGTGTGTGTGTGTGTGTGTGTGTGTGTGTGTGTGTCCGTTACTGATTCTTATGAAGATAGGTCTGAAGATTTGAGTGGTTCCAACAGGAAGTTGCTTCACACTAAAGCAAGGTGGCACTGTTTATCCTTAAACAGCTGTGTGCTTGTGTACATGTGTGAGAGATGGACAAAGTTAGTTGAATATAATGTTGCTATATGGTGTCACATTGTAAAACGTTGCATTATCGGGCTGTGTGTATATTAAGATGCTTAATATACTATGTACACCATACAATATACTCATATGTATGTGTGACACAAAAAAATGCATGGTATGTTTATCTGTGTTTTTTTTAAATTTTTTTTATTGTGCATGCCTGCCATACCAACCTGTGTGCTATGTGTAAAACTGTCACACAGCGGTGACTCAGTCGGACTCATTGGTTTGGCATTCACGTTCAGTTTACTCTGGATTCCTTGGTATTCCAGTAGTGTTATGGGGTGAGTAAACACTGAACTAATCCCTGATTTCATGTCGATATGCGAGATTTGGAGGAGCGTCATCCGCCCTGCCGAGTTACATCGTCATCAAATGCAGCCTCACACGCTCTGAAATTACAACATTCACGGAAACTCTGGCACATTAAAGTTGAGTTTCTCTGATAGGCAGCCATGTTAATGAAATAAAGTGCTTTAAAGGCATGTTCATGGATCTAGTGCTGTTGTTAGCTCTAGTGCATTCATCACATAAAAGTACATCTAAAATCACGCAGAATCTAATTATACGAAGTTTACACTGAAGTAACTTAAGAGATTTAGAAAATCATGAATATATATAACATCCGGTGAAAATAATTCCCCCTAGGCACAATCTGAATGAGTGCAGGGCGATAAAACGATAACGATTATTATTGACATATCTTTTTTTCCTCAATGTCGAAATGGAAAAGCCCCAATCAGTTTGGACGATCTGAAGCTGACCTTTCACCTCTAACCAATCGCGTTTGCCGATATAGAAATTAGGCTTGGGCTGTGTTATTTTTATTTTTTGGAGATTTAAGTTTGACCCAAAACAGACGGTAAATATTCTTTGAGTTGCAAAATATGTTAACAAACACCACAAACTTTTATTTATTTAGATATACTTGCAATAGTTCTTTTGTTTTGGATTTTATCACAATTTTATCTTTGTAAAATGTTAATAAAAGCAGCTGCACTTGTTACTTAATGTTCATGAACCGAAATGATTTGATTTCAAGTCGTAATATTCCGAATATTTATTCATTTTTTAAATTAACACGTTAACCGATGGGACTTATATTTTAATATTCAATACGAAAGAATGCCTTAATGATTTCATGTAGCCTATCAATTGTTTTTAAACTCAGTAAACACTGATAATATTCGACCGGGATCTCTCCCATTTGTCTGGGACATGGAAATCTTCCAGGACATGTGGACCGGCACCAATTTGTTTCTACGGGAAACTCTGCTCAGTTCCTATTCTGCAAGCTCTAGCATTTTGCAACATATTTTCCTTCATAGAAATGGGCTGATGCTACGTCTGTGTGTTTGCGCCTTTTTCGTGCAATCACAGGGCAGTCTGTCGCACTATGCTCCACATGGCATAACTCCTCCTCCATAACACTACATGCGACACACCTGCACAAATAGACAAACTCTGTTTATCGTTCCCTCCTTGTCATGTGTGGTTTACCACATGGCCTTGTCCTGTGCTCGGGTGATAGCCGTGGCTCTGCAACACACACACACACACAGTCTGAACAGCTAGTCTAGTCACATCCCCCCTCGCCCCGGTTGCACACTCTGCACTGTGATTTGCTGACAATCTTTACATGACAATATACAGGGCTCCGCTGTTTATTGAGTGTGTGTGTGTGTGTGTGTGTGTGTGTGTGTGCGTGTGCGTGTGTTGGAAATGAGACAGAGGGGTCACATTATTCAGCAGTAGTTGACATGCAAGCTCCCCAGGCCCATATCAATATCCCTCCACGAACGCAGTAGGAAGAATAACAAGGCTATTTGTTTTCTTGAATACTAATCACAGGAGGATAGGAGTGGGGAGAGAGAGGAGGGAGGAGGGAACTATATCATGTGTTAAATAAACAGTGCTTGAATGATTCAAGGGCGTGTGTGCGTGTGCGTCGAAAGTAGATCCATATCAAAACCTTTTTGGCAACTAAATATGAATGGTGTTATTGCCGTTTAGAATTCCATGTATGATCTGCTTTGAATGTTGCGGAGCATGAGAAAGCATCTTTCGCTGCCTTCCTTTCTGGCGGGATAAATGCACACTGTTGAAGAAGTACCTAGTCACTTTTGGATTTTTAAATGGAGTGTGTGTGTGCTGTGTGTGTGCTGTGTGTGTGCTGTGTGTGTGCTGTGTGTGTGCTGTGTGTGCTGTGTGTGTGTGCTGTGTGTGAGCTGGGATCCAGGCTTGGGTTTTGTGAGTGCTCGGCAAGGATAATCTACAGTAGGTGAGGTTGGTATAGACACTATGGTTACATCATAATATTTTGACTGTACCGGCACCCCTAGATGGATCCGACCAAATATTAATGTAATGAGTTACACCAGTCTTTAGCCTGCTGCGATGCCTGAAAAGGACGTATCTCATTATGCGACTTCTAGGACTGTATGGTAATATTGCTTTCTGGCAACATCCTGTCATTGAGTGTCAATTATTAGTTTTTAACTAATTAATCAATTCATTTAATCAATTGTTATAGCTATTATAGCTCTGTTGCGCTTGAGCATTCATTGAGCAAACGTGGATCAGTCGCAACCAAACAATATAATTTAAAGGGAGAATCCTTTGTCATCGTAAACGCCATAATATCTCCTTTGTTCTTTGTCATTTAACAACCTCACGTGTTGGCACAAAGCTAAGTAAACATGGTTCAGATGGCACTGGAGGGACATCTGCATTATGTCGACCGAGGTCTTGGGGAAATAAAAGACAATATGCAAACAATGATGCCAGGCTTGAGCTCCATAGCGTAATGACTGTGGGACTTCCAGGTGAACATTAAAATGGCGGCGCAGGGTGGCATCATCAACTCCAATGTTCTGTTGTTGAGGGAACTGAAGAATTCACTGTACGATCTAAGGACTGACACTGGGGCTGAACGATTTAGGGAAAATAGTCAAATTGCGTTTTTTTTGTGTGCGTTTTGTTTTTTTAGACCAATATTGCGAATTAGTAGTTTTATTTTTTTTAAGTTTCTTATCTTCTATATTATTCACTAAACACCAACAATAAATCATTCTATAGTCTGACAAACACAACATTGGATACAGTCAAACTTTAACTTTCCTGTAGACGAGGCCCGTATGTTATGATTAAATGAGATTAATTGATGCTTGAATTTATATGAACACATCTTTATTGAGCTATTCAATTGTAAAAAGAAAACTTTCAATCACAGCAGAATATTGACTCACTGATTTAACTTCAAGCCTTGTAATTGTTCGAATGTGAAAATGAACATTCTAAAAGTCAGCAGTGTTTCAGCAGAAATGTATTATTTATTATGAAAATGCTGTGTGCGTCCACATACACGGCGCATCACTCTGTGTGCTCAGGAACAGCTTTATGCTCATTAAATAAATTTAAAAAGGTTAAACAGGCGTTCCAGGCTCTGCCGGCGGCACACACAGCACTCCGCGGCCCGGGCCTGAGCACCGGGTCTCGGCTCATTGAAGGCAGCGCTGAGGGTTAAAACAATCAGGGGGCACGGAGAAAGTGTCCCTATTACGCACGGTTTTGTTTTGTTCCACGAGGAGACGTAAAATAAAACATACACCATGCGCCTCACCGGTACTGTCGCAGAGGGAGAATGCTCGCAAAATGTGTCCCAATCGCTTTCCCTCCCTACGGTTTTTATTACTTTTAATTTTTTTAAATCGCAGGCGTTGGGACTGGAAAAATGCGTCCCGTAACATTTCAATGTCGGGTTGAATCAGATTAATGGTTCAGCCCGAGCTGACACTGTTTGATGCTTGAGGGAGCGATTAAACGGATCTCAGATTTTCGTAACAAGCGGCCATATTTTCTTTAAAAAACGAGCCCCAAAAAAAAATAAAAACACAACCTGCGACCCGTCGTTTTTTTTCTGTTTTCCCAAGCGTTTTCAACAACAAAAGGAGTCGTGTGTTACTGTATAAGCCGACTCTCCCTCTGTTCCTCCGCCCCCAGTGTGAGAGAGGAGAGATGCAAACACCTGCACGGCTTTACACAAGAAACTGGTTATGTGTTTTAACGCAGCATCAAACGATATTGATATAGACGTTGTAGTCTCATCCTATATCTCCTTTGAAAATATATCAATATACCGTTAAAAAAAAAAAGTCAGTATACAGCCCAGTCCAACCAAGAGGGACCCTTTTCATTATTTTTCATATCGGAGATTTATAACATTGCCTCATATATCAGAGATCCGATAAGTGGCTTTTCTGTCTCACTGTCATTGTTTTATCCAGGGCTTGTCACCTCTTTTTTTTTTTTCGGATTGTGCGGCACATTGCTCTCAGCGGCGGCAACACAGTGTGACGCGCCATAAAAAGAAGTCACGTTCCCAGTCGCATCAGTAACATCCAAGTGAGAGAGAAGTGTCCGGTGTGGAATTATTTTAAGACGAGTGCCTGTTTGTTTGTTTGTTTTTTTTTTTTTTTCTTGCCACAGTAAAAGCAAGTAGCTCCTTTTACTGCCTTATTTTTAGGCAACTTCCGTTGTTTCCAATTCCTACCATCCAATCGCGACGATCGGGGTACATTGTATGGATACGAATCTGTTAATGCTGCGGATGGAGCGTTGATGCAGGTTACAAGTAGAAACCTTTTGAGAGAGAGGCAGCTGCATCTGCGCCAGGGGATGACAGTTTAGTTAATTCATTAATTTGTTTTTATCGGCGATCGTACGAGACAAAATAACGAATTTGCTGATTGGAGAAATTATCAATATTGTAATACGATCGCTCGACCCCTGGCTCGAACATCCAGATCCAATAATAGAATCGTCACCAGCTTAGGCTGCCTCCGATAGCATTTCAGCTCGCGCTTGTTCCACCTCCGTTTGTGCTGAGTCGGCGGGCCGTCTGTATTTTTCGTAACTAAGCGATCCCGCAGATTTGACTTTTGCCCCTTAGATCCAAGCTAGCCAGCCAATACGGCTGTTGTTCCGTTTGTTCCCGTTCCGGCGCTTCGGTGTCCTAAAGAAACGGTCGGGGTTTTGCGCGTTTCCCCGTCTGTGTGAATCATTTGCGGCGACGGTGTTTGTAATAAAGGAGCTGCTTTTCCACGGGTGCGCTCCTTTGAGTACGTCGTATGAAAAAAAAAAAAATAATAATAAAAAATGGCAAGCAAGATTGATTTTTGTTCATTTTGATGCAATAATGAAGCCGGGTCCCTGGAGGCTACGGGGCAGGCGTTATTCAGCGTGACTCACCAGCTTAAAAAAAACAAAAAAAAAACAAGTTTATTAAAAAGCTTATTAAAAAAAAGTGTTGCTCTGAACAGACAAACGCTCAACTATTGCTCATCATCTGTACGCGTCTCCGTGTGTGCGCTTAATGTTTAGTTGTTTTTTTTTTTTATATCCCTGCTTTATTTGTTGTAATAAAACTCCTCGGGGCTTCTGCCGTGATTGATGCCGTCACATTTTGACAAAAGGGGTGTGTGTGTGTGTGTGTGTGTGTGTGTGTGTGTGTGTGTGTGTGTGTGTGTGTGTGTGTGTGTGTGTGTGTGTGTGTGTGTGTGTGTGTGTGTGTGTGTGTGTGTGTGTGTGTGTGTGTTAATAGGGTTTGGAGGGGAGGTTGGAAGGAAGGGAGATAAAAAGAGAGTGAAGCTGAAAAAGAACTTTTAAGAGGTGGTGTGTGTGTGGACGCTTGAGAGGTATCCATCAACCCCAATTGTTTTGCTGGATCTCTCTCGCGCTCCCGCCGTTTCTGTCTCTCTCACCACGTTTGCCCATATTCACTTCCTCTTCATCATCCGCTCTCTGTTTCCCCGCTCTCTCTATTAATATTGCTCGCTCGCCCACACCCACACGCAACCAATCCCGCGCAAGCGTGTGCGGTAATCAGGCGGGCACAGGGTGCGCGGGCCAGCCAGGTGTCGCGAGGATATTGAATCATGGGGAGGCGATGGATGGTTTTTCTTTCTCTCCGCCTTCTCCCCGCATTATTATTGCGCGTGTGGGTGCGCGCGCGCGCACACACACACACACACACACACACACGCAAATACAAATGCATAGGACAAACACACACAGCGCGGCCACATTTATTAAATAGAAAAATAACCTTTTCCTTCCGTTCCCTTCGACCTTGTGGCTTGGCATTTGTTTATAAATGTGCTGCGTCAGGAAATAAATACTATGAACTACATGGTAAAAGTGCATACTGTCGGCCAGTGTACAGTATGTGAGTAAAACGATGGCTTTTTGCACGGTCAGATCGCCGCTCCACTGCTTCCATCCACCCTTCCGATGTTATTTTGTTGGTATATTTTTTGACCCATTGTCCACTGTTGTCCATGTGATGTTTCACAATGCGTTATTGGATATTCATGTATACTATGGTATTTCACCGGGTGTAGTACAGTATGTCATCCTGATACTTTTTGCTGCTGTGGTTACATACTATGAATATATATAAGTATGCAAATGTGCCATTCCAGACGCAGCACTGCACTGTCAACTTTGGGGCCACTGGTGTGGACATGACTAGTGTCTTTTTAGGATGATCAATGCAAAAAGGATGCAACTAAGCTCAATACTTGATTTAATTTTAAAAAAATCGCAAGCTTTTCCAAAAAACTGTTCTCTCTTTTTCGCAATAGTGTCATTGTTTGTAGCAGGGCTCCAAACCAGGAACACAAATTAAAAACCGGAAGCAAAGAAATATTTTGTTGGGAACAACGACGTAAACAAAACTGTAATCGTACATTTTTCCAGAGCAGAGACATTGCATTTACTGTGAATATATTATATATTGCTGGTTAATAATGTTATTCTTTGATTCTGTCTAATATTAGACATAATTTGTCTTCAATTAGCCAACTATTTCTGCTTCACCTCCACATGTTCATTTCGAATCGGCCTAGTAGTTTGTAGTTCCAGTCCAAATGTCCCTCTGTCCTCACTGTTATTTGACGGCCTCCACTCGTCTCTTGTTTTGATTTGCCTCCCTTTGTTCAATGACGGTTATTGCCTTTCATTAAGTGGTCATTTCCTCTGCCAGAAGCATCTCATTAGAGCGTCACGCCTGCGCGCCGCCATTTATCAAAACCACGGCCCCACAGTGGCACGGAAGCATGCGCGCACACGCGCACACACACACACAAGCTTACTTTCTGTGTGTGTTTCAATCTGCCGTCCTGTCCCTCGCTCAATTAGAATTGTTTGTCGTTTCCTCCCCCCGTTCATTTGCCCCCCCACACCTCTCTTCACCGTATCAGACGTGTCATCGTGTTTGACAGCTCCTCATCCCCCTTGTCACATCTCAATTGATCTTGTTCTGTAAACACCTGCGCCGCATGCCATTTGTCGGCCGTCTCAAAAGCGACGCCGTGCGTCGAACTTTAGCTTCTGTGCCTGTTCCGTCTCCTCTTCTCCCAACCCGCAAGGGGTCCCGGACGTACTCCACGGACGAGTGCGCCTAGTCCCGCCAAGTGGTGGGTAAATGATCCCCCGAGACTCCTTCTCCGTTTGAAGCTCTGGCAAGATGCCGCCAACACAATTGGTCCAGCCGCCTGCGTAGATCATGGCAAATACGTAGCAGACCTGACGCAGGTGGAAGCCGCGTCGGACGGAGTTTGGTGGTTTTAATATCTGAGATCTTTCTGCACTTAATGGGGGCTGAATTCTCTCCCTCTTCCTGCCTCTTCCTTTTAATCTCTATCTCACACCTACATAGGTTCGTGCTCTTTCAGGGCCACAATTGGGGTTTCCATCCCTCGTGGAGTAATTAATAGATCATTTTTTCTCAATTTTATTATTTAAAATTGTTGTGCAAGAAAATATGGATTCACTTGAGGGTGGTTCTTTCCATTCTCAAAAGCACTGCATCAGTATTTCCTGTATTAAGTCTGGTAACTTATCAGGATATATCGAATTGTGATCACTGTATGGTGATTGATATTGTATGACCAAATTATTCTGACTACACAGCCATATTGATCATTCAACCCAGAGATGTCCGATAGAGTTTTTTGTGTGTGCCATACATGCTGTTTGTGTTGCTGAGAAGACGTCAAGCAATCCTTTATATGCCCATTGAGTTTGAAGAGGTAGAACATCTACAGGCAAGGCAGACATATTTGTACGGCACATTTCATGCATAAAATGCATATATCCAAGTCGAATAAAAGCGTAGAAATGAAAAGCTAAAAACAGATGGACGTTGAAGTACAATTTCAAACAGGCCTACACGCTCCAACCTGCGCCCACTCAGGTCTTTAGGATGCAAGCCAACTAGAAACTCAGCAGTACTGTTATCTACGTACTTAGAAGTAAAGCGAAAGTGTACACAAATAAAAGCTGTAAATGTTTTAGTTTTAAGTGTGTGTGTGTGTGTGTGTGTGTGTGTGTGTGTGTGTGTGTGTGTGTGTGTGTGTGTGTGTGTGTGTGTGTGTGTGTGTGTGTGTGTGTGTGTGTGTGTGTGTGTGTGTGTGTGTGTGTGTGTCTTTTCAGCTGGTTGCAGTGTTCAAGGAGTCCCAGCGGGGGCAGACGCCGAGTCCAGGGAGCAGCGTCTCCAACGGCCACTGGAGTCCCTCCCCCAGCCCAGAGCTCCTCCCCTACACCTCCCATTTCATACCGCAGCCAATCGGAGGAGAGATAGAGGTCAACGAAGCCATCCTCAAAACCAGTACGTCCCATCGGGAGCTTTATTTGACATTATCACCTGACGCGGATGGAGATGTTTGGTAGCTCACTGATATGATCATCAAATTGAACACGGTTTAAACCAAATTATTTTCCGACTGTCTCCGTTCCGGGTAATTATTTTCTCTCGCATTCTGCGTCTTTCTTCTCCATTGTATATTTGGTACGCCATAATGAGCCTAGAATAACACAGATGTAACACGTTTGGGGGGGTAAAAAAAAAAGTCCAAAGTGTAGACTGTATTTCCCTAGACATCTGGGAACACCTGAGGAGAGGAGCAAGCACTGTATTCAATCAACACCTCCCCATCGTACCTGTGAGCAAAGCAAAGGTGCATGTGTGAGACCTACCAACAAAATCGAGCGCGGCGCCCGAGCCAGAAATTGCGCTGATGAGCGAGCTGTGATCGCATCCTGCTGAGTAACGGTGATTTCGGAGAAAAGACGAGATAAGATAACAGCTGAAATTGGCAGAACTGCACAAGCAAAGGAACCAGATAAAAATACAATGAAATACATGTGCGCGTTTCAAAAGAAGTACAGGAAGAACAGGAAGTAGCACTTAAATAGTCTAATGATATAGCAGTAATATTACCAGGGGTCCTCTGCCAGGTCCTTGAGGTGCTTAAAGTGCTTGAATTTCATCCTTAGAAATGTAAGTACTGGAATACCCTGAAAATAGCCCCCTTTGTGGTGAAGTGCTTGAAAAGTCCTTGGAAAATACCCATCATTGAGAACCTGTGATATTCCTTCTGGTTTTGTTATTCAAATCGTAACGTCATAAAAATAAATACAGAATTCCATAGATGATGCCAAGGAAATGCTTTTCATCCAGCATGGTTGGAAACTTATAATAGTAGATGACAATGAGATTAATAATAGATATATAGATTTAATAGATAATATCAACAAAATATAAAAAAAAGACTATGAGACTGAGATCATATTTTAATTCATGAGATCACATTGAAAAATGTATTGCATTTGTTTTGCATGAAGTCCTTGAAAATGAAAAAAATTGTGTTTACTTGAATTATATTTTCGAATGCCAGAATGAACATTGTATTATGCACTGCTAGCACTAGAAAGCTGTACGTTGTATGTATGGTAAAGTGTGGTATAATATGCTGGTTTATTACATATATTTAGAGTTCAGCTATTTATATTGTTTGGTGAGATTGCAGTATAGTGGTGGAAATTATATTAATGGCGTTATGATAATACGAACAGCAATACTAATAACGATACAAATAAGGATAGTAGTACTCATGGTAATGGTAACAATAGTCGTCAAAATAATGGGAGTACTAGGAATAGAAATTATTTATATATATATATAGCTGCGAAAGAAATATGATTTTGCCGCTCCAGATTGAAAGTGATGCACTCCTGCATCACTTTCAGCCTCATCTTTGTTCCGCCCCTTTTCCCAAACTCCAGAGAAAAAGCTACTAATCACTACCGATTACTGGTGATAGTGGTATTTTAGTTTTTTGACCCATTGTGGTCCTCAAAGGCAGCAGAGGGACATGAACTAATTAAAGAAATTGTGTTTCTAAATTAAATTAATGCAACACAGCCCTCTCTGTAAGAAAAACAACAAACTCAAATCAGTTCAGTTCAAGCTGCAGAAAAGTTTACTTTTTAAGATGCAGCGCGATTAGCTGACAGCAGCATGACATTTCTTCACCCTCTCGCCTCCACTCCTCACACACGCTTCTCTTTTTTTTTTTTGTGTACTGTGCCGTTTCACTTTATTCTTTGGCTCGTTGTATCTTCTTCCTCTTTTCTCTCCCCCTCTGAGGTTTATATTTAGACTTAAAGTGTTTAAGCCAGTGCTCTCCTGAGAGTGACTTTGTGCGACGTGTCTCTCTCAGTGGGCTCCTTGGGTTCTAGGTCCCCAAAATCAGCAGTCCCCCACCCCCCCAAAAATGTCACCCTCTTTCCATCTGTCATCCTCCCCCCACCTTCCGCCCGTGCACCTATGCCTTTCCATCTGGGGTTATGGGGGTTAGTGTGTGGTGGTCGCGGTGGGGGTACTCTGCTATTCAGTCCTAACCACCTGCCAGTCAATCTGCCAGACAGCCAGCTAGTCACCAGGCTCGCACACCGTGACCCATTAGCCCGCTCCTCCCTACCCCCTAACCCCACTCCCGCTCCTAAACCATTCATCTCCGCTCCGTGTGGCTCTGCTACTAACTAGATTAGCACTGTGGCCTGTTAGCAAGCTCCGGGTCCAGCCAAGTGTGAATGGGCTCATGAATGCCCCCCCGCCCTTTTTCCCCCTCAAAATCCATGCAAGCACAAACAGGCATGCACGCACGCACACACGTTGCAATGTCTTTAACCCACGGGGACCTCTTCCTGGGAGCCCACCCCCCCCAATCCCCATAGTCTTCTTCCCTGGTGAACCCTGACTAACTTAGTTATGTGACCCTGCGACGCCCTACTAGCCAGAGCGAGACTGATGCAATAAGGCACCACTGCGATCCAAATACACACACACACACACACACACACACACACACACACACACACACACACACACACACACACACACACACACACACACACACACACACACACACACACACACACTGTGTGACAAAAGATGCTCAGCTCCCAAGTTAAACAACGCAACGCTCGTATTAGAGATCTTTGAGGGCTTGTGTGTGTGTGTGTGTGTGTGTGTGTGCATGTGTGCGTGTGCATGTGCATGTGCGCGCCCTTGTGGGCTATTGTGGGTGCTTTCTTTTGTGTCATAACAACATTAGCTTTATTTGACTCGGAGTCACTTCGCTGTATGTAGATCCTTCTCATGACATCACTGCTATGAGACGTGTGTGTGTGTCTGTGTGTGTTGCCAGACCTGTTGTCGAACCTCAGGCGGGAAGAACACGCGACAAAGGCTTTCAACGCACTTGAAGACGTTAATATAGAAGCTGAACTAAATTTTTTAAGGTCTAGAATTGACTAGGGTAAACTCTTTTGGGGAAAAAAAGAACATATTTTGGAATGGAATTCTGGGATGCGTAGCGTAATCCGTCTGACACAGAGGGTATTATGGATTGCAACTCAAACAATATTGAAAATTCAAATTAAGCAATCAATTGCATTCGCAAAATGTGACTTGCCAGTGCGCAACGTACGTGTTCCCGCCTTTCAACTTGTAGATCGGATCGAGTCGTTAGTCCTAACAGGGTGATCATGCTTCACACTAACCCAGTGGTATGATTAGACCTGCATCGATCCCCTAAGGAACACCCACACCCACACACACACACGAGCACACTTTCCCAGGAAGAGAGTCCTTATCACATCATCCCACAAGCGCTCAGGGCCAAGCTGGTCTATCGATCGCTATAGAAACAACACCAACCCCGGCTTGTGGCACCGGCGCCTACACTTATATACATCAACACCCACACACAAACATGCGCAAGCGCTGTCGGCGACAGACACAATAACACACATCTCCGATCACACAGGTGCACTGACTTGTACACACTTAAACACGCATTCTGCTGATGTATCATCGCTTTATACCAACGGATAATTGACAAACGCACAACCAGGCTCCATGGGCCCGGGAGTGTGCTGCAGCGTTCCAGGGCTGCTCTCAAAATAAACCCCCTTGTGTTCCCAGGGTTGCATAAGCAGCCTAGTTAGACAGCGTGTCACAGATGCGAGGTTGGAGACGCAAGGTTTTGCGCACGCACACACACACACACACACACACACACACACACACACAACAAAACCCGACTCCGCTCAGAAGATCTCTCCAGGCTCCCTCTCTGATTACAAAGCTATCAACAGCAAGAATGCTCAGAACACACAACCTGCGAGGGTCTCGTGTATTATGATGCGAGATTATGCCACGAACAAAAAAACCGACGCAAAACAAACGCTGCGAGTGTTGGACGTCGTTAGAAGTGCGTTTCGATGCGGTACCCCTTTAACGGCGCCATACGCCCAAAGTGCCTGAAATGGCTTCTGGTCTACAGCACCGTTAAACGGGCGTCTTATCATCATCTTACGGAGCGTCAATTCCCCGACTATTTATTCTATTTGTTATGTCTTTCATCTTCCCGAGTCGGGTGCGGGGGGGAGGGCGGAGGGGGGCACCGCATTACGGTGAGAAAACGCCTGCGATCCCATCTTACTAAAAAGTATGGAAAGCGACGCTCACGCTGCACCGCGGGCCCAAGCGCGCCTTTCCCTTCCCTCTTCGCCTCCTCGGGGGGTGAACATGTCACACTGCTGTATCAGGAGCGCTAAAATTAGCAGCCGTGCACAGGAAGGTGTCGCGGCTTTTGCGAGTCGCTTTTGTGCAAACTTAAAAGCCATTGCTGCTAATTACTCATTTGACAATTTGATTTGACAATTTGACAATTTGATCAAAGGCTGACAATCTTCATACGGAGAGCTTGGAAGGAGAGACATTTTTCTCCAGGAATAGTTGGGTTTACTTGATAAAAAAAAAAAAAAAAAAAAGTTGTTCCAAAACGTGCGCTTTTATGCAATGTGTTGTGTCAGACAAATGTCCCATTACATAATATAAGATTATTTCTCTTTTCGTCCACTCATAATCCCAGGCAAAATCACTTGTATTAAGAGGTCTTGTAGTGACCGCATGTTTATATCTGGATACTAGAGGCGTAACGAACACGATGCTTGGTGCTACACGTCCAGGACCTATGGTTTCCGGGGGGGATCTTCAAAAGCAAAGCTGAAATGGAAATCTGGTAATGAAGGCGTGTCACCGTCTACACGTACTTGTGAAAACGTGACACGCATTGGTCATCACCGACATGCGCTGTGTGAATTATTCATAGATTTCCAAAAACCCAACCCAAAATTGTCTCCATTTAACAAACACGATCGACCTGGGTTATTCAGCGCTCTGCGTTTGAGGCCATGTTTACGACTGTGCAAACAGAGAGCTGACCTGTGAGCATTACGACCGGCGCCCTAAATCTAACTCCCCCAAATCCTCCGTGACCCTGCTTGACCCCTCCTGAGGCCACCGTAGATCAGAGGTCAAGCCGAACCACCCTCGTGTTCCTTCACATGACCACGGCTGGCTGTAGTGGGGCTGTGTAGCGGGCGGATTTATGGAGGCCGATTCAGTGGCTGTTTAAAAGGGAGTAGGATTTATGGGCGATGGACCCCAGCAGTGTCTGTGGAGCTGCCTAGGTCACTTCATGAAGTCCCTAAATCGATACCGTAGTTCGATTTTTGGTGCCGCCGCAGACGGACGTCTGCTTAAATCCAGATTTTGAAATATCTCTAAAAAATAGAATTGTCTCTTCTGTAAAAGACTTATTAGTAAAATATTTCTGATGCTTAAAGTGGGAGAATCAGAACTGGTTTTCCTCTTTGACCGCTCATACGTTCATCAAGTTTATTACTTTTAAGCCAGTATGTAAAAATTGAGCGGGAAATGGAAAAAAATGTGTGATTTCTTTTGGTTATTATTTATTTATTTTGCACCACATAGAATTAATATTGCACTGTAGTCTAGGTCCAATACAGTAGTTGTTTAATAATAGTTTAATACAGACATTATTTTCGAGCATAGAATCACAAAATAAGAAGAGATGGATCCAAGATCCTAGACTGTATGTTAAGAAGACATCTTTACGTCTTTTTTACAACGCACACAGATCTACGCAAGTGATTTTTAAGTGTTTGAGGGTGAGAACGGCCATTTTTAATTAGTTGAAAAATATGGAAAACTCCCGCACAACCACACACACACTTACCACACACTCTGGACTCCCTGGCCCCCGGTAGTTCTCTCCCTCCAGCGTGGTTCTCGCCACTCCGGCCACATTACAACAGGACCCTGTCGCTGACCCGACAAAGAGAGATTGATGACAGGAAAAGAGCGAATTTTGTTGGCCTCCCTCTCGTTGTTTCTCACGGTTTTTCTCGTTTCACTCTTTCTCTTGCTCTCGCCATCACTTTCATAATTTCATTGCTGTTGAACATGTTGTATATACCGCATGCGCGCGAAATGGATTTGTAGCTGGGCATCCGACACAAGTCTAGTTCTACATGGTTTCAGAGGCTAAAATCTCCTGCCTGGGTCGGATTTTTGGCGTAGTCAAACTGTGCGCGGTTTATAATTTCGGTGATCGAATCCATTTAACTGTGGGCCGCTTTGTCATCCAGGCGCGTATGGCCTTCATGTTTTGAAAAATAAATGGCCTCGGTTGCACTTACGATTTTCATCATCCAACCACGCTGGGAAGCACTAACGATCGGGTCTGGACGGTCCAGACCGAGTTTTTGCTCACACTGTGTCCAGACGAACCGGACCACATCCTGAGGTGTGGAACTCGCTCCGTGATTGGATTTCATAGGTGTTGCTGGGGACGGTCGCGTCGGCGCGAACAGACACGCTCGAAAAATATGTCGCGTTGCGAAGGTTCAGGAGCTTAGTCTGTAAGAGGAGGATCCATTGGCAACATGTTCCCACCAGTGCGCCAGTGCGGAAGGGCTCCTCTTGCACCCAGCACCGTTTAACCCTTTCATCCGAACACAGACGTGGCCACAGAGTTGGCATCCAAGTGCCTGCGAGTCTTGAAGCCAGCTCTGTGCTCCGGTTCTGCGCATCCTGATTACAGAAGTCGCACGGTTCGATGGACGCCTCAGTAACCCCCTCTCCTCCCACCCCCCACCCCCACCCCCAACTAGACACCCCTCTTTTGGTGAGGAGCAGCAGCGACTCCGCTTTGGCGCCGCCTCTGGAAATGTCGGCCAAGCCCCTCCCCGAGGACAGCGGCCATGGGGCTCCTGAACTGGTAGGTGACAAACATTCATTGCTGTTTGACCGGACATTCACACTCGGGTCGGGCGATGTGTCAACATCTTCCTACCGGCCACCGTCGGCCCAACAACAGGCGAGTGCCGATATAAATATAAAAAAAAAACAATAATAATTTCCAACGGTGGTTTAGAAAGTCTCCATCTCCACTTGCTCTGAGACAATTCTTTCTTATGTCGAAAAAAAACTGGCAAAACTTACGCCAGTACTAAAGCGTCAACACAATCAAAAAGATGCATGTGGCTTGAAGTTGATTGGATATGTCCAAGAATCTCTCCTCTGATTGGTGGATAGTGATCGAGCTCCCGATCGACGGAGTGTGACATCACTCATTGTGACATCAAAGAGCACGGTTAGTCAAGAGCGAGGACTATCCGATAAAATAAACGGCGCACGTGATTTCACCAGAAAGTAAATGACAGAGAGGCGACGCGTGCCATTGTCCGCGGCGATGCACCGGGTTTCAAAGACAGGTTAATTATTTGCCGAATTGAATCCTCAAGAAGACAGATCATTAAATTTGCAAAATCAAAGGGACAAAAATCGCACAAAAACATTGCACAACGAAAAACAAAAGCCGATTGTCGATAAATTCCCCCAATCACCTAAGCCTATCTCACACTCCAAGGAAACCAGAAATAATTGTTGCGTTCATTTGAAATGGCAAACAGAGAAGGATAACTCAAACCCTTTTGGGGTTTGAGTTACAACCATAGAGCACAGGCCTATGACGTCAAATTAAGCATCGAAGCAAACTCTGACCTGGGGAGAGAACACTTTAAAGGTAACTTAAGACAGAGTGGAGGGGGGGGGGTGATGGAGAATGGAAAGGAAGATAAAGCATGACCCCTGCTGTCCCAACCTTTACTTACAGTGGAGGCAAAGACAAGAAAAATGAGAGAACGAGGGACGAACAACAACAGTCCCCCCACCCCACCCCCCCATTCGTCTTGTCCAGGTCCAAGCCCCGGGCGTTACTTTGAACAAGCTTGTTATTCAAGTGCTCTCCCCTCTTTTCCTTCTCGGGGAGAAAAAAAAACAGAGGACCTACAAAGCCGTTTGAACAGCTTTGTAGGTCCTCTGTTTTTGTTTTGTATGCGACTCCGGGTTTACGCCCGTGTCTGTGGCGTGTGGTAGACATACAGTCAAGTCAACCTCAGATCCGTGTAGTTGATACGGAATTAAGAAAATGCTGTCTTAGACATTGGTATCCTAATTGTTCTCACGGGACAAAGTTTAGCCGTACCTGTGGGGATGAGATGTTGGATGCGCGGCGTTTGTGATTTGGGTGAATGATTAGACATTTGAGATGGCGCAAAACTGGTTGTGACTGAACGGCAACGGCTGATCACATCGCTGGATCACTTATCGCTTATTACTTACACACACATACTTTAACATTGAGATACTTGTCTAATGAAGAATCAAAAGTAATGAAGTATTATCTTCACATAGTTGCATCTTAAAATGTTATCCTTGTTCTTTTGTTATTGAACAAGATGTATATTCATTTTGAATTAAATATGTAGAGAGGTGAACATCCAGGACCTTATAATGGAAACGTCTGTGAGCAGAATTGCAGCTTCAAGAACTGTCTTCTGTGTCCGTAAAAGCATACTATTTAGTACACCAATGTTAGGTGTGTTGGAAACCGTAATATGCTCAAATACTATGTGATAAGGACCAGGATGACATACTATACAGTTTGTCCTGAAACATCATAGTGTGCAGTGCGTACTGCAGACTGCGAGAAGCGGATTTCACGATGCATTGTGAGGACAAGACGTTGGTAAAATGCTGGTGCTGGCTTGGGCGATAGTGGCGAACGCATCGCTTTACGCCACTCCAACTAGGAAGTTGCGCGCCGGCGTTCATGTTACGTGCACGCGGTAAGGATCTCCCGTTCACCACGCAAACACTTACAGGCACCAAGCAAGCGGGAGTGAGAAAATGGATGCGTAGAATAAAAATAAATGATAATAATAATTGCACTTATTTTGGGATTCTCAACGTGAGGAATACGAGGTGTGAAGTAGTATAAATGTGTGAGTCTCATGGTCGATGCATGAGACTTTGCGGCGCTGCGTAACAATTATAAAAAAACAAAAACATTTTTTCATCATATAATTTTAGCAGCGCAAGTAAAAACCGGGAGCCGCAACGTAATCACAGGACTATCCGTGGCACCGCATTCAAATCCTCCGTCTGCTCCCTCGCAGTGGCGCGCGTACGTCCACATACACCCTCTTTGTGTGCGCAAGTGAATGAGCTTTGTCCGTGCGCTCTGCTACACATGGTCCTGCAGACGGACGGACAGATGGGGCGGAGCAATCTTTCGGTACTGTGAAAATATCGCATATGGTGGCAAATATTGTGTGTGTGTGTGTGTGTGTGTGTGTGTGTGTGTGTGTGTGTGTGTGTGTGTGTGTGTGTGTGTGTGTGTGTGTGTGTGTGTGTGTGTGTGTGTGTGTGTGTGTGTGTGTGTGTGTGTGTGGGGCTAGAGAGCCTTCATTGCTCTGGGTTCGGATTGAGTCCTGGGCCTGATAGGCTTCCATAGATCAATAGACTATCCCTTCATCTGCACTCGTTCACTGTACCACTCCTCTGAACTACCCTCCCTCTCTTTCTCTCTCAGCCTCCACCTTATCGTCTTATCTGCATCTTTCCCCACCGCCCCCCCAACTTCCCAAATCACCACGTACGCACACATGCTGTCTCTGTCCTGGGCGAGGTATTGAAAGTGAGATAAAGTGTAATTAAGGCTGATACGGTGATGAATGCGTCCCGCCCCGACTAATTGGTTTTTACTGCCGTCCGTGATGACAGGGCGAGGTTTTGCCCTCTTTGGTTTTCCTCGGCCCTCCTCCTCCTCCTCCTCCTCTCTCTCCTTTTCACTCACTCCCTACTGCTCTCTGCTCTGTCTAGAGAGAGAGGAGTAGGGAGATGGATTATAAAGTCTATCTACAGGGAGCCTCGGGCCTCTGT
>NC_137189.1:40697798-40727798 GCF_960531495.2 Zeus faber
AAATAAGCATCAGTCAGAGTCAGGTGTGTGTATTTGTTTTTCTTGGCTAGATGTTTACCACCCAGTGAAGGTGCAAAAAAAGTGTGTGTGTGTGTGTGTGTGTGTGTGTACCTATGACAGGAAGGAACCCGGGACAGATTATGCATGTGTGTAATTTAGATATAACCCTTCTGTGTGACAAATGTAAATGTGATGCATGTGTGTATGTATGTGAATTCAATTTAGCAGGAGGTGAGCGATGGTGTTTGTGAGCGTCCACGAGAAGCAGCAATAACAATGCAAAGTGTGTGTGCGTGTTCGCGCGCAGTAGTCACATGACCCTTGCAGAGGTTAACAAGAGCAAGGTGACAGTGACTGAGTAGTGGGTTTTTAATGATCCAAGCTACTCCTTGGGTTGGCTTTGTTTTTGTCATCAACGTTTTCCTTTTTTTTTTTTTTTTTTGTCGTTTTTTTTCAAGTTCAACAAACCCCTGCACTCTTTCCTTCAATTTCCTCGGACTCTGGCGACTTCAAAACTCCCAAGCAGGGAGGTTGGAAGGGATGGATATTTTTCACCATCTCCATTGAATTGTTAAGCGTCACCTGTGCATAATCTTCATGTGCAGCTAAGCAAAGCAATAATACACTTGTTTGATGTGATGATGTTTAATTTAGATATGGCGCTTCTCTTTTATCGGACAGCTAAGATGGCACTTTTAATATTTCACTGAGCACAACATGTTTTCAAGCCATAGTTACATCCATCCTGCACAACACCTCACCATCACCACCAGCAGCAGCTCTGGGTGAGATCTTTTATTTTATTTTCTGGCTGCGGAACACTGTCTTTGTATTCCGGTCTTAGATGTGATTTATTTTTCACAGGAGTACATAGCAAGTCTGTATAATTAGTGCTGGTTCATAGTTGGTTTTAAATTATTTTCAGTTGGCTAAAACTTTCCTTTCCCCGGATGCCACCGTAACGGAGAGAGTTGAGAAAGGTCCCTCCACTCCCTTTGAGATAATGAGGGTCGTAGAGCACCGTAGTGGATGCCACTGGAAAGAATTCTCACGAAAGTCCTGAACTGGGCAGAAGGTTGACCACGTTGAGGAAGTTTACACGGTTCATAACGTCACTCACCTTGTTTTTGAAATTTCCCTCCTCCGTGGTCATCTCTTAGGCCGTGAACACACACAGGCCTCAATCTCAGAGACAATCGGTGGCAATTTGCTGCGGTGATTTTTTATTTTTTTATTATTTTTTATTTTTGCAAATAACAGTCAAGTCATCCTGTGTCGCTGGGACAAGGCCCGATCTAACCGCACGCCTTCAGTATGTCACTAAATGAGGGCGTTTCTTAGTCCTTGAGCAGTCTGGCAGCTCCCAGAGATTAAAAAAAAAAAAAATGGAGTGCCCCCCGACAGTTGCATCCGGCGATGCCACATTGATGAACCAGTTCACAAAGACAATCCAGTATCAACGAAAATATTTCACTGCCTTCGTGTTACTAATGATGGTGTTTTTTTTTCCACACGGGATGCTATTAGGAATCATATTTTGAGTCTTTCGAGACTTAGTCCTGTGTGTCTGTTGGGTGGTGCAAGGCTCCCACCAGCCTTTAGAGAGTAGTCGTGTAGAGTCTCAGCCGCTGCTCCACACTCTAATTGCACAACACTCATCTTCTTGAACGTCGGTGTAAGTAAACCATGACCTGTAATCTGTCACGTACATACAAGTGTTGCGCGGGTTGAATCGCAGTGTGTGGGTACCCGTGCAACAATAACACACATGCACTTACACGTGCACATGCACAGCCCACGTGCGCTGCAGTTTGCTATGAAACTACGTCATCTTGTCCCCACCACGCAGATTTCCCATCGAGGTACCAACGCAGATACCATGCTGAATCACCCTTGTGTATCTGCTGCTAAAAAGCAACATTTCAACACCCCCCCCCTCTCCTTTTCTGAATCCTTCTCTTTTTCCGTGTTCACGCTCTTTATGATTGGCCCTGTTTATTTTGGCCGTATTGGCGATTTGAGAAGCCGATAGATCCAGGATGAAGTTGGCCCCCTGCGTCCTTGCAGCATAGGCACACACACGCGCGCAGTGCAACTCACACAAAGGCACATGCAAATGCATATAAACAAAACACACACACAGGTAAGGAAAGTAGCACGTAGAAGGTTATACACACACAGTATACTGACAAACACGTGTACACATAGTAGGTACGCACATTATTCTCTTTGCTAGTTTATTTTTTTGTCAGTGCTTGGAGCAAAAGAGGATGGATGGAGAGCCAGATGGATTTGCAGAAGAGCATTTGGGTTAAGGGGTGTGTGTGTGTGTGTGTGTGTGTGTGTGTGTGCGTGTGTGCGTGTGTGCGTGTGTGCGTGTGTGCGTGTGTGCGTGCGTGCGTGCGTGCGTGCGTGCGCGCGCATCTTCAGGATGTGAACTAAACGTAGCTGTGTTGTTTGCGCAGCTCCTTAACCAAGACGGTGGAATTTTCCGGGGACAAGGGACCTCTCGGTATCCATGTAGTCCCCTACTGCTCGTCGCTCAGTGGACGGTAAACACACACACACACACACACACACACACACACACACACACACACACACTCGCACTGTCTTAAAGAAGCAGATAAAGTTAAATAACGGACAAAATTGTATATTGCATTACATTATTTTCCTCAAACGGATTAAACAAGACTTGGACAAAAATCGTGGATTCCATCAATAGTTCCCCGTAGAGCAGAGGCTGATAGAGAAGATGCCTTGTTCTTCTCTTCTGAAAGGGAGAAATGTGCATCCTCAGCACAAATATAAAAAATAAATAAATAAATAATAATCCAGTGCATGCAACATGTCCAATGCATCACAACCACAATGCAGCGATGTGGAGGCAGCCCAGGCTCTCATTTGAAATGCATTAACCGGTGTGAGTGATTGCAGCGTAATACAAAAACATGCCACTCCCTTGACTTGAGTACACAATCAACATACTCCGGCAGGCTGCAGGCTCGTTAGGCAATGTTAGCTGCCATGATAGGAGTTACACTTGTTTTTTTGCATTTTGGGGAAATTTTACGAAATTTACCCTGTTAGGAAAAGTTTTGTAGGAATCACAACCTGTGTGAAAATGGTGAAAAGATTATTGTGATCAAAGTAGGGCAAAGTTAGACAGTTCAATTTCCAGTTGCCATTTTTACGGCAGTGGTGTAAAAACTATGGGGCACACCTCCTAGCGCAGTGCGGAGGAATTGCAAGGGGGCATGGAGGGACCGCAGGAAGTGATGCTGCGTTTCACGGGAACTCGGAAAACTAATCGGGGTCAGCACTGCGTCATTGTCGGTACGGAGTGATGCTGCGTTTCACGAGAACTCAGAAAATAGTAATCTGTGACTAACTTGTACCCCGTGCATTGCTGCCTGCAGCTTTATATATTAACTATATTGTTATTGTTTGGATTTTTATTTTGGGTCTAGCCCGCAGGTAATGTAATTGTTGGGCACCTTTGGCAGCATTGTTCGGCGGCTTATTGTTATTGTAAGAGGAAAAATTATCTCAATTTTGAAGCCTTAAACCATTTGGAAAACCAACTTCAGCGTAACACATAAACACGGTTTATGTTTTGTTTGAACCACGCTGACGCAAAGACCTCGCGGTTGAAGTTTCATCCAAATCAATCCACATAACGGAGGATATTAGCGAAAAACAGATCGAATTTAGAGCGATTTTAAGACCGACAAGCCAGTACGTCTGATGCCGAAATACAGTATGTCCAACCCGGCTGAATATGTCCAAAACTACTAATGTCCGACTCAGTGTTGGCTTCAAAATCCAGTGTGGCGTCGGAAAAATAGAAGCCGTGCTATGGTAATCGGCAAAGTTTGAATACCACTGCTCTACGTAAATATTTCCATTTCATACACAGTTAGTACTATCGACTGTGCACAAAGACACACTATGCGTTTATTTCAAACTCTATGCTTGTGTGTGTTTGTGGCCGCGTGGGTCCATGCGTATCTGCGTCCCCCCCGTTCCAAGGAGCCTGGGCCTGCATATCAAAGGCCTGGAGGCGAACAGTCGCTCCAGGAGAGAGAACATCTTCCAGCAGGACGAGTGCATCGTTCAGATCAACGACAGCCCGCTGCTGGACAAGACCTTCGCCCAGTATGTACACTACTGTGTGTGTGTGTGTGTGTGTGTGTGTGTGTGTGTGTGTGTGTGTGTGTGTGTGGTTCTTTAACTCTGCTGATGTCACGCGTCTTTATTGGACCCTTTACCAACAATGTCAATGATGTGCGGTTTGTTGGAATACTACCCATAAATACGAAAGTGTCTACTCACTCAAAAATACAGTTAAAATGATGTCAACGTGAGATAAATAGTACCAAATTTAATTTACTTTATTTATTTTTTGAGAGTGACTGCTAGTGTGCCGAATTGGAAAATCTGTGTTCTTTTTGTGCGGGTGTGTGATTTCTTTCCTCGGCACCTTTGTCGCTCACCTGTCACTCAAGCTGCAATCGCCTTTGTTGCCTGCTTTATCAGCCGCAGACAAATCCTCTCACCCCCCCTCCCTTGCCAATCTCTCCTCCGCATCTTCCCCGTAACAATAGAATTCCTCCCTTTCCCCTTTTCGCTCCCTCCCTCGCCGTCTTGCAACTTTTCCCCTTTGGCTCGCACGCGGCTTTATTCTTGCGACGCTGACATTCAGGAGTCCAAGTGAATTTTACTTCAGTGCTCCCTCCCTCCCTCTGTCTTATCTCTTTCATTCTTAATTTTCGTACTTAATCCTTAATTTGACTCATATCATCAATGCCCTAGTGTACACGACCAGCTCTTCCACTGTGTTGGGTCCTCTGTCCTTCCATCCTACCTTGCTGGTCATCTGTAAAAGTCTTTGCTGACTGCTAGGAAGTGAGATCATGATATTACTGATGTGCTAGAATCTCCTTTTTCTCCTCCACTCATCTGGATCAAACTCTCAGCCGTCGTTTTTTGGGGGTTTTTTTTGTCCCCGCAGGTCGCAGGAAGTGTTCCGCCAGGCCATGAGCTCTCCTGCGGTGTGCCTGGAGGTCCTGCCTGTCTTCAACAAGCCGCGCTACGAGAAGCTCCTCATCGGTCAGCTCTTCAACACCGAGGGTCGCGACCCCTCCCCCAAGGCCAGGAGCCCGGTGGTGCCGCGCGCCGCTGCTGCCGCAGCAGCCCCTACACCGGACCCTAGGGCGGACCCCAGGCTAGAAGCCAGGCAATCGGACCACCCTGGTGCCAAGGCCAACGAGCCGGGCCCCGTCAACCCGCAAGCTCCACTCCCCCAGGGGCGGGGCTCTGCGGAGAAGGCCCCCAGCGTCTCTCCCGCTCTCACACGTCGGGCTGCACCACCCTCCCCCCAGCTGCCCGCCCAGCGCCAGAAGCCAGAGCCTCCCACCAACAGGCAGAGCCCGACCCAGCCCGGTCTGCCCGGCATCTCCGGCAAGAAGGGAGGCGAGAAGATGAAAATAGACCTGAAGAAAGGTAAAAAAAAAACAACCCAAAAAATAATAATAATACTACTGTTAATCCATCTCAAAATCACAGTAGATCTTTCTGTTGTTCGGGTTAAACCACAGACCAGTTGTTTGGGCAACTGACAAGCCGTTCTTTCTTTTGGCCAAGAACAGCATTTTGTTCACCACTACTTCTAATGTCGTTTGACATCCACACAGTGAGCCAAACCGAGACCCCAGCCCAGCCAGTTGTTTCTCAGAAGTGAGCAGTCCACCCAGTTGGGCCTCAAGACATTCTCACTGGGATTGGACAATTAGAGGGTTGTTTAATGCGTGGGGAAGGAGGTATTTTAACACTGCTTGAAAACAACATAATAGATGCTTTCATTGTGGAAGCTCACGCATATTCATTAGTTTATCTCCAACGGTTTTTAACCCTCTGTTGAATTGGGCCAGCCCCTCCGAGACGCGGTTCGCCGTCGTCCCGGCTGGATGGGGCTCCGTGCCGGGGGCCCTGGTCCACGACAACAATGGCGAAGGGAATAGGCCTTCTTTTCGGTGTTCTCTGAAACAACCTGGAGTGTGCAAAGAAGGGAAAGCTGGGGAAAAAATAAAAATAAATACACACACGCCCACAAGCGTGCGAAGCTCACCGATACGGATACCCTGCGAGAGAGTTGAAAGGATGGAATATATTGGCCTCCGCAGTTCTCTCTCAAAGCGCCATTCAGGGGGTGTTTTTTTTTTTTTTTTTTTTTTTTTTTTTTTTTTTTTTGTATATTTCGTTCTCTTCGCGCAAATTTTTTGTTCGAATCCATCCCCCCCCCCCCCGATCCTTCCCTTTGTTTGTTTCCGTTTTTCTTCTTCTCCCCTTTTCTTCCTCTCCCTCTCACCTGATGCGAGATCAGAGTGGAAGGTATTATGGGGTTGCTAACACCTTCTCCCCTGGCAACAGGCTCTTTCTCTGGGTTGATTGACAGACAGTGGGGGTTTAGGTGCACTAATGTAGGGCAGGCAGAGGCTTAGCGCGCCCAGAGGAGATAGCATCGCCTGCCGCCTTTAGTATGCTGCGCAGCGCTGGCTTTGCTCTGCACAAACACACACACGCACACACACGCACACACATGCACACACATGCACACACACACACACATACACACATACACACACACACACACACACACACACATACACACAAGAGAGCATGGCACATTTCACTCATGGCTTGGGGCTTGTGAGGCCGTGAAAAAGACAGTGGTGGGGGCACGTGCGGGCTGATGGCTCTCACACACACACACACACACACACACACACACACACACACACACACACTTACACATACACACACATAGATAGATAAACGTGCGCACTGGGAATAAGAAATCTTTCTGAAAATCACGTCGTGTCTCCAGGGAGGGAGGAACTGGAGAAGGGGATATCTCTCAGGTGCCCCTCTTTCTCTCCCTCTACATCTCTCTCCATATCTATCATCCCTCTTTCCTCAGTCCCTCCTCCTTCCATCTCCTCCCTCCGCCTCCCTTCATCAGGCAACGTGAGGCCCGCTCACACGTGAAATTAAAAGCAGAGTCTGGTTAATCCCAGCGACGATGGGAGTGTGCGTGATGGGGGTGGTTGTTGGGGTGGTCCCCCACTGACTCAACAAGAGCCCTACCACAAGGGAGAGTAGGCTGCTCAACTCCAGGAGAGGGAGGAAGTACTTAAGAAGTTAGTTCAAATTAACCATAAAACGTCGTGCACACAATAGTGGAGAGTCTGTCCCACACTCAAATATCACAAGGTACTGTTTACGCTCAAATAACTTAATTCATCATAGGTGGTAGCTGCAGGTGAGAACAGTTAGGTGATCATCTTGTTACGAGAGACTTAAACCATGAGCATTTAATTTTGTTTTCGGATTCTAAACCGCAAACTCGCTATTTAGCCAATAGCTAGGTTTTTAGCTGTTCTTGCTGCTACTCTGGTTAAATGAAGGTCAAAATAAAATAAATCACCCTCATTGCCTACCACGACTGAACAGCGCTTGGTTCTTCTAATCATTTCCTCACCAGGCACCGAGGGCCTCGGCTTCACCGTCGTGACCCGGGACTCGACGCAGCACAGGCCCGGCCCCATCCTCGTCAAGAACATCCTGCCCCGCGGCGCCGCCATCAAAGATGGTCGCCTGCAGCCCGGAGACCGCATCCTGGAGGTAAGGCCCGCCTCGGCCTGCCGTGAGCCCATGGGATGAAAGGCAAAATAAGCGACACCGATAATATCCATACTGACGTCAGTTGTGCAGCGTCCCCTTCTAAAGCCGCATGTAGAGGTTCAGGTTCGGAATTCGGATCAGCAAATAGTTGACGCGGACAGTGACGATTGATGTTCGATAGACGGCAGCGAGGGCGGTCGGCAGTATCGAGCGATTCCTTTACGTTTCTTTAGCAGAAATATTGGTTGATGCAGCTTTGAGCAGAGCGCTTCATAGTGACTCAAACGAATAATCCTGAAAACCCTACGTTACCGAGATGAGAAGAAACAGCTAGCGAGGAGTCAGAGTACCTCAGTCAGACACAGTGCCTCGGTACCTCAACATCACTTCTATGACCCCGTTCTGATCATGTAAGATAAATGTGCTCTGGGTTTTCTTCTTCGCGGGGAGGGGAGGGGGCGGGACTTGAAGAAATAAAAGCTTTGCAGCCCACTCAGCCTCCAGGCTGGTTAAATATGCTCTACTTTGGAATAAAACCAGAGACTATGGCACGCATTAAGCTGTGTGTGTGTGTGTGTGTGTGTGTGTGTGTGTGTGTGTGTGTGTGTGTGTGTGTGTGTGTGTGTGTGTGTGTGTGTGTGTGTGTGTGTGTGTGTGTGTGTGTGTGTGTGTGTGTGTGTGTGTGTGTGTGTGTGTGTGTGTGCGCGCGCGCGCGCTTGTTACCAGGTGAACGGCATGGACATGGCGGAGCGTAGCCAGGAGGAGCTGGTGGCCATTCTGCGCAGCACCAAGCAAGGAGAGTGTGTGTGCATGGTGGTGGCACGCCAGGAAGAGATCTTCCTTCGAGAACTGGCAAGTGGACGCATATAGTCTGTGGTTGCACACACATTACGTTTCAAACACATTGCAGACAATTAATTCCGTAAAATGCCATCTAACTTATTGTAGTTAGTTATAACATTAACCTTAATACATTTTTCCAGTATTACGAATAGGGCTTGTACATCATTACGTCACACGACTAACCTGGAACCAAATGCATTGCTGTATGCAGCTATTTATTGTTATTATTATTATTATCATTATTATTATTATTATTTATTTACTTAAATACTGTATATATATCGTTATTTTGTTTCTTTTGATTTTCTATCTATGATTGGTTTTGTGTTAAATTAGAAAAATAAAAAGGGTGGCTAAAAGTATGTAAATAATGAAATGCTTGTAGGTTTATGTGACATGAAGATTTTATATATTACATGATAACAAGGTATGGTATATTTTTCCATTACATACAGTATGTAAACACATACATCGATATAGAGATATACATATCTCTCTGTCTGTCTTTGTCTCTCTCTCTCTCTTTCTCTCTCTCTCTATTTTGCCCTCGCTCTGTCTTTCATCCCCGTCATCCTGTCTCCTTTTTGTCTCTTGTCTCTTGAGCTCCCCCTCTCTTCCCATCTCTTTGAGATGTCGGTCTTTTTTTTTTTTCTCCCCCATTTCCTGCTCATTGTGCGAGTTGGTCCTCTGCTCTCTGAAGGGGGGACACACCTTAGACGGTAAACTAAACAGTCGCACACGCCTCCACTCCTGCCGAGGCCCCAGGCTGGCCGGCGGCTAGCCGAGCTCTCCCAGCTCGGCTTGTTGACACAGCAGTGGACAAGGAAGTCCCTCGCACGCCCCTCCGAAGCCCCCCCCCCCCCCCCTGCAGGAAGTGCGCCCGCACGCCGTGGGCACGAGGTCGCCGTTCACCGGCCAAGGCTGACCTCTGAACCCAAAAACCAAGCGTGTCCCGAGGGCCTCTCGTGGGAGCGCTGTGTCAACAAACGGCAACGTTGTCGAACGCGCTCACGCAGGTGCCCCCTGGAGAGTCGTGTCGTGTCGCTGCATCCTCCTCACCGCCCTGCGATTGTGCTGATTATTCCCTTTCCGACGACTTCAAAGCGCTGCGGGGAAGACTTTGTAGTGAGTGATGCATATTCACGGCGAGAAGGTCTGCCCGAACGCACTCATAAACACCTTGTCCGATGAGCGCAAGCAAGGGCGCAACACGCACGCACGCACGCACGCTGAACCTTCATGTGGCTGCCTCTGAAAATAGTTTGCCCTCATTAATAGCGCCGCACTCCTAGGATTACAAGTGCACTTTGAAAGAGCCTCTTGAAGGCTTCCCTCGACGTGTTTATTTGGGCAGCGGATCGAGAGGGGAGGGAGCCGCGTGGGATTCCTTATCTTAACCGCAGCTCTCCTCGCCTCAAAGACGTTTTGATGTACCCAGAATGCACGGCGTCGTCTCGCACTTGACGTGTGCGTGCAGGTCTGCGCCCGGGTGAAAGCACATCAGTCTGCAGCTGTTCACACCGAGGCCTCCGTTTTTGAAAAACCTTTCTCTGCTCGTATACCAGCGACCTCGACCCCAGGAGCCCCCCCCCAAAAAAAAAAAAACACTTTCCCAGTGAAAACGTCCACTAACATCCTGCCAGTGTAAAACATTTTGCGTAACCCATCTGAAAAGCAAGTGCCTGTGAGAGTCTTGCGCGCAGTCGTGAAAAGAGCTTTTACGCATTCTTCCACGCTCGGCTTCTTTCGCGCCGCCACTCCAGACACTTTGTGTCGAGCGAGCGAAATTTACAGTCGTCTCTGCCAAAGGATACTCCAGGAGGATTGATGGGCAGTGAAAGCCACTCCACCGTCCCCCTCCGCCTGTGAACCCGAGTCCTTCTCCGGCCTCGTGATTGTATCTCCTCAAACGTCACTTCATAGACAAAGTAGACTTTCCAAGCGCCGGCTGGATTGCTGATCGATACGTTTCGTTCGAACAGGGTTTTCAATAGAGAGGGTATTGATGTTTTGTAAGTCGCCGCGCAAGTACTGCGAAAGTGCCGCCGGCGCACTCCCGAGGCACGCCCCCCCCTCGGTCCCCCATTCAGCGGGAGGAGAAAACCACAAACGGCGCCGATCGTTGAGATACAAAATTGACGCTGAGTATTTTTCTTCTCTCCCGCTCATCCCCGCCCTCCCCAAGTCATTAGCGGGTGGATGAGTTGTAATCACATTTTTTCGTTGCCGTCGGCGCCACTCGCCCTCTCCACTCCACTCCGTAGTGTCGCTTTTGTTTTTTCGGCGCAGAGATTATTCGACGGGGAGTATTTTTCTTTCGCCTTTGTCGGGGGCTCTGTACGTAAGTGTGTCACCGTGCGGGTATCTGTGCGCGCGCGGCCACGCCCGTGCGCTGTGCGCGTCTCCGGATGTGTACGTTTGTCCGCAACTGTGTGCGAGCTGAAGACGTGACGCCAAAGGACAGGATGGAGGGGTCATTTCGCACATGGCTGACCCACGGTGGCCAGCGAGCCTAGGCCAGCACACAGGAAGTGAGGTTGGCCGGCAGAAGGAAAAGTGGCCCCGCCGCCCGTGTTGTTTTCCCGGCAGCCGTCAGTCCGTCAATCTCGCGGACAATCTTGCCGTCCGTCTGTCAGGTTCTGCCTTTCCGCCCGTCTTGCCGCCTGTTCTGAGACGTCCCCGTTTGAGCCGTCCGTGCTGTGTGTCGTCAGTCCGTCCCCAAACGCTCTTTCCTTCTTTTTCCGTTGCTTATAACTCACAATTGGGGCGCTTCTCGTTACTATTGAGATTCAACATTTCATTTTCATTACCCCCGCCCCCCGCCAACAAATTCCGAAGCGCACCGTCGGATAATCCTTGTTAATCAGCGACTCTGCTTTTCCTCCCGCTCCTCCTTCCGTCGCCCTCTCCTCTCCATTGTGAGGTAAAGGTGCAGAGCGCGGGAGAGACAGACATTAAGGCGATTAATTGGCAGCTCCGTTGTCGACAGCGAGAGCGCCGAGATCCCATCTTAATTGAATGTCGCTCTCCCATCCCTCCCCTTAGAAGTCTGCGGCGACACAAAAGGCTGTGTGTTTGTGTGAGTGTACTCGTTGTGTTGAGTCCCCCCTCCCCAGCCTCTCCTCTCCTCAGGAAGGAAAGGCTTCTTTTGTCTCTTCATTGGAGTGTTTTAATAGGGGTGGTCTTTCTCGCGGCTAAAACCCTGTTAAAGACCCGCCGCTGGAACAATGAGCAGGGTTGTAGCAGGGAGCCGGAGGGGTGGCAGGGCTCACTCAACCCCTGGTCCCAGACTGCCCCCGAGGAGAGGGAATTACAGAGGAGTGTGTGTGTGTGTGTGTGTGTGTGTGTGTGTGTGTGTGTGTGTGTGTGTGTGTGTGTGTGTGTGTGTGTGTGTGTGTGTGTGTGTGTGTGTGTGTGTGTGTGTGTGTGTGTGTGTGTGTGTGCGCGTCCGTGCGCGCTCATTTTGACTGCCATGGAGTTGGTGTAGTAGGACTCAAGGGATAGACATCTTGCTTAGAGAGTGTGTGTGTGTGTGTGGATCACACAGTTTAAGCTGTATATAGTGGAGTGGACAAACTTTGACTCACTGACCAGCGTTCATTATTATCTGATAAAGTGTTTCTCGTTGTGTGGGCGTGCCTGCTTTATAACTTGCCAGTATCCTGATGGCCTTCAAATCCTCCATCTCAAGTGACAAAGAAAAAAAAAAAAATAATAATCCAACGATCAGAAGAAGGCATACTTTCCACAAAACAATGTGACAGCCTCAAATAGTAGGGCCAATGCAGGTGTTGGTAAAGCAACGTTGCAGTCTCAAATGGAATTCTGAGTCTTGCAGAGTACTCTGCCCAAACACCGATGATCTTATGGACGGCCACAACTGTTGGCGCCAGGTAGTGCAGGAGAGACATCCGCAAAACTCCCAGGTGGCCATGAAAGTCCTCTTAGCGGTCTCCGTAGCAAGAAGTGGAAGAGTGACCAACCCATTCTAATTCCACTGCTATTGGTTAACGGCCGGCTAAAGGCCTTTCAATAATGGATCTGACTGAACCGTTTATAGTGTGTGCCGAGCCTTCCACCGTACCCATCAATATTCAAAGGAATTCTGAATATGGATTTATTGCTGCTGTAATTCTGTGGGGTGCCACATAATGACCTCTAGGTGGTGGTAATCCTACCGTCGCTATTAAATGCCTTACTACTGCGCTAGCCTCTATGGCTGCCACTGATCTATATGTATTTGTGTGGCGTAGGTTCTGATCACTGACACGGTTCCCTGGCAGGGTCATTTTGTTCAGGTTAAATGGAGGTGCAGGCGAGAGAGAGGGAGAGAATATGGAAGTATAGCTCAAGGACGGGTTATTACTTTTAAATGCTCTTCTGCTCCTCCACCTCCACCTCCACTGTTATCCGGGAGGGGCAGGTATGAAAAGGTTATTATGTTTCCTTTATCCACGGCATGCTCTTCGTCTGCGCCTTTCATCTCCAAATGGAATAGCCTGTCTCCTATCATCCCATCCTTGTTCTCCCTTCTCCCTTATTTTGACGGTCATCACAACATTTCTAATCTGTTCTTGCTCTCTATCTTTCGTCCTTCCATCTGTCCAACTGATGGATTCCAGATCTACAAAATTGTAATGTTCCTCTCCTTCCATTGTCCCCTCCTCTCTCTTTCTCTTTTCAGAAAGAAGAGGCTCCTAGCAGCCTGGTGCTGGAGGATGGCAGGGAGCAGCTAATGTACGAGATCCCCCTCAATGACACAGGCTCAGCTGGCCTCGGCATCAGCCTGAAGGGAAACAAGTCCCGCGAGACCGGGGAGGACCTGGGCATCTTTATCAAGTCCATCATCCATGGTGGTGCCGCTCACAAGGTAAAGGAATCCACCGTGTGTGTGTGAGTTTCCGTCAGAACAAATTGGTGCCGCCGGTCCACATGTCCTGGAAGATTTCAGTGTCCTGGACAAATGGGAGAGTTTCCAGTTAAATATTATCTCTATTTATTGATCTTAAAAACAATTGATAGGCAGGCTATATGTGACCCACCACAAATTTTAGGTACATTTGCTACCCTTTGACTTTTTTTCACATAATTTGTAGGTGGAGTCAAGAATCAAGCAAGTAAAGCTATAGCTTATTAACGCTGAGGTGCGAAAACTGTACTTCTGAGATAATCACCCTCAAAGTTTCCCCCACACTTGAATCCATTCAGCCAGCTCCCAGAATGCAAATGAGTTGGAGGACCAACAAAGGCACATGGCTACTTGCCACATGACCACCATAATATAAGTCTATGAATTTCGAGAATCAGCCATTCTCTTTCATGTGTAGGTGGATCGCAATGTGGCCGTCGTTGCAATTCTGTTAATTAAATGGAAATATGTTAGCTTATAGATGTAGGCTTACAGGCTATACCAGGGTGGCACCGTTGTGATAAAATGATATTTACCCGTGAATGAAGAGAAATGAAACTCTGCAGATTTACCATAGATACACCGTCCACTGCCTCTTTCCTTTGGTTGACGTTTCCTTGTTGTCTTAAGTCATTTCACTGCGTCTCCCATTGCAGAATAGCTGTCCAATGATTAACATGTCTGTTTCCTGCTTTGTTAAGGCTGCTATCATGTAGCGTGATCTAAAGATATAATCAGGATCCAGCTTCTTTGTAAATGACTCCTGGTCAAGCCTGCCATTTTTTTTTCGCCCCTGGCCGCATTTGCAGGTAAACTTGAGAATCTTGTCCATTGCTACTTAAAAAAAAACCATACTGAACCTAATAATTATCTTCATACTTACTTGCTACACCTATCTGTTCTAGATTAACCCAAGAAAATCCTTGTTCTTAGAAATACTCGTTATATCTACACCAATTTCTAATCACTTCCCTTGCTATCTGTTCTAATATAGAACCGTCTACCCTGTTTCTCCCTAATACTTAACTCTACCATGTACCAAATATATAATTAGTATACTTACCTGCCATACTCTATTGAATGAGAGAGGGTATTTGTCCAAATATTGGTCTTAGATGTCCTTCAAATAAGTTTTAAATAGTTTTAGAAGATATCCAGTTTAAACTCTGAAAGCTGCAGACACGCTGCTAGTGACGTTTAGTGAAGTTTATCTGTTGGTTGTTGGTTATATAAAAAAAAAAGCTTCATTCAACGCTGTAACTCATCTGATGTTCCTTGTTCTTAGTAAAGGCTTTGCAAGCAATGGCCACAAAGTAATTTTCCTTTTGACCGGGACTCAGAAATGCATGTATTGCGAGACGCCTTCGATAGCAACGTAGTAACCATGTGTCACGCGGCCCATTTTCAGAGGCCTCATTTTACACCCTTCATGGTGCGAGTTGAGTTTCATCATCCTCTCTACAGAGACTCCACAGAGAATAGATAATTTTCTGTTTTCTATGTCTCCCTTATGAATTTTCTCCTACTTGACCTTACTCTGCAGTTTCCGCTGCCATGTCTCTCTTCCCATCATCCCTAGCATTGTCCTGCTTGGCTCCACCCCACCCACCCACTCCCTGCACCCGACCCTGAGTGACCCTGACACTTCAGCATTGCGATGTTCTTATCTGTATCTCTCAGTGCCTCTTTCAAATGCGGTGGGTGGGGGGGGCGGGGGGGGGCGACACACAACCTATTCCATCTGAACACAACCGAGAATCTTGCACTCATGCCAGTCATATCTTCCCACTCCTGACAGTGCGAGATCTCCTTTGTGACCTCCATCGCTGCTCTCAGTTCAGCGCCAAATGAAAAAAGAGCGAGTGCAGTGAGTTCAGTGTGTGGCCGGTAGATAACGGCTGCTCTGGGATCAGTGGAGAGGAGGGTGGTGGAGGGCGTTGTGGATTGACCAGGCGCAAGCTTCCCCAGAGGCGGGGGGGGAGTCCTCAGAAGTCCTCAGAAGCTGAAGCAGCCTTGGACAGCTGATGAATGACCTCTGCCATTACCTTCCTCAGTCGATTTGCCAGAACCTTGGACAGGAGCTTGGAGTCCGTGCAGAGCAGAGATACCGGTCGCTAGTTCTTTATTTCTTGGAGGTTGCCTGTTTTTTTGGTTAAAGGTTTAAAACCACCCTCCTGCAGTTCAGAGGTAAAACCACTTAATTAAAACTTTCACTAAAAACATTTGATCTTTGTTTATGCCCTCGCAAAAAGTAAAAAACCCCCCCAAAAAAAAAACAAACCTGCAGGAAGCCCATCTATGCCGGGGGATGCCTCCATGCTCTGCAGCGTGATCTACAGCTCCTCTGGAGCCAGTGGCCCCTCCACCTCCGTGTTGGTTTTCTCAGAGACCTGGGGCAGGTTGCCGCAGAATGAGTTGAACAACTCTTCGTCCTCAACATGTCCACTGCTGTACAGCTCAGTGTAGAACTGCACAGCCCTACCATGTATCTCTTGGATCCCTTAGCTCCTGTCCACTGGCAGAGTGCAAAGTGTGGATAAGTCTGCTTTGTCCATTCGTCTTCTCCAAACTGAAGAAGAACTTGGAAGGTTTGTCCATTAAGTTCTCGGACAGAAAACGTGACTGGACCAGCGCCCCCTGTACTTTAGTGCCGAGTAGCTCCGCTAGGGCATCTTTTTTAGACTTGAGGACCTTAATATGTCCTGATTCTCCTGTGGACGCCAATAAACCCTGCGGTTCCACTATCTCGGTCTCTAGATCCTTCATAGACCTGGTGATGTCTCCTGTGCCATTGAGAGCGTACTGCTGACAGAGCTGCTTAATCTCTACTTTTCCACAGCCCCACCATTGTCTGAGAGAGGTAAAAGCCTGCTGCTTTGTTCTAAAAACACAAAAATAAAACAAAAAAACTTGAAAAACACCCAGAAAATGATCACTCAGTAGTAAAAAGCACTTTTTGGCCTTAACTTTTGACATCGCAACATCACACAAGACTTAGGAATGGTCTGCGTAAAGGCGACAGGCACCATTAAAGACATTTTAAAACAGTTCAAATGAAGTTTAAAACAATAAAACCTGTCTGGTCTTGCCAGGGAAATAAACTTGTCCCTGATGTACGCCCATGTGTATTGTTTTTTGTCAATGTGCATTCTCCTCCAGACGTCTAACACCCCATGCACCTCCCTCAGCTCTGCCAGGGCTCGTCTGGATGCAGCGTGAGGTTCCATGCGATTTCTGTCCAAACAGTCATTTTCTGTACAGTTAAAAATCTCCTCCTAAAAACAGAAACTCCTCTCGATTGCAAGTGTTTAAAAAGATCCTTAACTCATTTAAAATCCGAACTCTGTCAAGGCCTTTAGGGGGGAGCGTACACATTGATTAAAAACAACACTAAAAACACTCAAACTTGGCCCGGACCACCATCACCCTGCCCCTCACACACATGCTCAACAGTAAAAGACAAAGGGGTGAAACTCTGAGCGAATAAAACTCCCACCCCTCCGCTGGTTGAGGTCACGCGGCTGAGAATCACTTCCCCGCCCCGCTCTCCCGTTTGGTCTATCTCGTTGAGACTATCACTGTGTTTCTTGGATGAAAGTGACATAAATTTTCTTTAGATTTTAAGTCTGGAGCTGACATGCTCTTTTCCCAATGTCTCTTGCTCCATTTGGGTTGAGAGTTCCCACTCTAAAACCAGGCATTGTAAAATAAGCACAGAGACAGGAAATGGTGAGAGACAGGAGACGGACTGAGGCCTTATGCTGTGTCCGTGTCGTCTCCATTGCTGAGTTCTAGTTTCATCTTTTGTACAATTTCTGTAAAACCACCTTTTTCTTTGCTCCTCATCTGGGTTCTGACTGAGGCAACAAATAACTCCTTGTCTTCAAAAATATCCTAAGACTTTTACGCCCTTTGTTTTCTGCATGAACTGCTTCATTTTATCAATGCTATATGCACCTCTGGTCTTCGGGATGCATGGGACCTTGTCATCTGGGGTGTGACTCTCGCTCTCAGCAGGTTCCTCCTCCCTGCCGGAGGCAGACTCTACCTTTTTTTTCTGCTCGCTTTCCTTTTCTTCGTCACTTTTTTTCCCACCTCTGAACCAATGTTACTTTTGTTTTTTCTCTCGAGGCGAGGTACGGTAAGTCGGGACTCCCTCCTCCATCACCTCCTCATCCTCACTGCCTCCCGTCAGAACTGCTCTGGCCACAGTAGCTGCCGCCTTCTACCTCTCCACCAGCCTCTCCCCGTGCTCCTGCAGCACGGTCACCCAGAGCCATCTCAGCGACTGAAGCTGGTGATGTCACAGCTTCCTTCTGTCCTGCTGTTTCCTCACCCGTTACCTGCTTCTCCTTGCTGTTCTCCTGAACCACCTCAGCCTGGGTCTGACCCTGGCCTTTCCCTCCGTCCGTCCCTGCTGGTGCTCTGCTCTTCTCCCCAGACACAGAGGCTTTTCTTGGACAGGCTCTTATCGGGTGGCCCTCCTCACCACAGCCAAAGCGTTTTGTCATCTCCGATGTAACGTATGAAAAGTAATCAAAATCATCGACTCTTATTTCAAATCACACGTTTAGATCCTCATTCTGCTTGTTGAGGATCATCTGCACCTGTCTCCTGTGAGCGACACATGTTTAAACTCAGGTGCTTTGCATCCAGATGACATTTTTTTCATGGTGGAGACTCTTTTTCCATGTCTTGACAGTTCCTTGATCAGAATCTCATCACTAATAATAGGTGGGACATTGGATCAAGTCACCCTTTTCGCTGCGGTTGAGAGAGGCGACACTGAAACTAACGCATCATTCACTATGACGCCACCCGTTCCACCACCGTGTTCACCCTCTCCTAAGAATCTCTAAAAAAATAAAAACCGCGCCATTCTATTCATCCATCCTGGCTGTGGACGTTGCTGTCAGGACTGACAACCTGCGCCACAGCCGGAACATGGGAAAGCAGTGGAGACTTAAACCCCGTGCTTCCGCGTTAACCTGGCGAAGTCCGACATCGCTGAAGACCCACACAAACCACCTCCCCCTCCCGCTGTATGTACACACCACGAGTAAAAAAAACACACCCGTCACCAAACTAAATTCAAAAGGTGTGTGTGTGTGTGTGTGTGTGTGTGTGTGTGTGTGTGTGTGTGTGTCCACCAAGTACCTCTCCTCGATGTTGATGCATGCTAATGAAAATCAGCTAAGCAGCTGAGTAATGAGAGTCTGCCAGCGCCAGTCTGGGACCGACGAGACCCATGTGTCCCCCGAGACACGCACAGAGTTGGCTGCAGACATGGAAGAGTCATGGGGAGATGTAACCTATTTTCATCAAGGATCCTCATCCGCTGTCTGGGCCCTGGGGCCTCAATTATCCTCTGTTTCCTTTTTTTCTCAACTTCTATCCCCTCATCCTGTCAAACGATCATCTCAGAGAAGATCTTAAAAAAAAATATATAATTAAATCATATCATTGGCGCAACTTACGTGGATGGTTCAACACGTTCGCCGTACTGTCAGCTCATCGAGCAGTGATCCAAATTTGGAGCGTTAATGATTTCTTTTTGTACGCTAAAATGTTTGCACTGGCTTAGATTTGGCTGCCAGCTCCAAATATATATTTAATAGCCTTACTATGAAGTGTGTGTGTGTGTGTGTGTGTGTGTGTGTGTGTGTGTGTGTGTGTGTGTGTGTGTGTGTGTGTGTGTGTGTGTGTGTGTGTGTGTGTGTGTGTGTGTGTGTGTGTGTGTGTGTGTGTGTGTGTGTGTGAGTGAGACCGGAGGTCAGTCCATGCGGTGCCTCTTTAATGAGTCGGGTCAAAGGGCACAGTTGACCATAATAGACTCATCATGGCTTCACATCCACCAAGGGAGCCTTTGCTGTGTGTGTGTGTGTTCCTAAATTCCCACCCGTTTTCTCCCTTACTCCCCCCCCCCCCCAGATTTACGCTTTTCTCTCAAACTTCCCCCCTCCCCCACCCCCCGGGCTGCCTGGTTTGGTGGTTCCTATCTTGAAGAAGCTCCTATTTAAAACACTTAGGAGTGATTTAGTGCCCGCTGAGGCCATTCCATTAGCCACTATGTATTTATCACCGCCACTCCCGCTCCCAATAGATTGCTAACTCCACACTTTTCTCACCTTCCCCTCGCTCTATTTTCTTCCCGTCTTTCTCTCTTGCACACACACACACACAAGCCTCACGTCCTCAAATTCTCTCTTATCCCAGCGCTCCTTCATACCCTCGCTCGAAGCCCTGAATTAAGACGGCCAGGCTTTTTTCCAGCTTCCACTGCCCTCACCTCACATCCCTTCCGCGTCGTACCCCCAAAACCCACGCATCATAATAACCAATTCCTCCCCCGCTCCGTCGTTCCTCACCTCTCCCTCCTCCGTGCCCGTCAGGACGGACGCCTGCGCGTCAACGACCAGCTGATGGCGGTCAACGGCGAGTCCCTGCTGGGCCGCTCCAACCACGCCGCCATGGAGAGGCTCCGCCGCTCCATGTCGTCGGAGGGCAACGCCAGGGGAACCATCCAGCTCGTGCTGCTCCGCTCGGCCGCGCAGGTACCGCCGCCGTGCCCGGCCGTCGCCCTTTCTTTAGATGGAGGGCCCGGATGTTTCATCCCCTTATTATCTCCACCCCTCCCTAGCCTGCATATTTTACAGGAAGTACTGTAGTATGTCATCCTGATACTTTTCACACCCTATTTGTGTGCACGGTATGGCTTGTATTCTGTCCGGGATGCGGCTTCAGATTGTGCTACCAACCCCTGCGTCCGGAGATTCTGAAACGCCCTCAAAACATTTTAATAATCCCGGCTCGGCAAAATACTGCAATGTCTGTTTTGTCGCTCTAACGAGTGCCCCGGAATAAATCTGAATGGGGCAGGCAGGCAACGCGTTACTGCCCGATACATTCATGAGCCAACGCTGCAGCGGTCCACGAAGAGCCTTGATGGACTGCAGAGCGTCTTAATTGAAAAGGCACTCCGAAGTCAGGCGGAAGTACTTCACAATGGTTTCTGTAGTGTTTAATCAGGTTTGGGAATGGCCAGTAAACGGTTCTGTGTGTAACATCCTCTTCAACAGCAACGCTCTTCCCCCCGCAGGCTCGCCAAACCCACTCTGGACCGAGCGCTGCCGCCGCCGCCGCCAGCCAGCAGACTCCCTTACAGTTGGGCTCCATCAACCAGGTACAACCAGGTCACCTCCAACTCCACAGCCGGCCGCCGTCCCCGCCCCGGCACCGCTCCTCCCTCCTCCTCCCCGCCCCCAGGAGGAGGGGCGCCGCCTACCCGGGCGACACCCACACGTGCGGCTTCGGCCGAGCCGAGGGTGGCGACGGACGCGCTTACGGGCTCTCGCGGAGAGGCCCCGATCAGGGCCGTGACCCGGGACACCGCCTCCTCCACAGCCACACGTCGGGCAGCTTACACAGAAACACGGAGCGGAATCTAAACGGGGGAGGGGATGCACACGCCCACGGCCACACTTATGCGCATGCCGTGCTGGACAACGAGCGGGAGCGCCCGGACGGACGCTCGGGCGGATCCGGGCACACGTGTGAGAGTAGGTGCGCGCGGGACAGCTTCCCTGGTCGGACTTACACCGACAACATCAGGGCGATGGCGGGTCAGATGTACGGGGACCCGCCACCCGCACACGGCAGGGTCCCCACGCGCAGCCAGGCCTATCGCAGCGCACGCGGGTACGATGAGGCGCAGGCGCAGACGCATAACCACGCACACAACCGGGCGCTGACAAGACATCATTATCTCAGGCTCTCTGGCGGCCTCTAGTTTGTGTGTGTGTGTGTGTGTGTGTGTGTGTGTGTGTGTGTGTGTGTGTGTGTGTGTGTGTGTGTGTGTGTGTGTGTGTGTGTGTGTGTGTGTGTGTGTGTGTGTGTGTGTGTGTTTTCCTCTCCTGTGAAACTCTGCTTTGTTGCTCCAAGGTTGCCAGTTCAGTCAGCTGAGTTGTAATGTGTCAGGAGGCATTGCATTTAATACCTGGCAACCCTCAACTCACTTGAAGATGACTTTTATTGCTTATATTTTTACTTCTTATAAAGCCGCGAAGCTCGCTAATGGACTCGCGGGGATAAAATCGGGGTCCGTCTTCTCGCCTCAATCTGGGGAATGTAGACAAAAAGTTTACCCAAATTACCCAAAAACTGTATCCCTTTAATACATGTATCCTCTTAAAACACCATCATGTGTAACCTCACACTTTAAATATAAAGCCTTTTTCAGTGTCTGTAAGTGTCTCACCTTTACTCAACTCGCTTGCATGATTTATTATTATGCTTCCGTCTTCACTCTTGGCTCACATTTCAGTTTTTCACAGATTAATATTTACATTCTATATTGTTACATCACTTTGCGTTTCACCGCTTGCTCGCACCTTCTTCGTGGTAATAACTCACATTCACAGCTCCCTCCTGTTTTGTGCAGCAACCTTCTCATTCAATTAAATATATATTTATTTATTTTGATTCCCTTTTTTTTTTTTTTTTTTTTTAACTCAGTTTGGTTTGTGCATGTATTCTGTATTCTTTGTATCCCTGTCTGACCTTCCTGTTTCTCTTCTCCGTTTTTAATAAAACTGCTCGTTTGCCTTCTGCATGGCTGTATTTCTGATTGTCTGCTGGGTGGTTTTTTATTTTATTTTTTTAAACAGCTTCTCTCTTCTCTCTTTTCTCTCCTTGTTGAATAAATAATACTCCAAATCTTCAGTTATTTATTTTTTTATGTTTTTTTTTTTTTCCCCCCTCTCCTGGCTTCTATGTTCTCTCCTCACCTCCCTTCACTTTCACTAGTTTACTCACTACAGACACTTGAGTTGTACGCCGTTTCAGAGAGCTAACACAAATGAAAGCTTCTGGAGATGATGAGCGACAGCTTCCCCGACAAACGCTGTGATGTTCGCGCCCAACCTGGACTCCCGCGCCGTCTCTCCGAACGAACGGGAAGAAAGGAGAACCGAGGTGTCGGCTGCCAGAGCCCCTTCAGTCTGACAGTTTGGGCTCTGAAATATTAAGGCGGCATTCGCTTCCGTGTCGCGGATAACGTAGCCTCCCGCGCGGAACGCGGGTCCCCTTCGCGTATCGCCGTTCACGGCGCGACCGCGTCACGAGCGAGTAAAACCTGCCGCGCCGCTGTGGCTCCTCAGTGGGCTTCCAATCAGTCCGGCGGGGCAAACGTCTCAGCCTTGAAATAAAAACATGTTGAGTCTCCTTTGCGAAAACAGGAAACTCACAGTGTTGCCTTAGTGTGTGTTTCTAAATTACAGTAATACGTTTTATTTAAAACTGCACTGTACATCCAATGGGTAACGTTGGCCACGGTAGGTTGCCTCCCGGAGACGTCACAACTCCCTGTTTCTAGTCTCCCTGTTCCCCCCAGTGTCATATATATATATATATATTTTAACTTTTTCAAACCTATCCAGGCGAGAACCACCTTTTGTGCGTGGTTTCCTCACCACTGCAGCCTTTGTCTTTTTGCACCTCGTTTCCTGCAGGCTCGGCTGCTCTACTTTTATATCTCCGTTCTCCATGATGCCGGCCATCTTTTCCCCGGCTAATCCCTCTGTGGATTTTCGCAAAACTTTCGCAGCTCACGTTCGCATCTGTTATGGAAACGTTCTCTCCGGGTAAGCATTTGTGGTTGAGGTGTAAAAGAAATGTCAAAATAACCACAGTTGGGTGTTTGTGTTTGTCGGACCGAACAAAGAAAGTCAATCAAAAAAATAAAAATAAAAAAACATTCCTAGAGGGAGAGACTGATATAGACATCAAGCCTGACAGATGGTGGTGGTGGTGGTGGGGGAGGGAATAAGCAGACAGCTGTTTCTCGCCAGAGCCTGTCCATTCAGATCCACGCTGAGGCGTGACGGACTGTTTTAAAGACCCCCCCCCCCCCCCCCCCCAAAAAAAAGGATGGTTTTAACTGAGTTTAAGCAAATGCTCATCGACGGAGCGGTTCCTGTGTCTGCGTGCGCGGAGGAGTCGGAGGCGGCGGACGTGAGACGCAGTGGGGCAAGCAACAGTAGTGTGACGGGGTTGACTGGCCTTGACCTACCCATTACAGCGTGTCCATCCAGTTCTTACTTGTGTGTGTGTGTGTGTGTGTGTGTGTGTGTGTGCGCGCGCTCAAAAGGGTTAAGTTGTTGAGTGCCGTTGAGCTACCCATTGTGCCGCATCCATCTCAGCCTCGCTCCCTGGCGTTTTTCAAGTGTGTCTCTTTGTGTGTGTACTTCAGACCGAGACTGTGAATGCTATCACATAATTATAACAACGACTGAATAACTAGCACCTTTCAAATCTGAGGTACAAAGTGCCACTGAAGCAGGTTGAAACGACACACACACACACACAAACGACAAATGTCTGACAAAGAGGTCTCATAGAGGACAGCAAAGCAGCGTCAGCGCTTCGGAGCCTGGTCCCGCCACCCTTTGCCTGCAAACCCCCCCGACACACCCCACCCATTTGCCTCTGCTCCTCCCGCGCCGCCCCGAGCCCGGGGTGCGTGCAGAACCGGCTCACCCTGCCGCCGGCCCGCTACACGCCGCCGGATCCCCACCGCGGAGGCATTGTTGAGGGGATTAAGATATCTGGCCGCCTCACCTCGTGCGCCTGGGGAGCCTCAGGCAGCCTGTCAAGCTCCCGAGGACCCAAGGATTGAAGGATAGGCAGAAAAACAGACAGACAGACAGAGGGAGAGAGGGGAGGCCTGATAGATAAATTGAAGGAAGGCTGGGTGGATGAGTTGGTGGATTTGAGGGGAAAGAGGGGGGTTGAGTGGCATGACATTGACAAGTGCAAAGAAACTGTCGAATAGTATGTAAATGTGCGAGTGTGCGCGCTTACACGCACGCACGCCTACAGGAAGCCGGCGATGATGCCGCCATGATGTATGTAAAAGTGACACATTAAGATCTGAGCTATGTGCTAATGATACCCAGGGGACTACATTGATTGGTGACGGAGTAGCCCGACACACACACACACACACACACACCTAGAACCCCCCACAGCTCCAAGCTTTGATATGATGATTAACTACATCCTCACACATTTTCGGTGTTTGGTGTTGTATCCGGCCCTGTGCTGCTTTCTAGTGTTTACATGTACTGTACTGTGCGTGTTTGCTGGCGTGCGGGTGCACGTCTTAAAGTTTGCGTGTGCATAGGTCTGTGTTTGTGTGTCGGGTTTTCTCCCGAGATTGTGTGACAGCTGTAGCTTCCGTCTCTTTGACCGAAAAAAGGGGGCTCTTTCATCCCAAACCGCCAGTTCTCCCGTCAGCGAGCCAGCGCCTATCTCCATCTGGGGGAAAAGGCAGGTGGGGGCGGGGGCGGGGCTGGGCTCTTTGTAGCGTGGGACGGCCGTCCGATAACATGCCTGTCAGCGGCACTTAGGATTATCTTAATTATTGCCTTTTTCAGCTTGCGCCATGCAATTTTCTTTTATTATATGCACGGGTTTCGTCTGTTTTTCTTACCAAAATGCATAAATTACTTAAACTGACGGTGTTACAGGCTGACCTCTCCTCCAACCACCCTGCCCACTGTTGTTAGGCCTTTTGACCAAAGAAATTGATTTAATGCAGAAAAAAAGTCAGCAGCAAAACATGTATTGCCGTCATTTCTGCGGCGTCCGTGATCCAGAGTGGCTTGGACTTCATTTCTGCCAAAATTCAAAATCCAACAAGACAACCCTTTAAACTAACGGAGGAAACATGTCAGTTCCCAATTTTCGCCAATATTCTATCTTATCTGAACACTTGCATACCATTGGCCTCCTTTCCAAAAAATAAGATATTTGCTGTGATACAGGGGCGGTGATGCTGCGTCCCTATAGAGAAGTAATCAAGCTCCTTATCTGTCCGTCCTCTATCCGGCTGAAGTGTTTCTAAACACTTAATTATTCCTAAAATCAATGATCACGCGACGTCAAAAATATGATTACTCACTAATGAGATGTTATGGCCAAGGACGGCGTTATAATCTCCTGTTTTCATAGATTGGGCGATTATAGCGACGTTTCCCCATTGTTTATAGAGCACTTGTGATTGGTAGACCTTCCCAAATCAAACAAAATGAGACAAATGAACGTCGCCTTGGGTCGTCGTCCGTTGGGTGAATTGGCTTCGCGGAGGGCGTGGGATCTGATCTGTGCGCAGGAAGTAAATCACGCGTCGGAGGTCTTTATCACTACTCGATTTGCCTTCTGCCCCGGCAGGAGTCTGAGGAGGATACGGGGGTCCATTGGGACGCCGGACTGAACGGGGGCCCTCTTCACCAGGGGGCGAGGACGCCCCAAGGCCTCTCGGGGCCCACGGCCACGGAGCTCCGTATGAGCGGAGCGAATCAATCTCCCTCAATGGACGACGACTACACGTACAGCCGCTCTGCAAGTGGTAAGCAAGGTGCCAATAAAAATGTTAATGTCGTTGCAGTCACTGCTTTTTTTTTTTTTTTTTTTAACTATCCCATCAAGGGGACTGTTTTGCGGACACGGATCAGTTCTATCCTTAGACTAAGTCACATTTTTAATCTGGACTAACTGATACGGCCTTTCTCATCTGCGATTCAATGGTTTAAAATAGTCTCAGATTTGCCCTAATCTGGGATTAAAAAATTTGATTTTCAGAAGGAAGATCAGAGATCATGTCGGTCTAAATCTTAGATGAAAGCTGGGCTGAGGCAGGTTTATCTTTGGATGAATGGGCGTGGCCTCCAGGTGGAGCAGGTTGATCTGGACTAAGACCAGCACCAAGACCAGACAGAAGGAGCTGACTAGTCCTTCATCACCTTAGTCCAGGACCTCCTCGTCTGGAACTAATTCATGTGAAATGAAGCGACGTCTCAGAAAGGCATTTTTTTTTCTAAATTCTGGATTCATTTAAGAAGGATAAGTTTAGTCCTGATTGAGATCAAAACCCCGTTCGCGAAACCGCCCCCAAAATGGAAGGAACCTCGAGAAGGGTCCGCAATGGGAGGAACCTTCCTTCAAGGACGACCAGGCCGCGGTGGAAGCCCAGTGGGCCACATTGTCAGCGTTGCATAACAAGTGAAGCTGTAGAAGCTGTGTAAGCTAGGGTCTATAAGCTGTGTCTAAGCTATATACAGTATGCTGTTTAACCAGACTGTATGAGAGTGTGTTATGCCGATGCATGGTGCTGCACAGAACTCAACTCACTGCATGTCCTACATGGTCATCGACAGAAAGCCTGCGAAGGTTCAGGACAACGTGCCTCCGTGTCAGCGTGCGTGTGTGCCCGTGCGTGCCCCTCATACCCTATTCCAACGCAGTGGCGCGGCCTCTCGTCATCCTTGTGCCCATTTGGGTTTCGGCGCCGAGCGCGTCTCCTAATAGCGGCACATTAGCAGAAAAAGGAGAGACGAGCTGCGTTTCCCCTCTCATTTGCTGTTTGCTCGCTCTCATTTTATATCTCTTTCATTCTCGCTCGCTGCATATTTATGGGAGAGAAAAGGAAACCATTAACTCCATTTCCCTTTCTGTTCTTTTTTTTTTCTCTCTCCCCCCCCCCCCCCCCCCCCACCACCTTGGAACGTAACACTCGCTTTTTCATGTGCGGGGAAAAAAAGATCTGACCTTGCAATCATTAGGCTGATGAAACGGCTTCTAAGTGGGGCGGATTTGCATACTGGGGCTATTGTGAAGCATCGCTCTGGAAAAAAAAAAATAATAATATATATATATATATATATATATATCGAAGGGTGGGGGGAATATAAGACAAACCAAACTGTTTTATATTCATTCTTTTCAGCTTAGTTTCATTGGATTCTTTACTACTACACAGCCCCCACCACCCTCCAACGAAGTGTTTTTCCATCAGCCCTCCATCAGCCCTCTGTCAGAACGGCCACAGTTGTTCGACACAAAGGGGGTTTACAGTCGGTCTCTCTGGGCTTAGAGTTTATGTAAATGTTGTGCGACGAGTTGCGGGGGAAAATGGAAAAGGGTTTTTTTTGTTGTTTTTTTTTGGTATGTTAATAAGTTCGGGGGGTATTTTTGTGTCCGCGTCTTGTTGTATTTCCGATGGCGTGTAAGGAGATTTTTTTTATTTTTATGAATCTGTTTTGTGGAATGCGTGTCTTAGTAAGGTGTGTGTGTATGTGTGTGTGTGTGTGTGTGTGTGTGTGTGCGTGCGTACGTGCGCGCGCGCACGCAGCTTATAGCTGTAAGCTTGATCTACAGCTGCTGTATCTTATTACCTGACCTTGCAAAGCTATGGATAGTATTGATCTCTAAATCAAGTACTGTATACGCTGTCCATTTAATTCAACGAGACATCTTTATTTCCACAAGCTGCTCCGCTCTAAATCACTCATACACTACACAACCAAAGTATGTGGACACCCCTTAAAATGAAAGGGTTTGGCTATTCCTGCCACAGCCATTACTAACAGGTACTGTGTATGTGTGTGTATGTGTATATATATATATATATATATATATATATATATATATATATATATATATATATATATATATGGCGCTGTCATAGGACGCCGCCTTTCCAACAAATTAGTTCTTCAAATTTTCTGCCCCGCTAGACCTGCCCCGGTCAACCCTAAGTTCTGTTATGGCCAAGTGGAGCAACAACGGCTCAATCAAGTGGTCGGCCACACAAGCTCACGGAACAGGACCGCCGAGTGCCCACATGTGTTGCGTGTGGTCCATCTTTGGGTTGCAACACTTACTACCGACTTCCAAACGGCCTCCGGAAGCAACGTGGTCACGAGCTTCATGAACTGGGTTTCTGCAGCCGAGCGGCCGCACCCAAGCCTAACGTCACCATGAGCGATGCCGTGCGTCGGATGGAGTGGTGCAAAGCCGGCTGGCATCGGACTCCGGAACGACGGGAAACGCCGGAGTGATGACCCGTGTTCACCGTCTGGAAGTCTGACCAACCTGGGTTTGGCGAAGACCGAGGAGAACGCTACCTGCCTTAACGCAGAGCGACGGCCGTAAAGTGTTGGGGCGAGAAAGGCCCCGTCGCCCAGCACCAGCGCCCGACCTCACTGACGCTCTGGTGCCTGAACGGGAGCAAATCCCTCCAGCCGCGTTCCAAAATCTGGAGGAGAGCCTAACCAGAAGAAGGGCCTGTTACGGCGGCAAAGAGGGCACCAACTCCACCTTAACGTCCATGGGTTTGAAATGAAACGTTCAACAAACACATTCGGATGTGGTGTTTGTGTTTTCTTTACTCGGTGCGAGGACTATGACGACGGCAGACATAATCGTTGCTTACCTTATTGTTACACGAATGTTGTTGTTACACTAATCTCTGTCGCAATGTAGCTTGAATGTTATTCTCCCTTGTAAGTCGCTTTGGATAAAAGCGTCTGCTAAATGACTAAATGTAAATGTAAATGTTACCTTATTGTTTTCAGCCACTTTCCCTGCGGCAGCCGCTAATGGCGGCCATGGTCGCTATGGCAATGCTGACGACAACAAGGAGGAGGAGGACATGGAGGAAAACTTTCCTCCGCCCCCGTCCCCCGGCGCCATGGACGAGATGAGCAGAGACCTTCCCCTGGTTTTCCCTCGCCGCAGGTGACTCTCACCCCGCTAGCACGACAAACACACACGAGACAGAGTTATTATACGTTTGCTGCTGGCCATTACACCCAACATTAACCCCCCCCCCCACACACACACACACACACACACACACACACACACACACACACACCCCACCTGACAGGATCTTTTATCTTATACACCGCGTTCCAAATTATTATGCAAATTGGATTTAAGTGTCATAAACATTGAATTTTTTGTTTTTCAATTAAACTCATGTATGGTATTGTGTCTCGGGGCTCTTTGGATCACTGAAATCAATCTCAGACGCCTGTGATAATTAGTTTGCCAGGTGAGCCCAATTAAAGCAAAGCTACTTTAGAAGGACATTCCACATTATGAAGCAGGCCACAGGTTTCGAGCAATATGGGAAAGAAAAATGATCTCTCTGCTGCCGAAAAGCCTCAAATAGTGCAATGCCTTGGACAAGGTATGAAAACATTAGATATTTCAGGAAAACTTAACTTAAGCGTGATCATCGTACTGTGAAGAGATTTGTGGCTGATTCAGAGCACAGACGGTTGGTGCAGATAAAGGCAGAATGAGGAAGCTTTGTGCCAGACAAATTCATGGGATTAAGAGAGCAGCTGCTAAAATGCCGTTACAAAGCAGCAAACAGGTATTTGAAGCTGCTGGTGCCTCTGGAATCCCGCGAATCTCAAGGTGTAGGATCCTCCAGAGGCTTGCAGTTGTGCATAAACCTATTATTGGGCCCCCCCAACCAATGCTCACAAGCAGAAACGATTGCAGTGGGCCCAGAAATAAATGAAGGCTCATTTTCAAACAGTCTTGTTTACTGCTGAGTGCTGTGCAACCCTGGATGGTGCAGATGGATGGAGAAGTGGATGGTTGGTGGATGGCCACCATGTCCCAACAGGGCTGCCACGTCAGCAAAGGGGCGGAGTCATGTTTTGGGCCGGAATCATGGGGAGAGAGCTGCTAGGCCTCTTTAGGGT
>NC_137189.1:40732798-40834903 GCF_960531495.2 Zeus faber
CTTTGCTGTTGACGTACAAGCTAATGCGTATTGACAGGAGCCTCTGCATTTCTATGTATTTATTTTTAGCTGAGGCAGCGGTATTCCTACCTGCCCCCTGCCTCTAAATGGCCGCCTTGTTTCTTGTTTCTTTATGGGCTTTGACATCTTTCATTAGGCGGATGGTCTTTTGAGGGGGGTGGGGGTGGAGGGGCGCCCTGCTCCTTTAATCTGGCTAAAACCTTCCCTCTCTCCGGCCGCATAGGAGAGCTACTTACCACCACAAGTTCCCTCCTCCCTCTCGATCTCTCTCTCGATCTCTCTCTCTCTCTCTCTCTCTCGCTCCTCTTTCCCAGTTATCTAGTCTGTTTTTTTGCTCTGTCTTTTCCGCCAGGTGCTTTAACCAGTTTGTTTTATCACTCTTTTCTATCAGTCATCCCTCTCTCTCTCTCTCTCTCTCTCTCTCTTCCGCCCCGCACTGGCTTTCTGTATCTGTTCCAGTCTCATGTGATTATTTTGTTTGTCAATGAGTCTCAAAAAGAGGAGTGGTGATATTGCGGGATCAGACTTCCATCTCTCCATTCTTATCTCTGTCCATCCCTTCATCCATCACTCCGGCTTCTTGGCTAAATCCCAGTATGTGGAATCTCCCTGGTGCCGGTCTGGCGGCACTAGGCCTGAGGAAAAAAAAACACACCCAGCTTGCATATTTTAGTCTCTAGTATCAGTTTGTTTTATGTCCAACGCGACTGCCCTAGAAGAAGAGAGGATGACGGCCCCTAGGATATTTTGAATTTGAGGCCCCTGATCTATGGTATGTAGATGTGCTGTAGAGCTGCATCTCAGCCGTGATCCACCACAGCTTGTTGGTAATAGGCTTGTGTGCTTGTACTTGATGTCGGTCTCTGTGTTGACATGTAGGTCCTGTCTACCTCTCTCCCCTTTCTTTAACCGCACATCTCCATGTTTGAGCTAAGACTAGACACACGTGGTGTGTGTGTGTGTACGCGTGCGTGTGTGTGTGTGTGTGCGTTCTGTCTGGTCTCGATATGAAGTGTGATCTTTCCTTCTGTGCGTGTCTGGCTCTGGATCAGTTGGAGGTGTAGAGTTCCAGCCGACACACGTCGTCACGGCGTGTGCCGCTGCCGGTTCAATCTGCAGGCATTAGCCCCTGTTGGTTTCACTCTCCCACGCAATTTGGCCAAACTGGCAAAACTGCAGCATGGGCGACCCACCCCCCTCCCATCATAAGGACACTCTTGGTTCCTTCCTGTTGTGCACCCCTCATTGTTTTTGTTGTCTTGGTTGTCATTAATCTGAGTTCAAAGTCACCGTGTTGCAATTTTCAAATTGATTGATCGCATCGTGCCGTAGAGGTCCCTCTGTTTGTATGTTTGTTTGTTTGTGTGTGTGCGTGCGTGTGTGTGTGTGTGTTTTCAAATTTGTGCTTGATTGTATGTATGTGTGTTTGTGATTCGGGGGATATTCGTGTGTGCTCAGGCTGCGTGCGTCAAGCCCTTTCTATTCATCCCATTTATTGCAAAGGCACGTTTAACCGACATGCTTTTTCACAAATGACACGCGTCCAATTCCATACAGTTCCCTCTAAACCCGCCGTAGCGCTCGGGCCGCCGCTAACCCCCACCGTGTCGCCATAATCCCGTAAAGGTGAGCAGTAATTATGGAATGGCCTTTCTGAGTCCCTTCTGGTTATTAGGGCCATACATCTAGTTGGAGCGCTATACATCCACCCCTCCCCTTCCTGCAAATGGATCCAAACACAATTACCGCCCCGACCGTAGCCTCGACCCAACATCCGCCATTTTCAGATCTAGCACAGCACACCGCATCGAGGCAGGGCGCGGCTGGCCTGAGCCGTGATGGCTTAGGCCCGTCATTGGGAGAGGATCTTAATTTGCCAAGCAGGGGTTACCAAAGTATGGGGCCTGCCCCCTCGGCAGCGATTAGTTATTCTATGGGGGGCGTCGGGGAGATTGACTCAGGGTCAATTATGTTGAGCGGAACTATAATTGAATAAATCCTATATATTACGCATTTACTTTTAGTTATACGTTTTCATCTCCACAAAAACGGACAGGAACTGAAGGAGCAAAATATTAATTTATTTTTTGAATTAAAAGCTTAAGTGAGCAGAGTTTTTATTGCTCTGCAAAGTATTATGAAATTCATTACCACCTACTTTCTCACTTGTTTTTGCTATTATTAATGGAAAGTATTGGGGGGGTGGGTCAATTGCCGTGCTGGTGACGGGTGGCTGGCAAAAAACAAGGTTCACACGTCAACAAACGAACGTCTTTGGGGCCTTTTGTTTTCTCCTTTTTTATTTTACTCTGAAATGAAACTAAAAGAACAACCTTATTCATAACGCACTCACCCACCTAAAGATTTTACAAAGCGTTGCATCGTCAAGACAAGCAGTACACACGGACGTAAATAAAAACCACCCAGCTGTAACGGTGACCGGATACGGGAATGAAGTTGAAACAACTGGGGATTAGAGTTGAGCTTTATATTTGGACGCGACTGCTTTTAATTGTTTTAACTGAAAGGTTTTACGGTCTCTGGTTCCGCTGGTCCTACTGGCCTTAATCCTGCGGGGTTCAAAGCTGCCACTGGAAGGAATTCAGCAAGCCCAGTTGGATTGGCGGTGTTTTACAGGTGTGTCTGTGTCCTCCCGCGGTGACTTGGTTATATGACACATGTTTTATAGGGAGAGGAAGGATAGGGCCCCGTTTTTTACTGGCTCCCCCCCGCACAAGGACCTGAAGGTTTTATACGCCCGTCCTCAGATTGGATTCGAGATGGAAAAGTGTAAAAAAAAAAAAGAAAGAAAATACTAATAATAAAAGCTGACCAGGTGCAACAAAGCCCTGTCACGGTGCCGGCGAAAGTGTCTCCATGGCAACTCTTCGTTTAAGGTGCCCGCCGGGTGGGGAGGGGCTGGCGGGGTCTGAAGGAGGTGCCACTTTTTGGAAACCGTGGTAACCCCTCAGCCACTGCAGCTGAGAGTGTTTTTGTTGTCCGGTTGATGGGTACAGTAGTTAATGGGGGGGCGGGGGCGACTGTCGATTGTGGTCAAGGTGTGTGGGCATATGACTGTTTGTTATGCTGCAACAATTTCAAGTCAGTGTGGGAGTTCAGTACCGAAGAACATAATATCCTGTGTTACGGGTGTGTGTGTGTGCGTGTGTGTGCGTGTGCGCGCAAACGTGCGAGCGTGTGTTTATCGTTGTATGCTGGACCTCAATGATATTGGCAACAAAAAGGACCTTGTGATGTTTTTTCTGATAAATATTGTAATATTCTACCCGGTAATAATAATTCAGTGCAGATATTATGAACCTCTCTGAGGCATTACTTAGCTTGGTGGTCTAAATCCAACAGGAATATCAGTGATGTTCTGAACGTCTGTTTTTTGGTCGCCAAGGGCGCTCTTTAAAAACCCCTCCGTGATGACTCATAGTAGAGAGAGCGAAAGAGTGCAACACGGAGGTTATATTTCTTCCAAAAGTGGACGTAAACTCAGGAGCGAGTTCTCTTGGTCGTTGTAAATGTGGGCATTGGAACGTCCGTGTCAAATGCAAAGTACAAGTTAGAAAGTTTGTGCCCGGGTAGAAAGGGTATTATTAACGGCTCCAAATAATCATCACACTCCCTCATTCAGTTTATTTGGAATCAGTCAGATCAAGCCCGACCAACGGAGGGGAAAAAAAATCGGGGGATTCCGTTTTCCAGGTCACGTCACCTCCGTCGGAGCGTCTTGTTCAGAGACTTTGACCGGGTGCGGACACTTTCGGAACTCGGATCTCTGGGGGGGCATATGCCAGCACCCCGGGCAGCTAAATGTGATAAACACTCATTTCACCCTCCGTTGGATGGCGCTGCAGATGAACACCAGCAACTGCCCCTCTCCCATCCTCATTATTCGCTTACCTACAACCTCAAACTCCTCTTTGGTCAGGCGGGCTCACACACACACACACACACACACACACACACACACACACACACACACACACACACACACACACACACACACACACACACACACACACACACACACACACACACACACACACACACACACACACACACACACACACACACACACACACACACGCGCGCACGCACACACACCTGTGCAGGACCCTGGAAGGACGGTCAAGGACGCAGCCGGAGTTATCCGCTGCAAGAACACTACACAGTTATTTGTTTACACAGACCAAAAATTCTTAATGTGGTATCTTTTAAATTGCACGCGCACTCTCACACACACACACACACACACACACACACACACACACACACACACATACACACACAGTCTTTTGAGTACGGTGCGGCAGTGCACTGGCAAGGAGCTTAATTCTATCAGGCTGTGAGCTGGACAGCCGTAATTACATTTGTGACACAAATCCTTCCTCTCAAATTGAGCGTTTCATTTGTGAGTGCCCCCCCCCCCCCATACACACACACACACACACACACACACACACACACACACACACACACACGCACCAACACACACACACCACTGTCTGTTCCTCTCGTCTCTATTTATAACCCCTTACTCCTCATAAATCCCACTTCCTCTCAGAAAGTCAATTTAGGACTTAAAAGGCAAGGACCCCCCCCCCCCCCCACCTTTCTCAGAACAGCAACACACTCACACTCTCTCTCTTCCTTACTCTAATTCTCCGTCACCCCGCCCCACACACACACACACACACACACACACACACACACACACACACACACACACACACACACACTCTCAATCGCCACTTCTCATAGTTTCACTCTGCCGGATCTGAGCTTTGAAGCCTTTGAAATGTCAACTGCGGAGAGAAAGAAAGAAAGAAAGAAAGGGCAAAGCGTCTAAGTGGCAAGTGCCATTGGAGTTGCTCTTAAAAAGGGGAACGAAAGGGAGGGGTGAGAGAAAAACGAGCGAGGTAAAAAAACAAAAAAAAAAAAAAAACCACCGACAGGGCGCTGGCGTAGTTCTGGGACAAGGGGCTGTTTCAACTTTGACCCCGCCCCCTCAGGTTCAACCTGCTCTCTGACACAGCGTCCGACAGGAGCCTGGCTTCCCACCCAGCGGGGACTGCTTGTGCCTTTAGCCGCCTTCCCCCCTCCCGTACGACCTCCGTCTTTTTCTCCCTTCTCTTTTTTTTTCTCCCCGCTCTCCACGCCGTGCAGGCGTCCTCATCTTCACGCCGATGCTATCACGCTTTATCCTCCGCCCTCACCTCCACGCTGCTACCCGCAGCTCTCCGCTCTGTTTCTCGCTCTCGCTCTCTCTCTCTCTCTCTCCCTTTCTCTCTCTGGCTCGCTGTCTATCTCTCTCTTTCTCGCTCGCGCGCTCCCTCCCTCTCTCGCTCTCTCTCTCCCCTTTCTCTCACCCGCTCTCTCTCTCTCACCCTATCTCTCTCTATCACTCTCTCTCTCCCTATCCCTCTCTCGCTCACCTTCCTTTTAATCAACTGCGACCTCATCTTTGCTTCAGCATTGGCCTGTGCTGCTCTCACTCTTCTGTCTCGTCTCTTTCTCTTGCTCGCTCCCTGGCTCCCAAGGTGGAGCCAACCTCTGAGTCCTGTGTGATGGCAGTTCTCTCTCTCTCTCTCTCTCTCTCTCTCTCTCCCCCCCACACTGTCCTTTCTCCGAGGCATTATGTAGTCTCTCCTCCGCCCCGCCCACATCGGCTACATTTATTGTGATTCTTTCTTTGTTTCTTTGAACAATGTCTCGCCCTCATGGTGCATTGTGAGATATTCTTGCCTGGGCAGTGTGCCGTTCCAGACGCAGCGCCGCGTCGGTCGCAGTTTCTCTGTCTGTCTGCGTTGTCGCCCCCCCCCCCCTCTATCCCTCTAACCCTAACCCTTCTCGTCTCCCCCCGTCTCAGACCCCGCAGCTGGGGGGGCTCTGGGACCCACCCTGGGCCTCTGGAAGTCCAGTTCGCTGGAGAGCCTCCAGACCGCCATGTCAGAGGCCAGGCAGAGCCACTCCAAGGTGCAGGTGCCCTTCCACCGCCCCCGCCCCCACGTGGTTCGAGGCCGCACCTGCAACCAGAGCTTCCGCATCGCCATCGACAAGTCCTACGATGGGCCCTCGGAAGATGGTAAGACCTGTGACGCCGACATTGGGGGTCTTGGGCCGGCCTGCACTGGGAAGTGATGGTCCCAATGCAATTATAAAGAAGGAACTCAAATCTACGAAAGTATGTGTATACTGTAATGAACCTAAACATGTGCTGCCAAACATGTCGAAGTTGCCATTTTTCTCTGAGCTATTCAAACTTTTAGTCAAGTTTTTGTGAGTCGTGAACATTTAAGGTGTTAAGTTCAGAGACTTTTCAGGGGTGTGTCTCGAGTGATCACTTGTGATCGGATCGCACTTCCCGCTCTGCGCCGCTCTATTAATATTTTGGGTGTAAATGGGCTTTGAGCCTGTGTGATTAGTTGCAGCACCAAGTTGTGGGTTGTACAGTACAATTGATGACACAGCTTTGGTACACTTTCTAGCCAAAAGATCACCTGAAGACCTTTAAAAACACTTTAGAAAACGTAATGCTCTGATGCAGTTTCAATAACTTACGAAAATTGTAGATTTGTGAGATTTGCACTATTTTCTGAAAATTTGCTCACAAGAACCCACTTGTCTTTAATGTACCTGGACAATCCCATACATTTTCCCAATGGTCTCAGGGTCTAGACTAGACCTACATACCCCATGTAGCTGACATATGTCAGGCATGGCTGTAAAGGTGAGACTCTTGCCGTTCTAATGAACCCAATTTAATTTAGATATCGTGATGTGGGAGCCAAGGGACCCCCGTTTGGAAAACAGTCATGCCCGTTTACTTTTGTCAAAATAGATCGCTGCCTTTGGACACATGTTGCACCAGCTTCTCAGCGAGCTAGCCTAACATGGTTTACAGCTATGGATTCGTCTCTAATAGCGAAGCTTAAACGCAGCTTAAAAACTGAGCTTGCAAGAGCTCGTCGAAAGCGGACCGCGCCGTTTGACCCGGTACCCCTTCCGTCGGGCTTCACAGGTTGGGCAACGTTTTGCTTTGTTTTTTAATTCAGGGCATTTCCGTTTAATGTAGGGCAGTCTTTTGTGTAATTTATGATTCTTTGCTAGTCCTCGGATCCCTCAAGGCCCGTACCGCAGAGACTAGTGCTCCGTCACGCTTCCCTTTGTCTTTATGTAACTCCACTGGCACTGAGAAAGAGCTGCGGGCCTGCCAGGGGACACTGCTTAACCTAAGTACCTTAATGAAATGCTATATGATTTCATCTAGTCAGCAAGCAGGGAAGAGGAACTTTTTCTCTTACTGCAGCATATTTTTAATGTTCTACCTTTTCTGTGAAATCAAGGATATCTGTTCTATAGAAAGAGACTGTGTGTGTGTGTGTGTGTGTGTGTGTGTGTGCGCGTGTGCGTGCGAATTTGCTCAGGACGCTAAAGATACTCAATGTCTCATGAGTACTTTGAATAAACATGCAGTGAATTTGGAGTTTAAAACTAACCGTCACTACCTTTGCTGGATAATCTTCAAATTCCGTTTGATATTATTTCATTATTTTGCGCATTTAAAAGCCAAACCAATACAGTTGTCTGCGTTTGACACGTTTCCGCCGTCACTGATGTGCAAAACGGCGCCCGTCTGGTGCGCCGAGCGTGTGGAATCAAAGTCTTAGAGTGACTTTCAAATACGGCGTGACCCAGTTCTGCTTTGGACTGAGTTGGCCTTGTGAAGGTGAGTGAACGCTTGAGGCGGGTGGATCTCACTGTGCTGCTGGAGCTCGTCTCTAGTAGGTATACAGATCCGCCTCTGGCCAGGCCCCTGGACTAATAGAGAGGCTGTCTGGTGGAAGAGACTCGCTAGGGTGCCGTTGCACATTCTCTCTCTCTCTCTCACACACACACACACACACACACTAATGTTTTGGCAATAAAAATGATGAGCTACGTATTCAGGGAGAATGCCAAATTGAGGATTTGTTTGCCCGAGTTGAACTGTGGTCGCTTGCCTTGGTTTCACGCGCGTCATTGGTCCAGCTCGTGCCCTCACACCTCCCAACCCCTGACCCCTGACCCGGCCCTCTCTTAGATGACGACCTGTCGGAGCAGAGCTCGGGCCGGGACACGCCCGCCAGCAGCTCCTCCCGCCAAGGCTTGGACGCGGAGGACGGCAAGAAGAAGAAAACCAAAGGGAAGAAGAAGGAGAAGAAAGGCAAAGCGAAGAAGAAAGTGGACGATTCCGCCGAGGACCCCGAGAAGAAGACCAAGAAGAAAGGATTCAGCCTCCTAAGGTAGGCAGAGCTCGCAGCGGCTCCCCGCCCCGTAAAATCGCCGACGCTGTTTAATACCAATCAATTATTTCCCCCTCGATGCGCTCACTGACCGTAACTCCGGAGTTTTTGGGCTTCCAGTAGGAACGGCAGTGGTCCCAGGTTTGAAGACAGTTTAAGCATCAAAAAACTTTTAATTGCTTTCACAGTTTTGTTGGGGCTTGGTTGTTTAAGCCCGGGTTTCAGTGTGTTTTACACAGCAACTCTTTCAAATACTCTGAATGCTCCTACTGTTTACTACTGTAACTATTGGCACAGTTCCAGGGAACGAAGAAAGGATTTAAGGACTACTTCACTATAATGCCGGCATACTTACCCATGGGCCGTGCTGTTCTTCAATTCAATTTATTGAATGGACATCTGCGTCCTCCGTGTGGAAACTCCCTCCCGTGTGGAGACTCCCTGATTAGAAGTGTTTGTACTGAGTATAAACAGGCTCTAGTCCGTGAGAAGTCACGGTGTCAGGATTGCGTCAAGTATCTTGACGGCAGAACATTTCAGAGCATGAATTTTCACTGCAATCTATAACCGAGTCAACCTCATCGTGGACTGCACTAACCCACAAACACTGACCTGTGAGGGCAGCCAAGATAAGCCATGAAAAGAACAACAACTCCCCGCTAGTCTCGTTCATTTCTCCCGGCCAGTTCAAAAACCACCGGCGAAAAGCTCTGGCCCCCTGCTGTGCCGAGAGTTTTGTGGCTGATCGAGCCTCCTGATCCCCTGAAACTCTTGGGACAAAGTTTTGGTGCGACACTTCAACCGGAAGCCGCTGTTGCTTAGTAACTGGCATTATTGGAACAGGGTAAATAATGTTTATCTAAAACAGTGGTACCTCGACTTACGACTGTAATTCGTTCTATAAGAACGGTCGTATGTTAAAACAGTCGTATGTCGAAGCAATTTTTCCCATATACACCACGCTCATATTTTTCGATGATTTCCTTCTTAGTTTCAATGGGAATCATTGCCTTTTTCTTTTTCCCATCATCCTTCTTCTTAGGACTCATCATGAAGGGTGAAAATAAACAAAATACACAGGACAAACACAGTAAATATGAAAAAAATATCGATAAGCCACGAACTACGTGCACACACCATGTAGGTCACCCGCTTACTGACTGCTGACTGGCTGCTGACTGACTGCTGACTGACTGCTGACTGGCTGCTGACTGGCCGCCGACGCGCCAACTGCAAATTTCCACGGTCGTATCTTGGAGCAGTCGGTCACAAGTCGATACAAATTTTCTCGACTATTGCCACTCGTATCTTGGATTAGTCGTAAGTAGATGCAGTCGTTAGAGGAGGTACCACTGTAATGGTGTTATTAATGTTGGGTGCCACTATATTCACTACCAATGATTCTTTTTATATTAATAAATTGGCTGTATTTATTATGACTGGCAATGTCTGGGCTCTTTCCAACACTTTATAAAGAAAGTTTTCGACTCTCGATGTATAGCCTTGCAAACCTTCCCCTATCGTGTTATAGATGCCAGGGGAGACTGAGGGCTCCCATTTTCCCGGACATATTTTCAGAGTGCTGTGAAATCTAGACACATGCACCACGACAGCTGCCAAATAGTGAGACAGTCGTCTTAAGGGAGAACGATTAAATCCGAAAACGGAATCAGTGGCCAGGGAAAACAGGATGGGGGGGGGGGGGGGGCAACCAACGTTCCCATATCCGCAATATCGTCCTGAAAGGGCTGCCAAACAACACCAGATGCAACCGTCTCGGCGTTTACAGCAAGACGTGTATACAAAGACACATACGTCACACCAATGCTGTGATGCCTACTAACGAAGGTTGTAGAGCTACATGACAAAATGGACTACGAGGTGTTTAATGGTTCTCCTTCTCTCTTCTTTTGAGCCTGATTTCAGAGCACATGTTCTTGGTCGGTCCAGTCCAGTCCGCCCATATCCCAGCAGTACGTCTTCACCTTTTATCAGCTCATCCCTGTCGACCTTGATTGTTGTGGTCCAGCGAGAGCGGTTATCTGCTGGTCAGTGTATCACAGCACTTCCCAACACTTGAGATTCAATTAGGCGGTGGCGAGATAGCCGAGTGGTGCCTCCTATAGATGGTAGATAAGAATCCAATCGGCCCACAGTGTCGGGGGTAATAATGGAGATAGGTAGGTGGAGGGTGAGGCCCCCCACAGCGGTGAACAGGGCAGGGTTTGGAGAGGGGGAGGGACTCAAACACACAAACTGTCTCTCCCCCTTTCATCAGAAAACCGCAGAAATCTGGGTATATTCAGTACAGTACATCAATGCGTATTACAATACTATAGATCAGCACTTCTTGTATGCTCTGCCTCAGAATCCACGTGTCCTTACTATCATTTAAGGTTAAAGGGGACCGATTATGAAAAACTCCCTTTTTCAGGGCTTGATCCCATACATTTGGGTCTCTGATGGGAATACTCACGCACAAACTGTGAAATAAGACAACCCAGTCAGCAAGTCAGTTTTTTTGTGAGCTGTCTACTTCAGAAAACATGCTGTGAATCAAGCTGTTGAGATTTGTCTCCGAACCCTACGTCATGTTGGGTCTCCTTAGAATTAGGCCCCCATCTGAGTAACTCCACCCACAGCTGGACCGCCACCGCTAGCAGGTCCGGTGGCTTAGAGCTGAGCTAAGAGCTAAGCATGGGAAGTGCTCTGTTGTTGGCTGCAGAGACCAGGACAAATTTGTGAAAGAGAAAGACAAATTAATACCAAGCCTCCATCTAAAAACTGCAGATGACGAAACTCTCAAGCTCAAACCCCATTGGCTCACAGAACTAGGGGCCTCAGGAGGGTGGCACCACCCACTAAACAGACTGTCCTGGAACAGGCTGGTTTAGAGGCATGTTAGAATGGCTAGAATACAAATCTGAGTGATATTTTCAGCAAAGGAAATTTTTAAATATGTTTTGGGGACCTCAGAGACTTATATTAACTTGTTGAAAAGGAGAATAATTGGTCCCCTTGAAGTCAAGAGAACCATTTCACTAAAGAGAGAAGAATCTTTATTTGTCACACACACACCACAAAACATGCACTCATACAGTGATGGTGGCCTTCAAATGGTGGCCAGTGAAGTTAGATCTCTGCTTTTGACCCATCCTGGCTTGTCCTTCCTCCGGGGGGCAGCCAGGAGCAGTGGGCAGCGTACTGGGATGCCTGGGCACCAGTTACAAATGTCCATTGCTGGTCAGGCGATGATGTTCTGCATGTTTTTGGGTGGGGTCCTGACTGACGTTACAAGGAGGAAGCCCCATGTGAGCACGGGGAGATACATGCAAACCCCACACAGAAAGGAACCTAATCGAGAGATAACCCACCGGAGCACGGTGCCAACAGCACCCCAGGTGGGAATCGAACCCAGGACCTTCTTGCTGTGAGGCAGCAGTGCAATGCAATTTTTGAAGCGGGCGGGGGGGGTGGGTACGCTAATGGGCAACGGGTTGTCCACTCGAAATGGACCCATGACCCAGTTTCAGATCAGCCCCCACCATTTGGTTAAAAGGCAACCTGGTTATTACAACACATAGTGGTCTCTCTCTCTCTCTCTTTCTCTCTCTCTCTTTCTCTCTCTCCCCCTCCCTCCCTGGCCTTTGTCTGGCCTCCTTGATCGTTATTGAACTTGAAATATGACTTTATTAGCCAGAATATTGCACAGCTCAATCTAATTGTAGCACTCAAATGTTATTTTACTCCAATGGCAGCATTAGGAAAAGGGCAAATGATAAACATTATGACCTCAATCTGCCTCTGCCACAATGAAACTACGCTCAACGGCAGTAGAAGCACATAACGACACAAACACAAACCGCTGGACGCCATCCCTGCCCTTTCAGCTGGTGTAAATATTTGGTTTCCCCTTGAACGATGGAATTGTTCGAGGGGATCTGGCATCAGCAAGACACAGACGGCTTGGTTAAATATGATACCAAAAAAAACATGTGTCCATATGTTGATTTTTTGATGATGCTGATTTGTTAATTGTTTGATTTGTTACTTTCACCAAAGGGGGAAATTGAGATTACACACATTGATACAAACCATTGTTTGTACCAATGTGTTTACCATTGTTTTCGTAAAATAGTTAACTACTCATAATGATGTCAGAAAATTATTAGCACAGCATAGTCTATTAGCACATCACCACAGCTTTGTTTTGCCCATTGTAGATTTGTATTGTATATTTGGAGTTTACGTCTGTCCTCAGGATATTTGTCGCATGACAAGCAGGTTCTCTATGTAGGCTAACAAGAGTGAATTACCCTCTCGACAGTTTTGGCTTCTACCCCACAGCCTTCCTCACTTCACGTCACAAGCATGGTATTCAAGGATTCAAGAGGTTTATTTGTCACATGCATACACATACGTTCATACATAATATTTGCAGTGAAATGTCTTATTGGGGTTATTGTAAGAGAGAGAACCACAATGTGCAGTGTGCTCTGGACAAATGTAAGAATACTCACCTACTGCATGAGAGCAGCCTATTCCTGTTGACAGCAAGCCAGGATGAAGGGGCCTAAAAACTATCCCCCACCCAGAATACCTCCTTGAAAAAAGCTGCCAGGCAACAGCAAAATCCTCTCTGTCGCATCTAAGATGCAGTATTACCAGGCAGCAACCGTCACATCGGCAGCCAAGGAAGGCTGCGGAGTACAGGTGGAAACTGTCAAAGTGGTAGTTAACTTTCATGCGAGGGCTTCGCGTTGTAATTTAAATTGGAGACCAGATGAACCTGCAAACCTGTTTGAGCAATTATTTTTGTCCCGCTTTGATTTTGAGTGATTCCCCACTGGACTGATATGCACACGCACGCACGCACGCACGCACGCGCCGTGCGGGGCCTGAGTCTTCAGTATGGGCCCGACTGTTCCCTTGTCTATATTCAGCAGACAGCAGTGCAGCCATTGCCTGGAACTTAGCCCGAGGGCCTGGGAACACTGGTGCTGTGACACGAGGCAGCCCCGCCGTGTCCTCTCAAAGCAGCTGCCACGTCCACCAGTGCTTCTGTTACAACAAAGACGAACACGGTGCCGGGATGGAGACGTCTCTGTTTCTCGACAGGGCTATTTGCATTATGCCTTTTCATTTTAATTTAACCTTGGCCTGCGTTGTTCTCTCGTATGGGAGAATAAAGCTCTCAGCCGCCTTGAGCGGTGTGCCAAGGAGGAATTGCATTCCCGTTCGGAAGGTTTCTCAGCCCGAGGAAGTTCATCGCTGTAATGTTGCTTTTTTTGTTTTGCCTGCTTAAGCAAATTATGCTCAATTTGAGTTTGCATGAGGCTAAGAAGTACTACGAATTTGATTTGTTTTGACTAAGTCAGCAGTGGACTGCAGCTGACTCACACACTTGTGTTGTGTTACAAATTGAACGCCGACATTTGACATTTCAATGCAGCTGTGCCTGGAGTGTTTGTGCATTTTTTTTTTTTTTTTTTAATATGTTTTTGTTCTGCTTCTTTGTGTGTTGGCAGGTGTGTTTTTCGGCGTGCGTCTGTGTGTGTGTGTGTGTTGTGTCAGAGTATTACATCCTCTTGTGACACAAATCCCCGCGTTCCCATCGCTCTGAACCCTGCGTCTGGTCCTCTAGTCGATCAACAAATCAGGATCAGCTCTGATCTGACACTCGTCACTTGGCCCGTCCTCGTCTCGCCGTGACAGCGCGCCGGCGACCCTCCACTAATTTAAACGGCATGAAAGCTGGTGCCTCAATCCTCTGTTTACATGATACACCCCCCACCCCCCAAAAGTCACCCGCCACACACACACTCCCTGCATGCAGCTCAGGGGAAATCCGACAGGCAAGCAAGCCAATTAGCTTCGTCCGTTCCGCTGTCATCCTATCGTGGAGCAGCAGGCTGCGTGGGGTGGGAGATGCAGCAGCGGCTCCCACAGAGCGTCTGCTGCGAGGTGAGCTCCAGACGGATCACTGCTCTGCTCCTGCGCTCCCATCCATCAGGCTCCCCCCCCCCACCAGCTCCGATCTGCTCCCTTCTCCCTCCCTTCCTTCATCCTCGAGACCCTTCCTTCCTTCTTTCCTTTGTCCCGTGTCACATTCTTTCCTTCCTTCATCCCTGCTACTTTCCTTCCTCCCTTCCTCCTTCCCTTTGTCCGCGTTACTTTCCTTAGTTCGCCCTTGTTGCTTTCCGTCCTTCATCCTCGTTTGCCTTCCTTCCTCCCTTCCGTCCGTCTTTCCTTTGTCCGTGTTACTTTCCTCCCTTCCCTCCTCCTTGTTACCTACCTTGATACCTCCCTCTCTTCCGTCCCTCCTTCCTCCCTCTCTCTCTGACCTCATATATTTGACTTATTTTTCCCCTTTCTCTCCCTTCCCCGTTTTTTTCCTCTCTCTCTCCCCCCCCCCCCCTCCCTCCCTCCCTCCCTCCCTCCATGCACGCAGCCTCTCTTTCATCTGTCACCCGGTCTTTTAGCCTCCTTTGCACAGCTTTCCCTGCTCGTCGCCTCCTCGCCTCATGAAAGCCCTCCCTCTGCCAGTGATGAGTCATGCATTCTTTAGACGCAATCGTATCAGAGCAGCCTCAACTCCTCCGAGCACCTGAATGAGGTGCACATTTTCACTTGGATGTACGATGACAGGTCCCCGGGTTGTCAGCGATGGCACCAAAATCCCTGTGACAAGTTTTGCGTGGGCGTTGCTCGGCGCCGACTGTAAGCCGCGATGGGATAGATTGAGGGTGCTGCTACTTAATCCTCCAGGTTGGTTAACGCAGCGCAGGTGGACAGCTTTGATCCTCCACCCCGACTCACAATTAACGGCAATGAACGGGGCCAGATTGAAGCGATACCTTCTCTGAAGTGAATTTTTTATTCTATTTTTTTACCTCTAGGTGGGGGAAGAAAAAAAAAAAACCCTGCGTCGACCACAGACGTAGGGAAAACACGCTCAACGTTTCTGCTTGGTGTCATGTCACCGCCTTCTTTCTTTCTCCACCTCACATTTTCCCCAGCTCTTTCTATTTCCACGATGTTGGAAATCTTCACTTCCAGGCCTTTCATCATTCCGTCACACATGCGATGGGAAGCGAACAAACAGCTGCGCCTCGCCAATAAAAAAAAACAAAACGCTGCACCCTGAAAGGCTCTGAATATATATTTTGTCTGTACAGAGTTTGGACCACAGGTTGTCCAGAGATTACGCTCCATTAAAGAAATGGACATTGTAATTATGCTAATATCCTGCTGAAGGTCAGTGTGAACCTCTGCACTTTGCCTTATAGTGGTTGCCTGCCATTAGGGGAACCTAAATTGTGTGTGTGTGTGTGTGCGTGTGCGTGCGTGCGTGCGTGCGTGCGTGCGTGCGTGCGTGCGTGCGTGCGTGTGCGCGCCATTCAGCGTCTGCTTTCCAGGAACGGTGCAATATCAGAGAGAAACTTTGTGCAAGACACTACTTATACCTGTGATGAGTCCTGTGAGGTTATGGGTTGAGTTATTTAAAGCCATTATGGCTTTCCAATCTCTCTGCCTCAACAGTTCTTAATACAGTTGGTCTCACCATAAAACCCCGGCGCAGCAAAACAAGAAAAAGCTGTTAACAGCAAGTCTTGATTCAGCTGTCTAATGGGGTAAAGTAGTCTCAAAATGGAAAACTATTTCTTAAGATTGTTCTTTTTTTTCTTTTTTTCTTACAATTCTAAGTAAATGGTAAATTTTCTCTCTCTCTCTCTCTCTCTCTCAAAAAAAAGTATTAACTGCCATGTATTTTCGCCATCAAGAACCAGCCTTAGAAAAAGACTTCGCCGACTTCCATAGCGAAGGCGCAATTGGAATTTACAGCTTTGCCGGAGAGGCGAACACACACCAGGCACTATCACCGGCAGCAGCATTAGGAAAAACAAATTGTTTTTTCTTTTCTTCTCTCTCTCTCGCCTTCCTTTCTACCCCACCCTCCGTCCAGCTTTCCCTGAAATGATGTGCGGGGTTTATTGGTGTTGATGTGAACTGTCAGTCAGATATCAAAGGGGTGGTGCAGGGGAATTGACAGTGGCGATGATGAGGAAATCCTCATGCATATGTATGAGCCGATGAAGCAGGGTGGAGGCTTTGCAGTCGCACGTGTGTAGACACTCAGCCGCCGACCGGGCAGAACTCGGGGTGTCAGTAATTGAAACTGGACATTGAAAGCCAGAGGATGTCTAGATACTTTTTATTAGTTCTGTTGTTAGTTCTCCAGATTGCAGACCTGCACAACCTGCACGCATTTTGTGTACAAACTACGCAATCTTTAGTCAAAATACGCAGGTACGAAATACCAGCTGAAACTACGCAAAATACATTTATATATTAATTAGATTAATATAAATATATTAATATATATATATATATATATATATATATATATATATATATATATATATATATATATATATAGACACACATGCATACATACTAATTCACAGCTACACGTCATGAGTTCCAGTAAGATCTTACAAGGGTCACGGTGACGGGCCGCAGCATGAAGCCAATCGGCTCTCATCTCGCCGCCAGGTCTCTCTGCCTCTGGCTTTTGTGGGCGTGTCGTCTCAAAATCGACTTTTTGTTGTGTGCGCGCCGAACACTTCAAACCTCTCTCCCTTTCCATATTTAATACTACATTATGTAGATAAACGGTGCCGTGTCTGACTGATTTTTAAATTAAAACGGTGTAGCTGTTTACTTGGAAAATTAATTATCTCTCAAAAAAAAAGATGTGACTGTTCTTGCCATCCATCCCTTTAAAATAAAGAATTGTCCATGTTGGAGTAACATAAAATAGAGCTATTGCTTATTTTATCGTTAAAGGGACGTTTTTTCATAATAAAAAGAAAATTTGCCCAACCAAGGACAATTACGCAGTGATCCCGGAGTTCATTTTCTAAGGATCAGCGCTGATGACTTGCATAAAGTTGAACTCTGCAAAAATTTTCCATGAAGCCGAGCGCCGCTTGAAATGCATTGTAGCTTGTTGTCTCGCCGCCCGTACCTGCCGGCGGCGTGACCACACCTTTCCACTTGACACGTTTTGCCTTGCGTTCACGTCTGCCTTTGTATTGCCCCTAATGCCAGGAGCAGTTTTTGTTTCAGCGCAACTCGGCTATTAGGCGTGTCTATCATTTGATGAATTCTTGAAAGGTGAAAACGTCAAGCAGCAAAAATCCAGAAAAAAAATAAATAAATCATTTCGTGAACTTCACAAATCATTTCATCGAACGGCGGAGCTGTGGCTAAACAGATGAAAATATGTTTCTCTCCAGTCATCAATATCCGATAATTTCATCAATTTCACATGATGAAACCCCTGCGACGGCTCCGCTCGTGGACACTAGTGCGGTCGACAGGTTTGAAATCTGCAGCTTTGCCTGGTTTTCTGCGAACCACAAGCAAGACGATGTCAACAAAAAGTACCTTCAAAGGATTATGGCTCCACTACCTGCAACATTTTCCTGCTTGCCGGATCAATAGTGTTATCTTATACCTCATACATGGATCCAAATGGATTAATCTCTTTATGTTTTCCATCGTATTCTGTTGGTTAACCCTCCAGACCGGGAACCGCGGAAGCCCAGGTCTGTCTGAGCTCCATTACCAGCGGAGACGTCCATTTGTGCTTATCAGTTTGGCAGATCCATCAGTTTGCTGCGCCGTCACGACGGCCGAATTGGGCCGGAGGGACGGAGGCTTTCTGAAGCGGGCGGATCAAGTTTGTCCAGACGGCGCTGCGGGCGTTTGAACCTCCAGACTGAGCATCTCCCATCGTCCCCAAAGGGAGCTCAAGTGACCACAGGAAACCGTTGCGACTGGTTAACATCAAACCCCCCGCGTCCCCCGCTTATAGGTTTGCGTGCGCGGCCTGGAGACGCTCTGCCAAAATTTGCAAACGTAAACGCGCGTCCGGACACACACACACACACACACACACACACACACACACACACACACACACACACACACACACACACACACACACACACACACACAGTCGGGATTTCCCATACATTTAATGGCGGCGGGGTCCTGCACTGTCGTCATTATCCCAAGAGTGATTTATGGACTTCCTTTGTCATTATGCCCCCGCTAATGACACACATTTGCGAGGACGCACACATGCACAAAATCGTATACATACACACACTGTCTCTCTCTTTTGCAAACTCGCACAACACACACGCACAATAGACAAATTTACATACACACACACACTTTCTGTCTGTCCTGGATATTGTTTGCCTGACAAGTCCGTGCGTGTGTGTGTGTGTGTGTCCGTCTACACGGCCATCCCAAAGTCTTCAAAATGCGCTGGTTAAACTGTCGTACAGGACACGCAGCAGAGAGACCACCCTACCTACACTACCCGCACAATTACCGATTTCATATTTTTCCTCCTCTCCGGAGATTTCTCAGAACCACAACACACACTCGCGCACACACACAGCTCCGTACACACACACCAAACAACAGGCCTTTTTCCCTGACAGCCGAGTGTGAGGAGGAGACTCGTAGCCCAGTTGTCTCGTTAAATATTAATGGCTTTCCCTGACAGAAGTGAGGAAAAGGGAAGCGCCGAGACAAGACAAATTGCCCCCGGGCGATGGATTTTCTTTTCTTTTCTTTTTTTTTTTTTTTCTTTTTTTACGCCGAGTTGCCTAAAATATCCCACACATCAGAACCCCAACAATTAAAGAAAAGCTCGCTATTTCATCAGGCACCCACCCTCACCGGATGACACGTCCCTTAAGCTGCCTCTCCCCCTCCATCACTTGTTTGTCAAAGGATTCCCCTTTATCTCAATCTCTCTCTCTCTCTCTCTCTCTCTTTCTCTCTCTCTCTCTCTCTCTCTCTCTCTCTCTCTCTCTCTGTGTTTGCTTGATTCTTTTGCTGTTGTAATGTGGTGAACTGGTTGTTGTTGTTTTTACCCTTATATGGTTTTATTTTTCTTGTTTGGTTTAAAATTGTAATATTTTGCATTATTATAGTTATTATTATTTTTTATTATTATTAATAATAATAATAATTATAATAATAATTGTTTTAAAACATCCATATTTATCAATGTATTTTGTTTTGCTTGCACCATTGGTATGAGAGTAAATACCACTGAACATAAGTTAAAAGGTTCATAAAAATTTAAATAAAATGTTCCATCCTCTCTCGCTCTCAATTAAATTTTAATTCAACTCAAACAGCTTCATCGGCATAGGGGAAACATACGTATAGATTGCCAAAGCAAATGGAAAACAAAAAATTTAATGAAACGTAAAAACTGCAACAGAAAAATGTACATGTAAAATTGTATATATTATATACAAGTTTACCTAAATAGCGAGTTGTAACCTTTGTGCTCTGATCCCTCCGTCATAAACTGTTTCTGCCGTCCATTGATCTGCTCTCCGGTTCTCTTTTCCTCATCCCCCTTTTTTTTATTATTTCTCTTCTTTTCTCCCTCCTCCCACAGCCTTTCTCTACCCTTCCACACCATCTATTCATTATGCCAGCCCGTTCTCTCTCTCTGTACTTAAATTTTTTTGTACTGTTATGATTATTATATCATTAATAATTATATGTATTTATTTCTTTAGTTATACCGCTGTTCATTGAATTGTCATCTCGTGTTTTGCGCTCGTGCCACTGGAATCAGTAGATACCACGTGTTAAAGTCTCTCTCTCGCCCTCCCTCCCTCTCTCTAACATATTTCACACCTGTTTTCTCCTTATTTGCTCTCTACCTCCTCTCTTCACCGTGCCCCCCTCTTAATTCAACTTAATTCAACAATTCAATTAAAAGGCCTTTATTGGCCATGGCAAATATACATTTGCAGTAGAAATGTATATACAAAAAATAATGGATACAAAATTGAGATAGGACATTTTAAATATTGCTGTTGGGAAAATTATGTCAGGGTTACTATTGTATAAGCTAAAAATATGAACAAAAACAAGTTCATATGTATCCAGATATGTGAAGATTACCTAAAATGATAATATGGAAGTTTAATGTTGCTGTTAAATATAGGTATACACAAAAAATTGACCAATTAAATCAAATAAGTATTTCCAGTTTTGGATTCTTTGGTGTTTTGCAGAATCCCAATTTGGTATTTGTCCTTTTTTGTACATTCTTGGTCGGCAAGTGGACCTCAGACCTTGCAACCGTGAAGGGAAATGGGTTCTATAGGTGGTAACAGATTCCAATATTTGAAGACAGATTTTAAATGGGATGTCCAATGTGATTTTGATGGTTTGATGGCCTAAAACGCTCTTTTTGCCTTGTCTGTCAGGTCATTCACAGCTTAAGTAGGTTGAACAGCTTACATCCAGCTTCTCCTGTCAACACGACAAGAAGGAGACAGACAGTAAGAGCCAGATAGACGGACAGACAGTCTGCCAGTCTATCTGTCTCCTTTTTGATGCGTTCTTGCACCGAAGGTTCATCCAAAGTTCTGATTGGGTGATAATGCAAAGACCTTATTCAAAATTCCAGCTGATTCTGGTAAGGTCCATAATTGTGGCTGCGGTTCAGTTGTTATTCAGTACAATCTGCCCTGGCCCCCGTCCCCTCCTCCTCTTTTACTCTGTTGTTGGTTCACTCCCTCTCCTCATCCCTTGCTTCCCGTGCCTGAGGTGAAGCCACATCCCGCTCATGAACCAAAACAAAAGTAGTTATCCAAACGAGAACCAACAGAAGAATTTAGAATTTTGTTTGTTAATTTAGTTTTTTGGGACAATTCCGGGAGCTCATGCACCTGAGAAGAGCTCATGAACATCAGGGCTACAACCCCTGTGGCTTTATTTCCCTCCTTCATAGTCAAGAGGCAGAACCCCCCTGCAAAGCAGCCGGACCAGACTGTCTCTCCGTCCACCCTGAGGCACTGTGCTGATCAGCTGTCTCCAGTGTTCAGTCATTTTCAACACCTCACTGGAGACATGCCACGTAGCAGCATGCTTTGAATCCTCCACCATCATCCCAGTCCCAAAAAAGCCAAGGACCACAGGACCTAATGATTACAGACCTGTCGCCCTGATGTCTGTGGTGGTGAAGTCTTTTGAACGCCTTGTGCTCCATCACAGACCCTCTCCTGGACCCCCTGCAGTTTGCCTACAGAGCCAACAGGTCTGTAGACGACACAGTTAACTTGGCCCTCCACTTCATCATGAGGGTGCCCGACTCCACCTACAGGTGGATCCCGGACTTCCTGTCTGACAGGAAGCAGCACGTGAAGCCAGGAAAACACGTCTCTGACCCCCGGACCATCAGCACCGGTTCCCCTCAAGACTGCGTTCTTTCTCCTCTGCTCTTCTCCCTGTACACCAATAGCTGCACCTCCAGCCACCAGTCTGTCAAGCTCCTGAAATTTGCGGACGACACCACCCTCATTGGGCTCATCTCTGGCGGGGATGAGTCCACCTACAGGTGGGGGCCTGACCATCTGGCAACCTGGTGCAGCCAGAACACCCTGGAGCTCAACGCTGTAAAGACAGTGGAGAGTGGTCGTGGACTTCAGGAAGAACGCAGCCCGACTCACCCCCATCACCCTGTGTGACTCCCCAGTCGTCTCTGTGGAGTCCTGCCGCTTCCTGGGAACCATCATCTCCCAGGACCTCAAGTGGGAGCTGAACATCAGCTCCATCATCAAAGAGCCCAGCAGAGGACGTACTTCCTGCGGCAGCTGAGGACGTTCAACCTGCCAGTCACTATCATGATGGACTTCTACACCTTCATCACTGAGTCTGTTCTCACCTCCTCCATCAACTTCTGGTACGCTGCTGCAACCACCGAGGACAAGGCACTGCAGCGTGTCATTCGCTCTGCCAAGAAGGTGATTGACTGCAATCTACCATCTCTCCAGGACCAGCACGCCTCAGGGTCCTGGAGGCGTCTCCAGGACCCTGAGGTGTGCAGGTAAGAATGTGGCTGACTCCTCCCATCCCGGACACAAACTGTTTGAAACACTTCCCTCTGGCAGGAGGCTGCGGTCCAACAAGGCCAAAACCTCTCGCCACAAGAACACCTTCTTCCTGTCTGCAACTGGCCTCATCAACAGGGCCCGGGACCCCCGCTGAAACGGACCCTCACCCCCCCATAGATACTACACGGTCCTGTTCGCCTTGAATTTAATGGGTATGTCAATGTATGTCAAATTGAATGTTACGTTAACGCACATTCCTCATTCTTCTGGACTATTATCCGTGAACATTGCACATACTGTTACACTTTATACTGAACATTTGCACATTCCTGCACAAACATAGAAAACCCCCCCAAAAAACAGCCTTATTTTACATATTCTTATATATTGTACTTATTGTTTTACATTTATGTTTCATGTATGCACCGAAAACCCAAGACAAATTCCTTGTACGTGTAAACTTACTTGGCAATAAAGACGATTCTGATTCTGAAGTACAACCCACTGCCCTCGCCCCCGTCCCCTCCTCCTTTCTTACTCTCTCTCGGTTTCCCTCCCTCTCCTCAGCCCTAGCTTCCCCTGCCTGAGGTGACGCCACACCCCGCTCACGAACCAAAACAAAAGGAGTTATCCAAACAAGAACCAACAGAAGAATTCCCCCCCCCCCCCTTGCATATATGTACGACCGTATGTGTGTGTATGTGACAAATAATCTCTTGACCTTGAATTTGAACTTGCTAAATGATTAACTCGCCTTAAGTGAAGTGCTTACTCTGCTATTTGATTGTGTTTCATGTCTTCACCACGCCCGCTATCTGTCCCGCTATCTTCCTCTAGACGTGTGGCCTTCTTGTTCCCTCGCTTCGAACGGCCTTGATCGCTCAGACTTTAATTGGAAGCGATTTCCTCCAAGTTACTGGGACGTTGGGAGAGCCTTACGGAGTGCAAATCAAATAAATAGATCTAATTACTCCCGGTGGAAAAAACTGTGATGGCCAGTTGGCTGTTTAAAAAAAAAAAAAAAAAAAAAAAAGTGGAAGGAGGTGGAGCCTGCCCACCTAGCGGCAAGTCAAAGCTCCAGGTCGATTGACATGAATCTTTAATTAATAATAAGTGTGTGCGCGTGCGCCAATTTCCACCCAGCACGACGTACACACACAACACAATCCCTCATTTCCATGAGAAAGCTGTGATTTCAAAGAACACTTGTCTGTCTTTTTTTTTTCCTCTTGCCACCGGATGTTCCCCCGTCTATTTCGGATCGGGATTTTGTTTTTCTGTCGCCGTCGTGTTTTCAAACAACGGCAGAACAAGGTCTTCGGTGTTGCATCATACCTCCCTGTGGAGCCGTTCTTTCGCTCCCTCTTCTCCTGCTCTTGTTTTCCCTCAGACTGCCACACCCTTCAGACTCTCTCTCTCTCTCTCTCTCTCTCTCTCTCTCTGCTTCCAAACCCCAGTGAGATATGTGAGCTCCTCTCAAAATACATACACAGCAATCTAATTACTGCGATGCCATTTCTGCTCGGCCGATTAAATGCTCTCGCGAACGCGGCAGCACTGGCGCTTCTATATATTCCTAAGCTCCTTACTCCTCCCCAGTGATGCCATACTTTCACAGAGGCTTTGGCTCTATCTGTCCCCCTCTCTCTCTCTCTCTCTCTCCGTCGCTCTCCCACCCTTTCGCTTTTCTCCCTCTCCCTCTCTCTCTCTCATGCCCGCATGCAACCTTTCCCTCGCTTGTTTGTTCTCTCCAACGCTCCCTCTCTCAATCCCTTTTCTCATTCTTGCTTGAGCGTTAACCCTCCCTCTCCCTTTTTATTTCACTCCTCTCTCTCTCTCTCTCTCTCTCTCTCTCTCTCCCTCTCTCACTCCCTCTCTCTCTCATTCTCCAGGCAGATAGTATTTGAGCTTGCGTTTAAGGGCGCTGTGAAGGGATCAGCCCTTCACGCTGGGTTGTGTTATGTCTTATCTGAATTCTCTGCTATTTATGGAGGGGCTTGGGTCTGGGTGGCGTGTGTGTGTGTGTGTGTGTGTGTGCGTGTGCACGCGTTTGTCACCCAACTTACACTCCTGGATATTGTTCACAACTTGCAGTGTGTCCAGAAACCGCTCTGTTGTGGTGACGCAGGTGTACAGAATACACCATATCGGCCTCAGATCCACCGGAGTGAAATCTATAGAGCGACGTTTTGGCTGGATGCCTGTAATCGGTCAAGCACGCGTATCCACACGGACAGAAAACCATCTGCATCGATATTTATTTACCAAGTGAGCATATGCGGGCCTTTGAAGGCAGCCACGCACCTACAGTTTTACTGCCAGACAACTAACCAACCACCCACTGACTTACCACTTACTTCCAAAAACACACACTGTACACTGAGTACACTACACACTGGGAGTTGCGTTTCCACGCTCGAAGAATGAGAATGGCGGCTGACAGTCGGAGGAACAATTTCCCAAAAGCGCCATTGATCGACATGCTGTTTACAGTGTGCTGTTTGGCGCCGTTTGTCTCGAATCAGTGATTCTCAACGCGGTGTCCGGGGGGGGGGACCCCCTGGGGTACTTCAAGAGGTTCCGCGGGGGTCCATCCACCCGTTGTCGAATCGCTCGTCCTGGTCGAGGAGGCGGCAGGCCCACCGGCGCAGCCCCGATGTACTCATCCCCCCAGCCCCTTCCTCTGGCATTTCCCAGGGGATTCCGAGGCGTTCGAGATACGCCGGCTAAGAGGAATAACCCCTCTAGCTGCTCCCGGGTCGGCCCCGGGGTCTTCTCCCAGTTGGTCTTCTAACCAGATGTCTGAACTTGCCTCAAACGGCTCCTCTCTCACTTCACACGCTCCAAGGACAGCAGGAGGAGCAGCGATGCTACTCTGAGGATCTCCGGCATAGCCAAGGTCCTCACCCTATCTCCAAGGCTGAGAGCCCAGCAATCCTGTGGAGGAACCTCATTTCGGTTGCCTGCATACCCGGAGAGTTTATGCTTTTCGGCCGCTACCTTAAGCTCATGACCGTAGTTGAGCGTCGGAACGAAGATTGAGCGGTAAATCGAGAGTGAAAACACGCGAGGGCGAGCCCGGTGATGCCTAGTTGGTACCGCTCAACCACCTGCACAAGCTCCTCACACGCCGAGAGCGTTTCCACTTCCCTCGTGGGAAAAACAGGGCTCACCGAACTCTCAGTGGTGGTGGCGCCGTCTCTCTAACCACCTTTATTTATTCAGCATTTCCTTCCGACACGATCGAACACACGGTGTCAGTGTGAAACCCCTCTCATCACACAACCAGAATAAGCTCGGTCGAGCTCGGTGACAGCTCCCCGCAGGACACGCTCGGCCGGCGGGACACCGCTCGGCTTCGCAGCCTCCACCCTGGACCCGGCCGCCGTCCTCCGGCTGACCAGGTGACGCAGGCTCCCAGCCTGACAGCAGTGGGGCTAATGAGGACAGCGGCGCATTTAGAATGGTTCCGCCCCCTCCCCGACCCCATCCCACCCGCTCTGCCCCGCGTGACAGTTGTGGGACCGTATTAAATGGGATGTCGGTTCAGGCTGACTCACTGAGGAGCCCCCACCCCCACCACCACCACCACCACCACCTCCCCTTAATGAGTGTTTGATGGAGTGGTTTTGTAGGTAGATAATGCTGAGTTAATGAGATGTCCCATTCTAAGGGACTACTTTGCAGCTCCCCGTGGAGCTGCTCTGTGGGGTGTGTGCACATTTGCAAGAGTGTTTTTTGGGGTTTTTTTTAAGCTCACGCATTCATCTTTTTGTGTGTGCGTGCACTCGCATGTTTTGGCATCTGTCCTTCTCCCAAGTATGTTTACCAAAGTGTGTGTGCGTGTGTGTTTGTGTTTGAATGTGCCCGTACTGGTGTACGTCCTCTGAAGGCTTTGGTTTTGCCTTTTCCAGGTAAACAGAAAGCAGACGACAGGAAATGAACTGACAGTCAGACTTAAAATAAATGACAAAGGAGAAATCAACGAAAAGTAGAGGGAAGGAAGCACATACAAGGGGAGAGAGAGAGAGAGAGAGAGAGAGAGAGAGAGAGAGAGAGAGAGAGAGAGAGAGAGAGAGAGAGAGAGAGAGAGAGAGAGAGAGAGAGAGAGAGAGAGAGAGAGAGAGAGAGAGAGAGAGAGAGAGAGAGAGAGAGAGATCATTAATGAGCAGGCGGCTCACCGCGATGGGAGGAGGAGGAGGAGAAGAAGGGTTTTGGGTGTGAAGAGGGGATAAGATAATAGGAGAGCGGGGGCTAACCACCTCCCTCATGGCAGGTACACGTCTCTAATTGGGAGCCCTCCACGTCCCCCCTCTCTCTCTACACACACACACACACCCATCTCTACTTCCGTCTTCCTCTGACTGTGAAGTGGGAGAAAGTGTGGCTTTTCTAATTAATGCGGATCTAATGATGGGTCCAGCTGTGGACCTCTGCCCCCTAGGATTGTTGATTAAGGGTGTGTGTGTGTGTGTGTGTGTGTGTCACATAACAGAGAGAGAGATGTGGGGTGTCGCAACCAACTACAAAATCTGGGTGCTGTCGAAAATTCCATTAAATAGCTTATTCGCAACTTCAGTGTGTGTGTGGGTGCGCGCTTCGGCCAAGCCTGTGCGAATGATCACGTGCGCGTTTCCCCGCAATGCACTTGTTTAGGGTTTTGTGTCTACATAACTACATATATTACAACCCAAATCTATCCGTTGACACACACACAAACAACACACAGGCCTCTGGTTTTCTCGGCCGAGCGGATCTCGAATAATGACGTTCCATCCCATAATTTAATTCCATTCTTGTATCGGATATCGCGCACGTTTTGGGACGATAGCCTCCGTAAGATTCTTTTGTGAGCAAAAATCCCGTCTCTGATACTTTGTTTAGGTGGCGCTTCACAAGGAACAGCCGTTCAACGTGTTTACGTTGTGCATATTCTCCTCCGTGCTGGTTTCCATCGTCGGTGGCATGTGGCAGGCTTTGCCTCTCCCGGCAAAAATCCGCTGTGAGACGGGTAAAGCAGCGTTGCCCCTTGTGGCCACTGAGCTGTCGATGTGGACGGACGTTTCCGAGAAAGAACAGCACCCAGTGCGTGCCGAGAGGCAGCCAAAACAGAGCGGATGACAGACACACACACACACACACTAATGAGCACTGGCTGCTGTTAATGAGATAAATGCAATTATCAGATTTGCTCAGCAGGAGTTCAGAGGAGGGCGAGAGACTAAGCGTGAGCGGGAGAGAATAAGAGAGAAACGTCCCTTTCCTTCTCCAGCTTCCCTTTGCTTCGCGCTCCGCTTTTGTACTGCGTGTACGTTATTGGCCCGTCGCCGCCCGCACGCGTCAAAAGTCAAGTGCGCCGCTTGATGTCGAGACGGCGCCGGGGTCGCACCTTGGACCCGCATATACTGTAGGTCATCCCCGGCTGTGTGTAACACAACCTCCCCTCAGTGCTGGTGGTTATAACAGACGTCTCATTCCATGTATTCAACAGTCCTGAAAGAGGTTTATTTGCAATCGTCAATTTTTGATTTGAATCCAATTGCAAGCTCTGCCGGAGGTCAGGGTCAGCCCGGTCAACGCTCAAACCATTGCGAGAGTTTAGGAAATAAAGGGCTGCAACGCCGCTGGGAAGGTGGTACTTTTCAAAGAACCCTCTTCCTTCCTTCCTCCCAAAGTTTTCCAGGACTTTTGCTCGAGGTCTTTGCAAGGAGCTGCCATCTCATTCTTCCCGCTTATACAGTATGCCGGTTCCTTGAAACCGTGAGCTCTGTCAACGTAGACTCGATGTCCCTTTTTGATTATCTTCTTTGTGTTTATGTACGAACCAGGTTTGGGCGGAAGAAGGACGACAAGAGCAAAGAGGGCGTCAAAGCAGCCAAAAACAAGCTGGAGGCTCTGAGTGAAGAGGAGCTGGACAGGACGGCCGACGACAGGTGCGCGTCCATCTCCGCCGCTCCCCGAGCGAAAGTCAAATGACCGCCGAGTAGGTTTGGGACCTGCTTTGAACCAAGCATAAAGTGCGTTTCGCAGCTCCCCCCCCCCCCCCCGAGTTACAAACGTAAACCCACTCAGAACGCCAGAGAAGGTGGCTCCGCCCTTTTTTTTTCCATCATGAAAGTAGGACCATAAAGGTGGGATCCATTGGGGATCTACACCATGTTCTGGTGTGACCGCATGAACGCCATATACGAGACTTATACGTAAAGAATGTAAAACAAAGAAAATATATATATATTTTTGTACAAGGTTGGAATTATGGTCTGTCTGGGGAAAAAATCACATTAAGCATGGTCCTAACACGGTATTCCCCGCCATGCAGCAAGTTCTCGTGTCCGCAGCGATAAATGAGGTGGAGCCGCGGTACGGCACCACGCCCTTACCGGCCGGCATATTTAAGCCCCGAACTCCTCCTGCTCCGCCTGCTTTGCTGCCAGCATTGCTGCGCTCCCTCCACCTCCCCTGCATCCATTGGTTGGGCTCTACCCTTCGATCCTGTGAGGGGGATTGAAGCTCATCGCTCCTGTTTTTCTAGCTCACTAACTGTGCCTGTGTTTGCTGTGCACCTCACTGGGAGTGATGAGCAGTAGAGCTCAGACGCCGACCTCCAACTACGCAAAATCATTAACAATCATTTTAACGCAAGTTTAAGAGTTGTCCGTCAGAAATGTCCCAAAGTTTAAGATCAAAGAGCTTCCCACCGAGAGGAGGTTTTCATGAAACGCTAATAAACACGACTATCTGTAAAAACGCTACCAGACCGGTTTCCCATCAGCCGCCTCTTTCCCCTGCCCTCAGGAGGGCGGGCCGCCACGCCGCCGAGATGCCCCCCAACGTGGAGGACGACGACAGCGACCCCAACTACGCCCACATCGGCGACTTCCGCCCGCTGGCCTCCGCCGGGGAAGGCCTGGAGGTCCCGCTCCACAGGCAGCCCTCCGCCGAGGACCTGGAGGGACTCTACGCCAAGATCAACAAGAACCGCCCGCCCCCAGCCCTCCAGCACACACAGGAAGACAGGTAACCGGCTGAATGTGTGTGTGTGTGTGTGTGTGTGTGTGTGTGTGTGTGTGTGTGTGTGTGTGTGTGTGTGTGTGTGTGTGCGTGCAGGTGGAAGGGCAGCGAATAATGTGGGCATGTGTGGGTGGATAAGAGATTTGTTTAATGTATAATATTGTGTGTGTGTGTCTGCGTGCGTGCACAGGGCCGTGCTCCGTCACGCACACGGTCGCTTATGAGCGCACGTTAACATTCGCAGTCAAAAGCGCTAAACTAGAATATTCATCCATAAAATATGAACCCATGCGACGACGCGGCGGCAACACACTCGCCTATCGCACTCTGCGTCGTGTCGGTGACTCGGTTGTGACTCCCTAGATTCGTAACGCCATACGTTCGGGAAGCGTTTCGATTTTGAAAAATGGGTGGAAAAATGAAACGATGTATTTCCGTTTGGAAGCAACTCCAGCGACACTTAAACCCTCGCGATCGTAGGACACGCACAAAAAAGAAATCCACTTTTAACTCCAAAATGGGGGGGGCGGGGGGGGGTTATTTTGTGTGTGTGTGTGTGTGTGTGTGTGTGCATGGGGAGGGGTGGGTTGGATGGTGAAGAAAGCTGCGTTGTAGCGGAGGAAAAAGGGGCAGACAGACGGAGAGACAGATTGAGATGAAGAGAGCGAGAGAGAGCTTGGGCGTCCAAGGAGCCGAGGGGAAGAGGGAAGAGAGAGAAGAGAGAGAGGACGCGCGCCAGTGCGGCGGCGGCATCCACGCTAAACTCCAGAGAGGAAGTGACAGAGAAGTAAGCAGACAAAGGAGCGAGAGAGGGAGAGAGAGGAGGCAGGATAATTAGCCACAGTCTAGCAGCTTGACAGATCTGTTAGACCACTTTAGCTCCCTCCGACTAGTCGCTAGATACTTCATTAACAGACTGTTCTTCCTCCCTCCCTCCCTCTCTCTCTCTCTCGCTCGCTCGCTCGCTCTTCCTTCATTCACCTACTTAGTCTCTCTCCTGCTTCTCTCTCTCCTCGCGTCACTCGCTCATTATATCACCCTCTCCCCGGCTCTTGTTTTGTCCCATAATGTATATATGGGCTGGTGTTAAGTGTCAGCGGAGCATGATAAATGAGCGGCTCCTGGAAGCGCCACGTGGAGCCTCCCTCCAGGGGCCCGGTCCACCCTAATGGCTCCATGATAACAGTGTCTGAACCGCCTGTCACTCCCAGACACGGTGCTGGTGGCGGTGGTTTTTTTTGTATTTTTTTATTTAATTTTTCTTCTTCTCATTTTTAGTTTGTTTTTCCTTTTCCTCCGACGATGAATTATGTCGTCGAGGGTTGTCACGTGTATGTTCAGGGCTTGTGGTCGAAGTAAAGACCAGATGGCATGGACGGACGTGGAAGTGTTTATTCTGAAAGATCACGGACAGAACACAGGCCCACAAGGCATCCCAACCCCACACAAACACACACACACACACACACTCTGGCGGTTTGGGTGAGGACGCCCGTTTCCCAGACAGGGTGAGTGCAGCTGTTGCAACATGCGCACACACACGCACACACGCACACACACGCACACACACACCTTAGGAGTTACAGTCACCCATACCCACAGTCCACATACGATATGATGTTTCTGCAATGAGGCTCTGTAACCTAGCAACAATACTGTGTGTGGTCCAATGGCGGTTCTAAACTCAAATAATGAAGAAGTCGACTTACTGTGTGTGTGTGTGTGTGTGTGTGTGTGTGTGTGTGTGTGTGTGTGTGTGTGTGTGTGTGTGTGTGTGTGTGTGTGTGTGTGTGTGTGTGTGTGTGTGTGTGTGTGTTGGCCAGTACATGTGTCCGCCAGTGAATTGGGCCTCCAAGTTGTCTTGTCTCGTCCATGTCACCTCTGGATCTGGCCTATACCCATGCCTGTGAAGTGTGTGTGTGTGTGTGTGTGTGTGTTTACGCCAACTAACTACGTCTGTGTGTCCTGTGTGCCCCCCCCCGACCACCCCGCAGTCTCAGCTCCGTCTCCCTAATTTACCGTTGGACATTTTCATTAGGTCCCTGATTGCAGGTGTGTGCCGTGATGGGCGTCACATTTGATTAGAGCGGCGCTCGCAGCCGACCTGCGGAGAAGAAAGGTTAGCTATGCTTGTCAAATTTTATTAGCGGGGAGGCGGTCTTTGTTGCAGAAGCAAAAAACAGCAGGCTGAGATGAAAGGAGTGACGGAAGGAGAGGAAAAGTGTGTGTGTGTCTGTGTGTGTGTGTGTGTGTGTGTGTGTGTGTGTGTGTGTGTGTGTGTGTGTGTGTGTGTGTGTGTGTGTGTGTGTGTGTGTGTGTGTGTGTGTGTGTGTGTGTGTGTGTGTGTGTGTGTGTGGTCAGCGAGCAGAGGTGTAGCAGGGTCCTGAGATCCGCATTAGGACCAGGTGCATTTGTAGCCGGAGACTAATTACGGGTCGGAGGAGTGCGCCGTCGTACCACCCCAAGATCTTCTTCACTGGAAGTGACCGGACGGATGTGACGAACCCCCTTTCTGCTTCATGATCGGGCGCACGTGTTTCCGGGGGCGGGGGGCGGCAGCATGCACACCCACCTCGATCAGTGCGCGCCAACCGACCTTTTTTTCTTTGGGTTCAGACTTCTCTAACCGCCCAAAGACGGTCCAGAAGTGGTCCAGAAGTCCAGAAGACGGTCCAGAAGTAGTCAGCTCCATAAACATGTTTTCTGGGAAACGTCACAAACAACAGGATTTGTAGGTTGTGAATTCCGGGGTGAAGGGAATCCCCTAACTCGCATTGAAATGGTAATACTTAAACACTTCTGTGCTGAAAAATGGGGTGAAGGCTCCATACGATGAACAGCCCCTGGAAAGACAACTTTAAGGTATCTACTTTAATACCTTAGAAACTATGACTATGCACGCCGTTCACAACCTTTGATTGTTGTGGTGTGACGCAAAACCAGATTAAAATGAAAGGCGGAAGACTAAAGCAAACACCGGTGCGGACGAGCAGACGACATGGTGTGAAAACGGCCTTTAGTCATCCATTTTGGTTCCACGCACCGTTCCCCCTCCGGGAAAGCAAACATGACTCGCCCCCTGCTTAACGCACACAGACACACACACACACACACACACACACACACTTCCCTAATTTGACCACCCTCTACCTGGCGAGCACGGCAGGACTCTCCGTGTCGCTGTCTTTCTGATTCCATTTCAATTCAAATTAGATTGATTGGCATGACGAGCATTCTTACCTTTCCAAAACATAACAAGACATGTATATAGCAATTATAATGTTTCAGATAACATAGTATGAGGTAAAGACATTTAGACAAGATTCAAGAGGTTTATTTGTCACATACTGTACATATACATACTTTCATACATATATGCAGTGAAATGTCTTTGCAACATTTTGGAGATTATGCACAATAGTGCATAATAATAATTATATTACACAATAGCACAATAATGAATTAATAAATAAGTTATAATAATAATATTACACAATACCACAATAATGAAATAATTATTAATAATATAATAATAATAATAATAATAATAATAATAATATTACACAATAGCCCAATAATGAATGGTAATAACAACTACAATGATAATCATCAGAATGAAAAGACATTCATTCTGATTCTCCCACTCATCTCATTTCTGCTGTGCAGTAAATGACTCCAGTCTCTCCTGCTCTGTCCTTTTCTGCATCTTGGCAGTCTCATTCTCTCCATCACCACCTTTTCTCTCCACCCCCGGCTCCCTCGCCCCCTCCCTCTCTTGGTCGCTCTAATTCTTTCCGTGAAAATGAGAGCGAATCTCTTTGGCCCTTTTGCAACCTACACTCTGCATTGCGGAAGTCTGTGGCTGTTGGCATGAAAACCTGCCCAGCACCTTGTCCGGCTTCCAGTCCAAAGTCAGGTTTTCCATTTCTAAGTGCATAACCTAAAGGATGGGGATGAGCGTTGGCCAATGGACGAGGAACTTCCATCGTCAGAGGCTCTAAAAGGGGAGAGACGGTTCTGACAGTCAATTAAGGGAACGCACACATCGGCGAGATAAATGACGAGCTTAACGGCTTTGGACGTTCTCAAGTACATACCGTTTGAGTCTTGCTTTTTGCATCAGTTTTTCGGCGGACGGGCGGACGGAAAAGTGGACAGACGGCAGACAGTGGCCGACAACTGAGAGGCCTGAGGTCTCGCCTCTGGTGAACGCGCCTAGGCATCCAGCCGCACGCATACGCCCGACGTGTTCTTCAGGGCGGCTGACGAGAAATCGTCCACGGCGGCAGATCACGCAGCCTGTGACCTGGAGCCAGATGGGGGCATCGCGGGCCTTTGCATTCACACCTGGTGTTTTAAAGCGTCGGCGTTATCTCCATTCCATTTTGCCCGGATCTCAGGATGCAAATTAGGCAGGACGGGACGCTTCCCCGAGGCCTTAGACTTGTCTTCCCTTCAGCGCAGAAAGGGTCATCTTCGGGGAAATTTGAGGCAATAATTCTCGGTGGCCCCGCTTTTTTCCCCACGAGCGTGGCCAAGGATTGCCACAAATTTCCACCTGGCTGAGATCCAATCCCATAGCATTCCCACTGCAGTGCGTTCTGCGTGCATTAACACCTTGCATTAACATTTGCATATTCTTATCAAGATAAGATATCCAGACACAGATGGAATTTTAATGCCAGGTATAAAAGGGGCCTTGGCATAGACCAACCTCTCTCTCTCTCTCTCTCTCTCTCTCTCTCTCTCTCTCTCTCTCTCTCTCTCTCTCTCTCTCTCTCTCTCTCTGTCTCTCTCTCTCTCTCTCTTTCTCTCCCTCTCTGTCACTGCCTGTTCTTATCTCACCGTGCACCCTAATGGTTCCTCCTTGACTCTTTGGCAAGGCAGCTCGTCGAGTCCCCCCCCCCCGTGAGTCACAGCTCCCACTTAACAGCCTGGGAGCTCGCCCGCCCGCTCTTCTGCGGCGCAGAGCCGGCGCCTGCCGCTGTGCATTAATATGATAATATTTGGCATTGTCAGTGATGGAGGCTCCGGCCTAATGAGATAATTACAGTGTTGTTTCATTTGGAGAACGACACGCGTGCTCAATCAAAATGGCAGCCCTAATTACGGGCCCAGGGATTGGCTAATGTGCTTTGCAGAGAACGGGTAAAGAGGAGGTGGAAAAAAAAAAATAAAAATTAATAAAGATGGAAAAAATCATGGCGGCTCTGTGTGTTTGCTCGCCAATGATCTGTGATGTGTTTTTTTTTTTGTTTTTTTTTTTGAATCTGTATCTTGTATGTGTTTAGTGTGTGTGTAAGGGTGGCCATGAGGAGGAGAAGCCAGTGATTTTATTATAAACAAGTAATAAGCAACTTAATAGAACAAGTTGATTTCTTAAACAACTGTACATAAGTTTGAGGGAAGAAAGGAGAGATTACCGATGATTAGGCTCGTCTCGGAGCTGGCCTAATGACAATAAAAGCGGCAATTAGTGCAACGCCCGGGCCTTAATGAGCCATTATTTCAAGAATCATTACAAGAAGACTGCATCGACCACGGCCTTTCATCCAGTTTGTGAATTTTGGCGAAGTCGGGCCCTCACGGCGGGAGTCTGAGGGTCTCCGCAGTGCAGCGTGTTTCATTTGTTTGTTTCGGTCTTTAGGTACTTTGCATATCAACATCCTGGCACAGGACCCGTATGACTCAGCCTCCTCTCCCCACTGAGCGGCTTCAAGATGGCTGAATTAAATCCGCGTGCACGCACACACATACACACACACACACACACACACACACTCTCAACAAAACACAGATTTAGCTGTGAGCGTAAGCTGTACACATGAGCCTACGCAAACACATTTATACACACTCCACCGCCAGATTTTATGTATTTTTTGCGGCTTCTCTGTTCGCCTAAGAGTGCGTTTTATAACCCCCCCCCCCCCACACACACACACACACACACACGCGCGCAGAGACCCACACAACACACAGTGAGAGTTGGTCAGGTTTTCTAATTAAAGGGAGGGTCACAGGAGAGACTTAAACACGTAAGCCATGTACCTCACTAATGAACCTCTCCATCTCATTTCTCTTTCTCCCTACCTCTCTCGCTCTTCTTTCTCTCTCTCTCTCTCACACACATTCTCCCTCTCTTTCTCGCTCCCTCTTGGTCAATACCTGCCTTGAGGTCAGACCATTAGTATGTAAGGCAGAATGGCTGTTTAATTTAAGGGCTGTGTGGGTGTTTACGTGATGGGCAAAGGTCTTCCTTTGTGCGTGTGTCTGTGCGCGGTTTGTTTGTTTTTTGTGCATATTTTATTGTTCTCTCCCCACAGCGCGTGGAGCGGCAAAGCTGCCTCCATGTCAATGTCAACAGGCGTTGCGTTGCCAGGAGATGCCGGTTAAACGCCCTGCCCAATGTCTTACTTAATGCCTTCCAAAAGATATCACACTCGTGTGTGTGCGTGTGCGTGCGTCCGCGCGCGCGTGCGCGCGGATTAAGGTCGTGTGAGCAGGATGGTGCTTTTGTGTTTGGTTTGGTCCCCATACTGTGCCAATCTCTTTAAAGGTGTTGAATGAACTGCCTGTTGTCCCATTCATTCTTTACTTCAAAGCTACACCAGTGGCGATTTAGTTTTTGTTTTTTTCAAATCGATTAAAAATCCATCCCGTCGCTGAATGACTCAAGTGCATGACATTATCTCACACCGACGGTCCCGCAGCTCGGTCACTCGCTCGGGGTCACAACTGCCGGCATGAACCTATCCGAGCCCGATGGCAAAACTGAGGTTCAACTGAGCGGGCGCATTAGGGAGGCGCTCATGTGTTTGTTTTCCTTATACTGACCTAGTGCAGCTTTAGAGTGTTCTCAGTTTTAGCGCCTTATGTGTGGATATTCACCTCTGCGTGGTTCTACCACCCTGGGTCCATCGGCGTGTGTCCACCAGCGAGAAGGTTTAACACAGGCGTAGAGTGCACAAACTACTGTTCTAAATAGCCTGAAGTTGTACATCATCCAAGGTACTCCTTTTTGTTTTGGTTTGATATGGTCGCACTCGTTTGTTTGTTCGGCATCAGAGACGGGGCCAGTGCTGATGGATGCGAGTGCTTCTAGACCAGGGGGAAAACCCCAACAGTCCAACATCATTTATACTGTACACCTCTCTCTCTCTCCTCTCTCTCCCCCCCCAGTGACCAGCAGCAGCAGCAGCAGCAGCAGCAGCAGCAGCAACGCAGGGAGTACCAGCAGGCCCGCGCAGCGCCGGCGTACGATGAGCTAGACACCGCCCGACGGAGAGTCCTCGACTACGACCCCAACCGGGTTAGTGTGTGTGTGTGTTATCGCCCAATGAACGACTGCAAGAGTAACCACCACGAGTGACTTCCTGGTCGCACACGGCGTCATGCCAACATGGAAGAGGCCATACAATGATTTGTAACATCGCCTCCTGCTGGGTTGGAGTTCCCTGTAGGGGGTAGTGGCCCTTTGACACCCACTCTGCTCATTTAAGATGCTCTGGGGGAAATGGTAAGATGAGATAACCCTTTTGAAATCGACTGTGTTCATATAGCACTTTACATAATTACATACCTCACATTGACCCGTTCACACACCGACGGCAGCATCAGCCATGCAAGGAGATAACCAGCCTCGTCAGGATCTCTAAGGGGTTGGGTGTCTTCCGCAAGGACAATTATCGGCAAATTCGGCTTCCTTCGGCAAATTATGCCGAAGGAAGCCCGAGGATCGAACCACCAACCACTTCCAGTTGCCTGACGACCACTCTTACTTTCGGAGCTAGTTACTAGTTCCCGGGCGGAAATCCAGGCAGTACAGAAGCATAGTACATAGTATGTAGTAAATAATGCGTAATAATTATATGCAATGATAGCGCCAGCGGCAAGGGGTATGATGAAATATTCTACAGCATGGTGTCGGCTGAATTACTAAAACATAGAGAGGTGCGCGTGAGTCCTGCTGGCTGACAGCACAGCAGTCCGTGGCTGAGTGGGTCACATGTGCGTCTGGTCCTGGGAATCCGTGCACGGCGGGTATTCTCAGCTCTTGTTAACATTTGAAGGTGCAGCATGTCACAGTGACTGTGTCGCCTTCTCCTCCCTCGTTGTGTTTACGGGGAGACCCATTAGAGCGCTGGCATTTTCACCCACTCCTTCCTGGGCTTTTCTGCCACACCTGTACCTCCCTCTCCTCCTTTCTCTCTCTCTCTCTCTCTCTCTCTCTCTCTTTGATTGCATTCCATTGTTTTTTTTGTCGTCATGCTCTGCCCCCCTCTGTCTCTTTCCTTTCTCGGTCTCTCTTTGAATTCCCCCCTTTCCCCGTCTCCCATAATGCCTCCGCCTCTCGCTTGTGCACTGTAGACACCCACCCACACCTACGCACACACATTCCAGGAGCATAAATCTAACCACGCAACCCGCAAAGGACCGCTGCCGGTTGACAGTCGTAGTAGTTCCCAACCAACCCGAACTGTTAAATGTCCCTGAACTTGTATTGATTGTGCAGAGGAATCATTTCATTTAAATCACTCCCCCACCAGGGTGCTTCCAAACTCATTGCCGCATGCTCAGCTATGGAAATCAATAGTAATTTATCTGCCTTTCTGGCAAGGGGATTTTTAATAGCTGCCACAAGGATGCAGAAAATCCCAGATTAATACAGGAATCTGAATTGGAAATCATGGAATCTGCTTCCGTCGGCCTGCGAGGGCGCTCCTTGTGAGCATTTTTTTGGGCTTGCGTGCGTCTCTTTTTGCTCGCTTGCCTTTTATTAACGACCAAATATGCAGCAGAGCGGAAAAAAAAGAAGAGCTGGAATCGAGTACGCCTGCTAATGCGTGTCCGCCTGTTCATCCAGCCTCCTGTACTGTTGATTGAGTGCGGAAACCAAGCAGCAGCCGTTGTGGCCGGGTGTTGAAGATGAAAGTGCTTTAAACTGCAGTTCAGCTAAAGGCCGCTAGATGCTGCTTCAGAAAACCTCAGACTGAGAAATTCAAAAAATTTAAAATTAAATAAAGAAAACTCAGACTGAGAAATAAAAAAATAAAAACAAAGAAAACCTCAGACTGCATGTAAGTCAATGGAAAAATAAGAAACTAATCACTAGAAATACAATAAATCAATCAATTATTTTCAAGTTTACATCTTCTAATGGGTGTCTGGGTTGGGTTTTTTTGAGAGTTATTGTTCCCTCAAGAAGATATCACTGGCATGTCCCTTGACTTACGGTATTAAGTCAAGGGACATGCCATTGACATGTCCCCTGTTTATATCCACACTAAGACTCTGCCCCGCTGCCCAAATCTATAAAGCTCTGGCTCCATCCTTCCAAGATGGCGGCGAGCGCCAAACCCAAACTCGAGGCTTAAAATGGTCTCTTCAGAAAGCCTCAAGTGACATTATAGACGGTGTCCATTTTGTTTTCTTAAACAGTCTGCGGGGGAAATCCCGGTGCAACAGTAGATTTCCATTAAAAAAAAATTGGAACCCACTTTTGAATTCAACCAATGCGTCCATTTGCACATTCCTCTTCCTTGGTTCGGCGTTGGGCGGCTCTGCACCAAAACCTGAGAGACAATCAGGAAGCAGCGGGAGAAAGCGCCGATCTGATCATTACTTGGAGGGGGGAAAAAAAAATAAAAGATTGAAGGAAAGTACTTTGACGGCAAAACCCAGCGGTAGCTTCCTCCCCCCGAGGAGGTAGATAATGAAACACCCTCTGAACATGCGCGCACGCGCGCACACACACACACACACACACACACACACACACACACATATGTACTCAGACACATACGTATACACACACACACACACACACGCACACACGCACACACACATATCACAGTTACACATAGAAGCAGACAAAATAGAAACAATGACAGATGAAGGCTTCCCAGAAAAAGCATAATAAACACCCAACAAGATAATCAAGCACCGAAATGTCAAAGAGAAGAGATGGGCGCAGTGTCAGACGGCGCTCAACGTGAAACGTTTGATATGAGACGAGACACACACGTGCTGGTACATACAAACAAGCAGGTGCACATACTGTACATAAATGGCATGATGGTGTTAATTTTCACAGCGTTTTATAATTCAGCCGCAGTCATCGTCACATTAGTCTTCACATTCATTTTGGTCCAGGCTTCTTCATTCGGGCAGGTCTAATATTTGGACTACACCGGACTGTGATGTAGGCGCCTAAAATAGCATCATCATGAACAAATTTGTGGTGGATGCCAAAATGTTGCAGCCTCGCTCGAAAAAAACCCAAAACACAACTCTAAATTTCAAGGCACACTATCTGAAAAGCAGAGGTACGTATTTGAAAATAACGTTATGTGTGATTCAGTGATTGTTTTGGTGTAGTCCCGGCATAACCTGTTGCATTGTGGGATAGGAAATATAATGGCCATTAGGTTTTTGACCAGGTCAACACTGCAGTGCGCACACACACACACACACACACACACGCGCACACACACACACTGTATATCTGAATTAGGTGTGTGTACTGAGTGTGGTTATGGTCATCTAACCACACTTACACACAGAAATGCACAAGGGGATTTACCAAGGTAAAATAGAAAAAAAACTATCACACACAAAGCCCACAACTCAACAAAGCTGCAAGCAGGAATTAAATAGCGTCGCCAACACAAGAGCAGAAAAACAAAAACGTATAAAGCACGAATGCACACACAGTTTGTTTTCTACTGTTTTCCAGATTCCTTTTGTGTTTCTGATGTATAAACAGAGTACACAGTGCAGTGCATGGAAACACCGCTTAAGGCACGAATACCACTAAAATGTCAGACACGAAATATCATGCGCAATATGGGCTTGGAAAATTAGAGAATTTTTTTCCCGAAACATGTTTTTTTTTATATTATGATTAATTCATTTAGTTATTTATTTTATTAGTTTCTTTAAATGAAAAAAAATATTTATGATGATAATAGAATAAGAGGAATCCAACATGACCAACAAATCCAACATAAACTGAGACCATAAATCCAGAAGAAAACACAGTTTCCCTCCGATATGGCATCTATTTTGTGTTTCGTGTGAGTGTGCTTTTAAGTGCCCGCACTGATCTGCTGCTCTTTTCAGTGCCGCTGTTATCTGCAGCCTTGAACGGTTTAAAAAGGTTTTAACGGCGCGGCAGCTCCACACACACACACACACACACACACACACACACACACACACACAAGCCGAATGTGGTGCCGTGTGTGTGTTTGTGTGTCCGTCACGGTCCCTATATTATAGGCACACACAAGGACAAACACGCACGGACACAAATTGCATGTGTGTATATGTGTAGGTGTGTGTGTGTGTGTGGCATGGGTCGGCAACCTTTACTATCAAAAGAGCAATTTTTGGGGGGGGGGGGGGAGAGAATCTGTCTGGAGCCACAAAACAGCCTGTAGCCTTATTATAAAGGTAACACAGCCTATTACGTCTCAATTAGCCTATCAGCATTACTCTGAATGAGCATTCATTAATATGTTTTGTTTTTTTTTGTCTTTTTTAATGCAGTCAAGTGCAAATGAGAGGCAGGACACTGAAGAGACGTCTCAGCTGATTTGGCTGGAAGCTCCTGCTGACGGGAGCAGTGGCTTAGGTTTTGTTTGAACACAGGGGGGGGGACCACACTAAGCGGGCGGTCTGGGCGTCCTCACCCATTACATTTTGAGCGCGAAACAGTTAATTTCCGGCATTCTATTGAAAGGCTATGCACCAATATGTGCCTTTGCTGCAGCAATTTATGTTGGAAATGTCTTTATTTATGTTCGCAAAAATTCTCAAAAGTGCGTTATTTCGCTCCGCTTTCCGCAGCAGTTCCGTAATCGCTCTCTTTCTGTCGTCCCCAGCCGCATTCTATTCAGCTAATGCAGTGCATATGTTCTGGAAGTGACTTTCAATATTACCTTTTTTTGTTTGCTCATTTCTCACCACAGATCAAGCGTAGCGGCAAGCCAGCAGCGTTGGCGTTGGAAGCAAACAAAATCGGTCCACGCACTTTTAAATTCTTTGTTTTCCTCCGGGTCTTTTCTTTTTTGGGGATTTGGAATGCATAGCTACTGAAGTGACGGCGAAATTGTTCGAAATAAGAGGATAAATAATGTGGCTGTTCGGTCAGAGCTGCAGTCCACTTACTGCGTTCGTGGAGAGCGCTTGCTGCTGCTACCCAGTATCCACTCCCAGCTGTGTGCTCTCCCACTGGCTGGAATGTCTGCATGTGCGCTAGTAAGGGGCCGAATACTTGATTTTGATTGGTTCCTTGACACGCGAGGACCCCGCCCACTCACATTCCTGTGGCATGTCCACGAAGCAGCTGCGTTCCATCACAGCTGGAACTCGGAAGACCTAAACCTCCTGATGCATATTTTACTCGACGGAAATGTTAAAACATTGTTTTATACAGTGTATATGCTACACATTTTTACAATTGGAGAATGTAAGAATCACTTTAGGCCTAGAGCAATGATAAATGGAAAAGAATGCTGAAAAATTACCGTTTTCCGATTTCCAGATACATTTTTTTGTCAAAGCCACAGGGAGCCACAGGGGAGGGGCTAAAGAGCTGCAGGTTGCCGACCCCTAGTATAGAGGAGCACACTGACCCAAACTGACACACCGTATGAATGAACAACTGTAGTTTGATGTAAGAGAGAAAGACTATTCAATTTACATGTTTACAGAAACAATGAGCCAACATAAACATTGCTTTACCGGCATGCTCTTGGAATACTAAACTGAATTTCCATTCCTTTTGAGAAATTGAAAATAAATAGTATAATAATAAACCATATACTGTGTATATATAATAATGAGCAAATACATTATCATTGTTATTATAATTTATATTATTATTAATACTATTATTACAATTGTTATTTATTATCATCATAATCATAAATAGAAAATAAATAGATAAGTAAATAAATACATAAGCTGCTTTCACACATGAACCTTTCAGGTCCGGATATTGTCCGGAGTTGACTCTTTCACACACGCAGCACACAACCGGAGATTGCTACATTGCCACTGAAGTACATTGAACTAGTTCATTGTCATTTTCATGAAACCAGTTTGAGACGACTTTTGCTTTGTGACACGGGGCATTATCATACTGGAAGAAGCCATTAGAAGATGGGTGCATTTCAGCCGTGAAGGGATGCACATGGTCAGCAACCATACTCAAATAGGCTGTGGCATTCAAAAGATGATTGATTGGTATTAACGGGCCCAAAGAGTGCCAAGAAAAAATCCCCCACACCATGGCACCACCCGCACCAGCCTGGACTGTTGACACAAAGTAGACTCTGTCCATGGATTCATGCTGTTGGTGCTAAAAATTCTGACCTCTACCATCTGTGTACCTCAGCAGAAATCAGATTCATCAGACCAGGCTACGTTTTTCCAGTCTTCAGCTGTCCAGTTTTGGTGAGCATGTGCCCACTGCAGCCTCAGCTTTCTGTTATTGGCTGACAGAAGTTGAACCCGACGTGGTCTTCTGCTGTTGTAGCCCGTCAGCCTCAAGGTTCCACATTTTGTGCGTTCTGAGATGTTTTTTCTGCTCACCACAATTGTACAACAATTGACGTGTTATCTGAGTTACCGTAGACTTTTTTGTCAGCTCGAAGCAGTCTGGCCATTCTCCGTTGACCACTCTCATCAACAAGGCAGTTTCTGTCCACAGAACCGCGGCTCACTGGATGTTTTTTGTGTTTCGCACCATTCTGAGTAAACTCTAAAGACTGGTTGTGTGTGAAAATCCCAGGAAATCAGTAGTTACAGAAATACTCAAACCAGCCCATCTGGCACCAATAATCAAAAACACTGCGATCACATTTTTTCCCCCTTCTGATGGTTGATGTGGACATTAACTGAAGCTGCTGACCCGTATCTGCATGATTTATGCATTGCACTGCTGCCATACAATTGGCTGATTAGATAATTGCATGAGAGAGTGAGTGTACACCAGTCAGCCACAACATTAAAACACTAATAGCCACTAATATTGTGTAGCTCTGACCCGTGGAGGCATGGACTCCACAAGACCTTTAAAGGTGTCCTGTGGTATCTGGCACCAAGACGTTAGCAGCAGATCCATTAAGATCCATGGATCGGGCTTGTTGTTCCAGCACAGCCCACCGATGCTCGATCGGTTCGGACCCTAACCCCGACCATCCACATGATGTAGAAGAAAACATGATTCATCAGAACAGGCCACCTTCTAACATTACTCCATGTGTCCATTGTAGGAGCTTTCAGCGGTGGACAGGGGTTAGCAGTGGCACTCTGACTGGTCTGCGGCTACGAAGCTCCATACACCGCAAGCTGTGATGCACTGTGCATTCTGACACCTTTCTATCATAGCAGCATTAACTTTATCAGCAATTTGTGCTACAGTAGCTCTTCTGTGGGATCGGCCCAGACAGGCTAGACTTCACTCCCCTTGTCAAAGTCGCTCAGATCCTTACGCTTGCCCATTGTTCCTGCTTCCAACACATCAACTTCAAGAAGTGACTGTTTACTTGCTGCCTTATACATCCCACTCCTTGACAGGTTCCATTGGAATGACATGAGCAGTGTTATTCACTTCACAAGTCAGTGGTTTTAATGTTGTAGCTTATATCTATAATGTTGTGGCTGATATCTGGTATATCTATCCATATATATAGGTTTCCTCGTTTCTCACTCCCTCCCTCCACCTCTAATTTGAGCCGGTCGCCTATGTTTCATGTCCGCCGATAGGTCAGTTGTCATGTTATCATGACCATTCCCGGCGTCCTGCTCTGAGCTCCCTGTCTTACTGTCATGGCGCTCATGATGGGCTCTCCCTGGTTATGTCACTTTGGCCAATTAAACCCCCAGGAAGCTCAGCGACCGCTCTGTACTTTTTTTGGGGGGGTTAGCGAGTGTGGCCAGACCAGGTCCCCGTCCTCGATGCGAGAGTTATCATAAACATGTTATTACCGATATTATAACCACAAAATATGTGACTTGGCCTAAAACTATCAAATCTTAATGTGGAAATCCATGAGCTTGTCGGTGTTGGGGGGATAAGTATTGGATTAGAATTAGATTGGATTAGAAGTCCCAGAATTCCATTTGAAACTGTCTTTTCTCTAAGATGGTTATCCTACAAAGTGTCGCTTCTTCCTGTCGGTTGATTTGTTTGTTTTTCTTGGTCACTTGAGTTGGTTTCTTCCACCTCAAGTGACCTTTTCGGTGAATGTCCACCCATATCAAGGGTCTGCTGACCGCGCCCCGCTCGGCTGCGAGCAACAAATTCACCGCGGCCAACGCTCACTTCTTGAGCGTTGGCCTGATTGGAAAGGGCGGACCCCCCCGCCAACAATGGGTGCCGCATTTAGAGATTTGCATCCATATATACCACGAATACATTCAGCGGCTATTTCTTAAAAAGTGGCAAATGAGGGATATTTTTTATCAAAATAATGGTACAGATTTCCACTTTAAACGTGCGCTCAATGAGAGCGGCGTCGGCTGCGGTTGTCATTTTCGTCATCGAAATAATTGGTACTGGGGCGAGAAATGTTGGATCTTGGATCTCAGCTGGCTGTGGAAGGAATAATGCCCTTCGCTCATACACATTATGCGTGCACGTGAAAACACACTTGCGTGCGCACACAGGCAGACATATGTGCTTCATCTCACAGTCATTACATGAGGGGCGGATGTGTTGTGTGACATCTTAATGAACACACGAGTCGCAGACCATCATTTCTCTCCCTCTCTCCACACACACACACACACACACACACACACACACACAAACACACACACCTGCCCCCTGATACACCGCCAGATATGACTAGTCATCCGTTTGGGTTGGTTTGGTTTTCCCTCTTAATTTTTTTTTGTATTCCTCACTAATGTTGTGCACGTGGACATCCATCACCCTGATGATGTTTTAATGTCACATCCTCGGGCTATCGCCATCCCTCTGCCGCTCGCTCTTTTTCTCTCTCTCTCTCTCGCTCTCTCTTTCTGTCCGTCTATCCCACACCTCCCTCCCACACGTCTACCGTCACTTCATAAATAAAGCTCCCCACATCATTAAGTAAACACACACCCGCCTGTCTCTGTGATGGATGGACCACACACACACGCACACACGCACACACACATCCACTTTCGCTGATGATCTGTGAGGGTGTTTGATGCTCACAGCCCCCACCCCAACCATCCACTAACCACACACACACACACACACAGACACACACACACACACACACACACAGCCTCCCTTCCTGAACATGCACCCACACTCATCCAGAAGGTTCCGGGGCAGTTTTTGGGAAGAGTCGTACTTTCAATGCGTTGGACTGGTAAATTCATTTGTAAAAATTTGGCCAATGGTCTAGTAGTAATTGGAAGATTGCCGGTTCGATCCCCAGCTCCGCCTGGTAGCATGCTGAAGTGTCCTAAAGCAAGACACTGAATCCCTAACTGCTCCGGATGAGCATTGTATGGCCGCCTCCATCGCTGTATGAATATGTCACTTTGGACATAAAGCGTCTGCTAAATGATGTCATGTTTTTCATGCCGTCAGAAATGTATGGATTATAGTTATGAAAAGCACATTAAAATATGAATTAACTATAACTGTAGGTACTCCTCACTTAACGACCTACGTGTTTAACCACCGTTCGGACTGACGACCAGCTCTCTGACCAGTTAGTATTGTACGCTGCGTACAATACCGCGCCGTGTGGTCTGCGTGCGCGGCGTCTCAGCGTCAAGCAGCTCATCGTGCATCATTCTTTATACACTATATATACTGTATACAAAATACACACTATATATACTGTAAACACTATATACTGTATATACTGTATACATCTCATCACCATTCTCAGTCTTCTTCCCACAGTCTGTCAGTATTCACAATGGCAACGCCCCCTTACCGTGAAAGAACACGGCTCCTTGCTTATCGACCAATTCACTCAACGACCTGATCGTAGGAACGGAACTCAGCCGTTAAGTGAGGAGTACCTGTATATGTTATAGCTATATATATAGCTATGTTTTGCTATTAAAAATAGCAGTTTTGAGAAATGCCTACGCATATACAGTTGGTGTGTTGGGCTATGTTTCCACTACAGGTCTTGGTGCTCAACTCCCATTTATCGTCCAGATTAGTACATTTTCTCTTTGGTTTGTTTTGCTGTTCACATATGTATCAGTGTGGCCAGTAACTGATTCCGTTCTGAATTGACCACACTGCTGAAATAACCCACTCATACAGGAGCAGATGTATAGGTAGGAATAAACAACTTAAAAGAAGCCCCTTTAATTCCTTTTTGCTTTCATTCATTTTGAAGTTTGTGTGCAAGTGAGTTGAAGTGGCCCAGGTCAAATTTGGGAAAACCAGGTTCAATTTGATTTTCGCTGTCCACATGGTTCTAAAGACATCTGTGTCACATACATATACAATAAATAAATCAGACCTGGGCCACTTTTTACGACCTTGAGCCACGTCATTGTGTTATTGAGCATTCTTTTAACAGGTATTTCTGACAGACAACGACAGACTCTTAGATTTACTTAAAAATGCTCTTTAGTTATTTTGCCTTGTTTGAAGTTGGCATCTGGGCTCTACTGCTCATCACTCCCGGTGAGTTGTACAGAAAACAAAGGCCGAAATATTAGTGATGAGCTTGAATTGGATAGAAGAGCAGAGCCCAACAGGTGGATGTAGGGGAGCCAGTCCCTCCTGCCTTTACCAGCAAAGCAGGTAGGGCAGGAGGGACTGGCTGCTTAAATAGGTTGGCCAAATAAGGGCATGGAAGCATGTGGCGCTGTCAAGTTGTCCGAGAGAACTAGCTCCCCGAGCTAGGCATAATTTCTTATGTCAACCATGTCAGCGGGGTTATCCCCAATCTCTTCTGTCTTTTCCAGAAGTCCCTCACATGCACGCACGCACACACACACACACACATACACACACACACGCATGCACGCACAGTGAGGGTCTGGCAAAAGTCACCAAAAGCAGCTAGTTCACAACTGGCTTGCTCTCTTACTTGAACACATACGCAGTACAGGTGTGATGGAGCTAGCTGGCTTGCCCTGTTGTGTTCAGACTGTTGGGCAGCTGCCCTAAAGGCTGGAGGGAGAGAGAGCGAGAGAGAGAAGTAATGTGTCTGCATATGCGTACGGATGCGGCTGAGAAACATGAGCAGAGTGATTTAAAAATAGGAGAGAGAGAGCAACTGGCATGGATCCGAACAAATACCAGCGGGGGCAACCTGACGACTCCGAAATGGAGGGGTTGACCAGGGCGAGGAAGGGGGTTGATGGATACATGGCGGGGAACAGAAGCAGTTGAACTGAGTGTCGTACTGAGAAAGATGAGAAATGGCAGGAAGTGACAGCCCAGGTGGAAGAGAAGAACAAGAACAAGAACAATCTTTAATCATCACACAGCACACCACACTACAACACATGCACGCACGCACACACACACGCACATGCTTTTTGATGGTGCCCGGTGAAATGAGGCCTCTGCGTTTAACCCAATTCTGGCTTGTCCTTCCTCCGGGGGGGGCAGCCAGGAGCAGTGGGCAGCATTCGTGGACACGCCCAGGGATGAGTGTCCACCGCTGGTCAGACGATGATGTGGGCATGTTTTTGGTGGGGGTCCTAACTGACGTTAGGTGGAGGAAACCCCATGTGAGCACAGGGAGAACATGCAAACTCCACACAGAAAGGCTCCTATTTGGGAGATAAGGCGCCGGAGCACGGTGCCAACCGCGCCCCAGGCGGGAATCGAACCCAGGACCTTCTTGCAGTGCCCCGTGCCACATGGAAGTGGAAGTTGTGGAAGTATCGTTCGTTCGTGTGTGTGTGTGTGTGTGTGTGTGTGTGTGTGTGTGTGTGTGTGTGTGTGTGTGTGTGTGGGGTGGGGGGGGCAGCCGGTCTGGGGGTGTTTGTCTCAGAGGGGGGCTGTACTGATGTGTGTCTGGTGTTAAGACTAATTATGACAGCATATGGACTCTCGCTCTCTCTGTCTAGATTATACCTAATTACACTATACTCTGGTGCTATCATTTGGCCTGTCTGAATAAAATGGTATTTTGGAAGCTCAAGAAATGATTTGCCATTGTTTCAACTGATTTTTTTTTATCTTTTATTGTTTGTCTCTATGTGGTTTTGTGTGTTTTCAATGGTGCGTGGATACACAATGGATTTTACTGCACTAGTCATTTGGTGAAAACAATTACATAATTACATTATGTTTGTGTCGTGACTTAATGACTGTGGACAAATCAAGATCCTGATGCCAGACCAGTGCAGAACCTCGGTTCTCTATGAAACATCCTCAGTCCCTCCCTGAGCATTGAATAAGGTGTTGTATCTTATCAAAGCACTGTCATATAAGAGCACAATAGTGAATAAGTATGGAGTATAATGCGGACCAGACCACACACACACACGCGCATGAAACACACACTCGTCGCAGCTACTAATTAGGGTGACGTGCCAAACACAAGGACGGTTGTCCTCCAAGGGCAGCAAACCTCAGCTATGCTCTGACCAAATCTGTTTTTGGGACTTCAGCTCACTCCCCCAAAAACCCACACAACTCTCTTCAAACACAGGCACAGTGACTCCATCCATCACAGACACACACACACACACACACACACACATACACACACAAATTCAGTGCGGCGGTCAGAGCCGGTCGTGGATTAGAGGCCGAGCGCCTGGGTCGGGCCCCCAGCTCTATTCTGGCCTTAAGTAATTACACAGGAACCTCCTCTCGCTGATTTTTTTTCCCTGCGTTTGGCACGGCGCAGCAGGAACATCCCCGGGACGCGCTGGCAGGCCAGGGTAGCACGCAGCGGAAAACGACTGCAATTACAGTCTAAAAACAGGGCGGGTTTACAGTAACGCAGGGGAGCGGTGGGCAAAGTGAGGGAATTATAATTAAAAGGCTGCAAGTCAGTGTTTTTCCTTGGGTCGTGTAGTGATCTCTAAGTGGAGATTACCCCACCCTGTGAAGTGGTCCGAGAGAGAGCGAGAGGGGGGTTGGGAGAGAGAGAATATGATGGGCGGCCCGTGCGAAGGACAGAAGGAGCTGTGCAAAGACAGGGGAGGATGTTGGGGACGGACGGACAGGCTGACATCCCTCCTCTCCGCCGCTTTCCGCCCCTTTCCTTCCCCATCGCGCTGTCCCCTTCGTCGGAGTTGCTCTACAAAGTTTGCTCGAAACGGAACGGGTGTGACATACCGACATTCTGCTCATGACGTCTGGGGCGGTCACCATCAGGAAATTTTAGGAGACGGTTGTTCTTACAAAGCATTTTCTGCCACTGACATATAAATTCACAAAGGCGTCATAAGTCCTGCATTTTAACACACCACACGAAGGAGGCCCGTTAAATGAGACGAAAACTTGGAATATTCAAGTCCAGGCAGACGGGTCGCCTCAACCCAGCCGATGGAAGAGCGCCCAATTTGTATTCTATTCGTGGGTTTGAAATCCCCCCTGGAAACTGGAAGTTATGATCGCGGTCAGCCCAAGTAATTGCGACGATCAAGCGGTTATGACATAATTGGGACAATTCTGCTTCTCGGTTTGAAAAGCCGACAATGTGACCCCTCCCCGTTTGATAAACACTGAACATTTCAAACAACCTCCATTTCAAACAACTATTTTATCGTTCAAGGGCGGTTTGGGGGACGGGATTTAATCTGAACCAGGATTAAATTAATCCCACTCAAATGAATCCGGAAATTAAAAAAAAAAAAAAAAAAATGCCCTTCTCAGGTTACTTAACTACAGATGAACAAGTTCAAGATTAAGGTGATGAAAGACAAGTCAGCTCCTTCTGTCTGGTCTCGGTGCTGGTCTTGGTCCAGATCAACCTGCTCCACCTGGAGGCCACGCCCATTTACCCAAAGGTGAACCTGCCTCTGGTCAGCTTTCATTTGAGATTTAGACCTAGATTTCCTCTGATCTTCCTTCTGGAAATCAGATTTTTTTTTTAACCCCAGATAAGGGCAAATCTCAGACTATTTTAAACCGTGACCGTCAGTTAGTCCAGATTAAAAGTGGGATTCAGTGTTGAAATCAGGTCTAATCTGCGTCCGTGGAATCAATGTTTATTATTTATGCTTTAGAACCAGCAGTCTGGGCTCAGGACTCCATCATGAAAGGCTGACAAAAAAAATAAAATACCCCACAGTTATTTGGGGTTCCTTTCGCTTTCTGTTGAGGCTGTCGCTCAGCCCCGGCGCGGCGTTTCCATTACTGGTATCACATCGGAGAGAGATGAACGCTGAGCAAGGAGATAAAACCGCACCGAGACTTTTCAATTCCGCCAGAATTGTAACCGCTACTCCTGTTTTTTGACCACCCGCGCCGTCCAACGACGGCGGCGGCGGCGCCAGGCTCTCGCGATCATTTGATAAACTGTCTGTCTGTCTGTCTGTCTGTGTCGTCTCTCTTCACACACACACACACACACACACACACACACACACATACGCCCTAACGCAGACTGAACTCTTGCTTGCCCTCCTGAGAGACGGAGACGAGAACCGGGTCAGTATTTTTCAGCGTTTTCTTTCCATTCTTTCAAGGGACTCTCTCTCTCGCTCTTACCTTCCAGTCTCTTTCCTCTCACACCCTCTGTGGTTCTCTCTCTCTCTCCGTCTCTCTTGTCTCTCAGCCTCTGTGGTTTTGAAAGTCACAATGAGCGATTCCTTTCACGGAGTCCTCCTTTCGTGTCCTCGATCTGTGCCCCCCCCCCGGGCCCAAAACACTCCCTTCTTCTCGTTCTTCTCGTCTCTTCTCCTCCATCCGTCTCCCCCATCACTCATTCATTTGCGCTACGGATTCAGGAGAGAACGTGGCAACATCTTGCCGGGCTTTCTTCTTCCAGCGCTTCCTGTTGGACCCACTGTGTGTGAGGGGAGAGCAACACCGCAAAGAGACCATGACCAGCCTTGTGTTCTCCCAGTGCGTGGTGGGATACGTTTTTCCCGAGCAGTGCACTCGTGAGACAGGTTGGAACAAAGAGTCAAAGGCAAAATGTTTTTACCTGACTAAACGCAGGCACCGAATGCACGTGCACACAAACACACTCGCACCTGCTTCCACACTGTGTTGGTTCTCCGTGGCATCGAGTAGCTCAAGAGTGGAATCGTCATCGTATGCGGCGGGCACGCACGCACGCACGCACGCACAGAGGCTCGATGACACACACTCGCTGGGGGTTTTGATGTTATTTAAGGCAACAGTGGGAAACAAAACAAGCCCAGAGAGGGAGGTGAGACCTCGGAAGGGGTTGTGTAAGCTCTGCCCCATGTGTGAGAGAGAGAGAGAGAGAGACACACACACACACACTGCTGTGCTGGCTGTTTATGGACAGAACCAATATTTGGAGGATTTGAATGGCTTTTGAAAATTCTCATTTCTGATATATTTTCTGCCAAATGTTTCCAAAACCTATTAATCACAATAAGGCGAATAACCAGAATAAGATGTTTTTAATAAGGCATTAACATGTTTGTACATTATTTCGCGTTTGTGTGGCTTAGAACTTGAAAATATTCAGCTTTCAGCTCTTTCATCTGATTGAGTGAACAACCCGCTATGTTCACCAGATGATTAAGGTGGAGACACGTTGAGCAGAATATGATCAAATATCATACTGGAATATTTCTATAATAATCAGACATAACAAATTATGAATGTTCTGAATTATGAATGTTGCTTACGTGGCAGTTGTGTAAATGTCTTTGTCTTTGTATACCACACGGTACAAGTCAATTTAGCGCGGGACACACACACACACACACACACTTTGCTTAAGGTTCAATCCTGTCTCTGCTACTTGTGAGTCTTCTTGTGGCTGTGGAGTCCAACCCGCTGTGCACACGGTCTGCCACAAACGGGACAGGTGAAAGCGCCGGCCGCGTACATGTGGTACCGGCCGGGCGCATCCATGTGGGACTGGCCGGGCGTGTACATGTGGTACTGGCGTCATGTCTCTTTAGATGTTTCCCGGTCCGTTAGGAGCGGAGCTGCCGCCAGATGGAGCGCTGAGCGGCGGTTGCCACACGCTGCTTTGGCGCTGTCCTCCAGCTGGGTCGAGTTCAGGCTGCCCTTTTTCATGACAGTCTTCAGTCTTTTTTATCGCTTTTTCTGGCCCCCTGCCAAGCGGCGGCCAAGATGTAACCATATCATATGTCGCCATACAGCACTTTACGGGGTAAGCGTTCTTTCGGCATCCTGATGACACACGCGCACACAGGCACACATGCACACACACACTCTTGTACTGGTATGAAAGTGAGAGTAAACACATGTGTTAAGGGAGGACCCATGTTGCTGGTGCACTTCTCAACCAAAAAAATTGGTCAGTTCGGAGACCGGTCCTCACGAGTGTAGTAACACAAACACACACTCACATGCCGAGGTTCCGCCATCCAGATCTGGAGGGTCATTCTCAGGTCAGGAGTTGAGGCCTGGCCTTCACGAACGATGAATACAATTAACCAGCAGATCGGCCTATTACCATACTGATACATTCCTCTCTCTCTCTCTCTCTCTCTCTCTCTCTCGTGTGTGTGTGTGTGTGTGTGTGTGTGTGTGTGTGTGTGTGTGTGTGTGTGTGTGTGTGTGTGTGTGTGTGTGTGTGTGTGTGTGTGTGTGTGTGTGTGTGTGTGTGTGTGTGTGTGTGTGTGCGTGCGTGCGTGCGTGCGTGCGTGCGTGCGTGCGTGCGTGCGCGCGCGCGCGCGCACACATTCCCCCCCAGCTATCTGATGCTATCAAACGAGTGGGAGTGTATTGGAGTACATTTGGGGACCACGAAAAACCCTGCATCTTACACGCACACCACCTCCTCACATGGAATGTACTATACCAGAGAGCTTGACTCGTGCGAAACGTCGCATTACCCAGCAACCGTTCATCTGCTGCAGCGTCGCAAGGGTGGAACGACACCTTGCTGCTCTTATTGAGAAATGTAATAAACGGCAGAGAGCGGCAACATGTAGTTCAGCATCATAAATCGAATTGTGGTACTGCGCCCAGACAGACGTCCTGTATAATCACCGGGATTCGGGTATTATTTTTGTACTTCTAGCCGGGATCCCGGTTTCCATTCAGCCTTTCTGTGGTATTTTTTTTTTTTTTTTGGGCTACGGCGAATACAGTTATCTTTCCTCGGCTGAGCTCCTCTTCCAGCGATCACAGGCCACAGCCGCAGAAGGATGTCGACTCGTGTCCTCCAGCGCAAGGCCACGTCCCTGAACGCCGGTGCCACCGTATCGTTTAGCGGTTGAGCGAAACCAAAAGTGTCTCTTGAATGAGCTGAACGTGGGGTCGTGAGCGCAGAGTTGTGACTGCGCCGCGTGTTTCTTCTGCTGCGAGGTGAGAACAAATGCTTCCCACGGAGACAATGCAGACTTTGATGGCGCGTTTTGCTAAAAATATGTTTTTTTTTTTGAAAGCGGAGCCCACGTGCTTCGCGTGCGTGTGGGTGTGTGTGTTGTCAGTGCTGTCAGTGTTGTCTTCTCCGGGTTGGCACCGTCAGGAAGCTACGCTGACAGTAGTTAGACGCGATACAGCCTCGCGAGTACCTGCTGTGTTGTGCTTTACACACACACACACACACACACACACACACACACACACACACACACACACGGTACATCACAAACACATCTTTAATATCATCACTGTCATTTTCTCCCGTTCCCCCCTGCCGACTTAATTCTCATTCGCTCTCTCTCTCTCTCTCTCTATCTCCCCCTTTCTTTCTCACTCTCGCGCTCACTCGCTCTCTCTCCCCCCTCGATAGATTGATCCCTCTCGCTCGCTTTCGCTCTCTTGCGCTCGCTCTCTAGCTCTCACGCTCTCTCTTGCGCGCGCTTGCTCTTGCTGGCTCGCTCGCTCTCTCGCTTGCTCTCTCTCTCGTGCTCGCTTTCGCGCTCTCTCCCTCTTACTCGCTCTCTCTCTCTCTCTCTCTCTCTCCCTCTCATCACAGTGATGAGAGGTCTGGGGGGTAGGACACAGGGGAGCAGACAGGTAGGGGGAGGGGCTGGCAGTGCACAGATAGAAATCGGGCGATAGGCGCCTTGGAGTGCTGGAGCTCCGGGCCGCGCGGTGAGACGCACACGCTTAATTAGCATCCAAAGAGGGATGAAGGGGAACGATCTATGAATGGACGGATGGATGAACGTAGGGGCGGATGCCGTGGCTAATTGCAGCCATTTGAAAGCGAGACAAAAGAGGCTTTTTGGAAGGAGAGCAAATCTGTGTCCGTCGCGTGGAATCGCTTGGCCTGGGATGCGAGGCTCGTTGTGTAAATGAGCACGTCGCCTTTTTCGGCGACGCAAAATAAAAAGTGCCCCGAGAAGTTCATTTCCCCAGAACAGCTGCACTGCCCTGCTTGATTAGTGTGTGTGTTTGTGCGTGTGTGCGTGTGCGTGCGTGCGCATTTCAGTACTTTTGGCTCTGTTGAGGCGTAACTTACTAATTTGGAAATATGGCATCGACTTTCTTTCCACACACACATTTCCTCCACTGCATTTGCCGGCTGGTGAATTGCAGTGTGTGCGAAGAGTCGACACAATTATATTCAACTCGGTCAAAAAGAAATTCTTCTGATTTATTTGGGGCTGCTTTTGTTCTTGATTAGTGGTCACGCGGTAGCCTGCGGGATCTGCTCGTCGGGAGATCTGGATTGGGAGCGTGAACCGAAAGCAGCGTGTGATGGTGGGCGCGCGCACACACACAACCACGCACAATCGGGCACATGCCGAAGATCGCAATTTGCCTTATTATTCACAAAGCCCGTTGGGTTTTTTGTTTTTTTCCCCACAAATAGACTTGAATTATGTACGAATTGGCACATTTTCCGGGTACGAAAGGGGGTGTGTGTGTGTGTGTGTGTGTGTGTGTGTGTGTGTGTGTGTGTGTGTGTGTGTGTGTGTGTGTGTAGTGTGTTGTGGTCTTGCGTGTGGACCAGAGAGAATCTGCTGCTCTCTCAGCTTCTGTCTGCACAACGTATTAACTGTTCTTCACATACACACAGAGAGGCACACGCTCTATGATGCCAGGAACAGGATGCTTTGTTCCCTCGTTTTTTTAATCTGATGGAGAAGGAACGGGTGATGGAGAAGGAGGGGGTGATGGAGGAAGGGGGTGGGGGCGGGGGTCAGTTTCTGTATCTCGTCCGTACCTTCTCGTGAGCTCGCTCCGCGTCCTCTAGTTCCGTTTCCGAAAGAAGTGGAGCTCCCGCGAAGCCACCGAAACGCCAGGGTCGGGACCTTCCGCCGGGGACGCGCGAACGGGTCAATCCGAACATCCCAGAAAGGCCGGTCCGACCAGGATACGACAACGGATCCTGCGGTCGCTGCCTCACGAGGAACAAACTCGGGAGGAGGCTTCCACGAAGGCGCGTCGGTTTTCGGGTGTTCTCGTCGACGTGAGATGACCTCGCTTTTCGCGACGTCACGTGACGTCACTTAGCGGACGCTTTTGTCCAAAGAGACTTACAATAAGTACATTCTGTCATTAGTGTCAAGCCAGTGTAAACCACAGCTAATCCTTCTCTTGGAATACTGTAAGTAGCACAGAGAAAGTGTTTTTTTTTGGGGGGGGGGGTTTAAATAGGACAGTAAGTCAGAAAGTAAAGGGGAGTGAGGTCCTCGTGGAGTTAGACGGGTCAGCGCCAGGAGGCTCCAGGTGTCCCCTGAAGAGACAGCTTCTCAGCCTGCCGCGGAAGATAGGAAGCCATTCAGACGTTCTTCAGCCGACTTCAGGCTTTTCACGGCCGACGAGTGTGTGCTGCTCGTCTGCACGTCTGTGTTGACATCAGCGGTGTGGGCTGGAAACGGGGGTTGATGGCTTCCTTTGAGCTGCACGTCCGACCTCTTATAATGCGTAGTTGAAAAAGAGTAAAGAGTAGTTGAGTCATGCAGCGGTGTCACTTCATTGTGTTTCTACCTTTGCCGTTTGGGGTTTTTGTGTCGTCTTTTGGTCTGAATCGAAGGTTCTTCCACATTCAGGAAGTTTTATTCTATTTTTGTTCGTTTTTGGGTTTTTTTTGGAGTGGGGGGGCGTGCTTTGCTATAATCTAGTCCCTAGCTGCCATATTGTAGTCGCTTAAAAAATGTGATTGAGCATTGTGTCATTGAACAGAAATTTGTTGATCAGTGGGAAATTACTAAATGTCATAATTCTCATGTATTTTATTTTCAAATATCGATATTGTGTGGGGGGAAAAGGCCCCCGGCGTGGACCTTAGGACCGTACATGTCACATCAAATTGTGCAAGCCCATTTCTCTGGAACCACTCACCTCCATGAATTTCATATTGCTATTTTACCAGTTTCCATGGTAAACGTGTGTGGGTGTTGGTGGGTGGGTGTGGGTGTAAGTGTGTGCGTGTACAAGCTGTGGTCTTTTTAAAATAGCAACATGATTTGGTGCGGAAACTAGGTTTTTTAATTACATGAATTTGCTTCCATCCAAATAGCTTCTATAGGAAAAGTAGACATTTGTGTGTGTGTATGTGTGTGTGTGTTAACACAAGGGGAAGAGACAGAACTATAGGACCAGCTCCAGGCTATGCCCACTGGAATAATTATAATTACAATGGCTACCTCCTAATTCTTCCATAAAGAGAAGTCCTTAATCACACACACACCTCTCTTTCTCTCTCGCTCTCTCTCTCGCTCGCTCTCTCTCTCTCTCTCTCTCTCTCTCTCTCTCTCTCTCTCTGTCTCTCTGACACACACATTAAAGTAGAAGGTCATCCACCTGAGTCCCAGTCACTCACTGAGACTAATGCCCCTCCCGTGCCTCACATTATGCACCTTCTTTGCATAATGTCTTTCATGGAGCGCCCACACACACATACACACAAGAACACACGAGCACACCAAACGATAGAGCGCCTCATCCGATGCAAAGATGTTAAACTTCTGCCCCTTCTATCATTGCCTTGATTTTAAGGCTACGCACTCATACAGTGCATACACGTGTAAACACACACACACACACACACACACACACACACACACACCGCAAAGCCCGGTTCATTGAATCGCTAAACGGGCTTTTCCCCTCTCGCCCGTGGCCTCTGATGTGCTTTTCTGCCGATGACGCCCATTCAGGGACGTTGGTTGTTCCTTTATTACATTGGCATGCTAATGGTACCTGGTAATGCAGCGCTGCTCCACTGACACGCTGAATGGTCTTGAACTCGTACCGCACTGACATAAGTGCATGCATCCTGTACACGCATTACATCCCACGAAAACACGCATGCAAACACATCCATACACCTGTCAAGCCCAAGGTTAGAAGACTGAGGCCCTGTTGTGATATGAGAGGCTAAATGAAGAATACGATTTTTAAAGGTGAGTGAAATAAATACTGAGACGCATTTATAGTTTTCTATTTAGTAAAAAAAAAATGGCTATTTTGTTTATTCATGTATGTGTATTCATTTGAAGGGCTTGGTTTGTGAGAGTTTTGACGTGATTTGTTCATGTATTTGATATGGTTTTATTACGTTGGATTTATGGAGAACTTTTTGAGGTACCCAAAGACGCAAAAGAATAATGTCGAAAACTTGGTTTGAGCGTACTACTATTAGAATGATTGATTCTGACAAAAAAAATATTTAATTTACCAGAATTGACTGGATTTTTTCTGCAATTTTGTTTTTGTGATATTGTGAAAAAGGTATATAGATGACATGCTGTAGAGTACAGTAATGATATCCACATTGCTAAAGATTGTTTTCAAATATTGTTTGTAAATAGAGCACTCATAGCCATCCCCGAAAAATCGCCAAATTAGTGTGTTTGTCACTTTTGCTTTGATGCCTGCTGATGTTTACGCTCGCTGTCGTAGTGTTGGGCTGTTTGGTTTGTTTTTATTTGATGGCGTGGGTTGAATGTTCGCGTGTGTGTTGTGTTTGGTTTTTCTGCAAACGTTGTGTGTTTACTTGTCTGATATTCAAACAACTGTGTGTATTTGACAAATTTTGCCGATGAGAGTGTGGAGGTGTGTGTGTGTGTGTGTGTGTGTGTGTGTGTGTGTGCATGTGTGTGACCGATAACTGACTGAGTAAACATCCCGTGTTTGTGTATGAGCGCCTGGGCCCAATCGCAGATTACAGCTAATTGAAACTATATGGCCAGTGTCTCTCCGTCCATCTCTCTCTCTCTCTCTCTCTCTCTCTCTCTCCCTCCCTCTCTGTTGTTTACCTCGTTTTCCCCCTCCCTCATAGTCGCATATGGTAACATTCAAACCCTTGCCTCTCTCTTCCATCTCGCTCTCCCTCTCTCTCCATTCGCCTGGACTTGTTTAAACCGCCATGTCTCTTCTGAAAGGTTAATCTCACTCTTCCCTTGTGTGTGTGTGTGTGTGTGTGTGTGTGTGTGTGTGTGTGTGTGTGTGTGTGTGTGTGTGTGTGTGTGTGTGTGTGTGTGTGTGTATGTGTGTGTACGCGCGCCTCCAGCATTTTCACCCCCAGCTGTCCTCCCCCGCTGAAGTCAAATCAGCGCTAATTCATTTCATATGTGTTTGTGGAGGTTTTCACATACATGTGTTTGCGGTGAGCGTACTGTGCGGTCAAACGTGTGTGTGTGTGCTTACATTTCCACACGCAGGGGTGTTCGGCGGCTCTATCCGGCCATTCGATCGCTTCCACGGAATTAAACCCGGGAACGGTTTCCCCACACGCGCACTCCTAAATGCTTTGTTTACACTGCGTACACTGAGTTGTACGCCTGCGAGGCTTAACATCGCTGCAGGACGGTCGAGGTGAAAAAGTGAATTGAATGAATGAAGATCCCTTGGTCTCAAACTCAAAGCTGGTCTGCTAACTGGGGGATGCGCCGAGGGAGCGCCGTCACGGAGGGGAATCCCGCGTCTTCTCGCACTCAGCACAGGAGCGGAGACTCGCACGATAAGAGTTTCGGACCGTCGCCAATCGAACTCTCGCAGTAGACGACTTTTTGGTGTTTTCCTCATCGTCATGAAGTTAACGTTGATTGCACAGCGTAACGGATGTTGAATAGCGACACTGTTGGCGTTTGGATCCTTTCCCTGTAAGCCTCCATATCACTGTGTTCAGACCCACACCGGGTACCCATCCCCCGGGAAAATGGTGGATTCACAGCGGCGCGTCGCAGGAGGCGCGTCGACCAACGCACAACCTTGAGTGGAAATGGAGGACGGTGGAGCATCTCCTCCTCGTCGATCGTAAACCCTTCAGTATAAAAAGGACTGATTGAAATAGGTTGAGAAACGTTACGGTGCTTTTTACACAGGAAAAAACGCAGCTCCTCCGTTGACTTTATTCGTTTGCAGGCCGGTCTTGCCCGTTCCAATACGGCAGCGACGTTGACGTGTCGCAGCGTCTATGTATACGGTACATGTCTGTGATTGCGGAAATAAAATCAACTCTGACAGTTAAAATCGTACCTCTTCAGTGAACATGCTTCTTTCCTCTCTCTTCTTATTTCCAAAGTGGTGTTGATCATTTCCACACAGAGCTCTGAGGAAAACGTAAAGCGATTCGGTTGTGTCTTTGCGACCGCGGCGCAAACAATAATACAACTTGGAAACGCAAAGGGGGGGAAAGTGGAAAAGTTGCCGGTTGCCCCTTTAACCCTTAAGACCCTTAAGACAAGAGATTTCCTCCGAATTGTTCTTTAGATCTTGAAAATTGTCTTGAAATCGTCTGCGAGTCGTCGTCCGGCCACTGGAGGGTTGGTGGTTCGATCCTCGGCTCCACATGGCCAATGTACCGAGGCGTCCTTGAGCAATACCTTGACAACCGACCCCATAGAGCTCCCGACGAGCTGGTTATCCCCTCCCACGGCAGACGCCGCCGTCATTTTGTGAATGGGTCAATGTGATGTGAGGCGTGGAACATGTCAAGCACTTTGAGTGGCCTTAGCGGCTAGAAACGCACCACCTACATGCCATCCATTTTCACCACCATTTACACGGTGTACACCAGGGCATAAGAACTCAAAGGAGGGACATCTGCGTCCCAAGGCTTCGACGGGGCACGTTTAGTGCCTGCAATCTGTCTCCAGCACAAGCTGCACATGCATACTTACAAGTCAAGTGAAGTTTGTTTGCGACGAGTCTCAATGGACCGTTTCATGGCAGCTCCCAAAACCCAGGCTACCATATGCACACTCGCCTGTATACCCCACACCCACACGCGGTCTTCTAATGGCGCTGTTTTCCCTCTGCCTCCTGACAGCTGGCACCGAGAGGAGGCGATCCCCGCCCGGCGCCCCCCTATGAAGGCACAGACAGGCAGCATGCCACGCACCCCAGGTGAGAACAGTGTGAGCGCGTGTGCACAGGACTCACTAATGTTCGCTAATGCAGGAAATGGGCACGGGGGGCTGGTGGAGAGGGACTTCCTGCTGTAACTTCTTCCCATCACTTCCCTGTCTGCCATCCATCCATACACACACACACACACACACACACACACACACACACACACACACGCACACATGCAAGGCGCAGGGTAATCCGCTTTGGAGCTCATAATTAAATCTCGAGTGTTTGCCTTGGGAGCGCCTGCTCATCCCATGAATAGGACTGATCAGTTCCCCAGGGACCGGAGCCCAGTCTCCAGAATACACACACTGACACAAACCTACACACAGACATGCACGCACAGAGGAGGATGGTCTGCTCGCATGTGTGGTTGTGTGTTTTATTGAAGTGGTTTAATGGAAGCACACATGATGCCTCTGTTTGTGTAAACATTTCCATGTCGGGTCTGGTGTGCGTGAACTGGAACCCACACACACGCGCACACATATATGCACATGTCTGTCCTTTCTCGCTTAATTGTCTCCCGGCACCGCTGTCAGTCGAATCTCACCGCTGTGTGTGTGTGTGTGTGTGTGTGTGTGTGCGTGTGCGCGTTCCCCCGTAGGTGTATTGCGGGGGCGTAATATTTCAAGGCAAGGGGGTGCCTAAGTGGAGCATGTAAGAGTGGAAGGCGGAGGAGGAGAAGAGTGGGGGGATGGTAGTTGGTTAGCGAGAGGGACAAAGAAGGGGAAGGTTAGAGAGAGGGAGATGGAAAAAGATAGAAGAATCATTTCATGGGTTATTGCCCCTCCTGTTACGACGGGCATCAGGGAGCGCAGACATCAACGCTGGATCAGAGGAAGAAGAGGAGGCACTGAGGAGGAGAACGAGGGAGACGGGTGGGGGGAGGGTAGGGGGTGTACAGGGCATAAAGATGGAAAAGGTCTCCCACCTTAGGGAGGGAAACGATGACAGGGAGCGTCAGCGATTGATCGAGAGACGCACCGCACATTTTAAAGAGCGTAGAGAGTAGTTTCCCGTCGTCGGGAGCCAAACAGAATTGGATTCGCCATCGGAAGCTTTCAAATCGATCGGGTATTGACGGGGATAGCCTCTGCCGACTGTTGTGCAATGGGGCCATCGTGACGGCGTCCTTTGGCGACGCGTTCGCCCCGTTGCGCGGCGTGGAGTTTTCCTTTAGGATGCTGTCAAACCAGCCTGATATTTTCACAGAGGAGACACTAGTCGGGACTGAGTTTCTGACCAAATCAAACCGAACAACTTCTAGTGACGGGAGCACACTCTCGAAAAAACCCATTGGCAAGATCTTGAGAATTTGTCCTGATTTCAAAAATTGTCGCCAGTCTTTCCCGTATGCAAGTCATTACTGTGTTCTGAACCCATGCACCATGCAGGGAACATGCAGTTTCTTGTGGCCTCCGTGGTATTTTAAGCAGCTCCAGAGAGTTGTTTTCAAGCCCACAAATGATATTGCTTGTGTTTCTGATGCGCGGTCCCCTGGTAATACCTCAGTCACTGAAACTCTTGAAGTCGGACCAAAATTGAACCACCATATTTTCCGCTGTTACTTCTAACTTTACGTGTCATGCATTTTGTTCTGTCCTTTCGCTTTGATTGAAGAACTGATGTACATTAAGAAAGGGAGACATTGGTATATCTATTTTACCTTCTTTCAAAAAGTGCCCCCTAGTTTATTTAGATCTCGGTCTATCTTTTTTTTCCTGATCCTCAATCATCGTCATGCACCCATATTCATCCAGCCGATCAGATCAAAACACCACATGAGGCAGCCACGCGCACCCATGGTGCTGAGCTTACTGTAAATTAACCTTATCAGTTCTCACCTGTAGTTGGCTGGTTGAGAACGTTGTTGTACCTGACAATCACCTCTGGGGGCGGGGTTGAACTAGAAAATGAATTAGTCATTTACAACTTAAACAATGTTGCTGAATGTTTTATAATGCCGTTGTGGTGTGGGGAAGGTGTGGTTTGAGCGGCCACATCTGACCTGGGTCTAGGTAATTTGGGGCCCAGGATCAGAGTGGCTGCGTACCTGTCGCTCGTTGGTCGGTCTAACGAGCAACAGGTAAAACCCCCATCCCCACACACACTCAGGAGAGGAGCCTTGTCATGACACATCTCCATCTGCTCCTCGGCTTATTCCAACTAGCCCCCTCTCTACAATTAACTGGTGTGTCTACAACCCCGTTGTCTGTCTCCATGCAGGAGGTCCCTCAAAACACCACTTGGGCGGCGTGTGGTAGGCAAAACCGCCACAGCCATGTTTATAGATTGTAGACATAAGCTGCATTCACACGTGCACTCCGGAAAATATCCGAATAATTTGGTCCGGACATTGTCTGGAGTTGCCCTTTTACACATGTAGCACACAACCGGAGATAGTCCGTGTCAGACGTACGGACCTGAAATACTCTGCTTGGTTTGCAAAATGTCCCGCAAAGACGCTGCAAAGTTTTACAGCACACCCAAAATGGGGGACGAGGCTACTGACTTATCTTTTTTGGCATTTTTACTCCATGTATTTGGACATAATATAAACAAAAGAGTGTAAAGGAATAGGAAGGAAAGCAGCAAGGAGTACGAAGCAGCTACGGTGCGTGTGCAAATATCCGCACATTAGGTAAATAACTGTCGCATGATAGAGACGTCATCGACACGCGACACGCCCACTTGCTCACCGTGAATTATCCGGACAATGACCTGCTCTATTCATACATACCACTCAATCGGACATTACCCAGACTTTAAAGTCCGGATGTCGTCAGGTCCAAATGATTCGGACATTTGCATTTACACATACAGCTCCTCCGGGTAATGTCTGAATAATTTTGGGGTTTCAGTACATGTGTGAAAGCAGCTCTAGAAAGTTATGATTTATGTCCATCTTTAAGAGATCCCTCCACACACACACACACACACACACACACACACACACACACACACACGCCCGCAAGCATATAAATGCGAGTGAGATTGAGGCAAACCACAGCAAATATATTCCTGTAATGTCTAAAGAAAGTGAGTGAGAGAGAGAGCAGAAAGTAAAATCTATATATATCTATAATTTTTTTTTTTCCCACTTCTCAAAGCGGAGCTAAACTTTGTACAAAAAAGAAAAGCATGAAAAAATAAAATAAAAAATTGTATCCCGTGGGGAACCGCCATCATTGAAAGCCATTTCCCCCCTGAACGAGCGCAGCTCCGCCATTGGCCTGGCTCTCATTTGCATACATTCAGCCTGCCTTTGTGTGGAGCTGGCTGTGGGTGGAGAGTGTGTTGGGGCAGGGGGGCAGTGCTGGAGTTGTATTGCGGAGTAGTTGGAGGTTGTACAGTGGGTGCTGGAAGCCTTGGCAACGGCACTGTTGTGGGAGTAGAAGAGGAAGGAAGATGTTCTATTTGCTGATGCCCAGTGTCAGTGCGCTTCACTCATTTCTTCGGTGACAGAGACGGCACAAAAGTTGCCTCCATTTTTCATAGAATTTTACCATTTACGGTGGTTTTATGTCTGTAAATAAATAAATCGTATTGCTTTTTTTTTTACTCTTCTAAGAATTAAAAAAAAAAAAAAAACGCTCAAGTGACGAAGTGAGGTCAAAGCAAACCGCATCCGTATAAATGTTTAAAAATATAATACTTATTGCCATCGAAAGTTTCTTGATTTTGTCAATTAGGTTGTCCTTAAAGGGGCAGGGTTGTTTTTTTTTCGTTTGTTTTTTTTAACCCTTGTCTTCACAGTCAATTTCATCTTCAGTCCTATTCTTTTCTCGGCATGTAAGGATAAAGACAGGTCTTGTGATTGATTGTTTTGATTAGTTTTGTTGGTCAACGTGAACGTTCCGTCGATATCGACAACATGCTCCTTTATCTAATTCACCGCGGCTGCCTTCCGCCTCTTGTGGCCCCCGCCAACAACAATGGAGATGGCATATAGAGGACATGAATAACAACAGACGTTGAATGTCTGTTTCCAATTGCCAAAATAATAATTACAGAAATGTGAACTTTAGTCACATCTTTTGGGCTCATATATAACTCTCGACAAAACAAGTCCTTTCATCGTTGTTATTCGATGAAATTGATATTTTCAATATTTCAGCCTTGTGTGTAAACGTGTAGTGCGGTATTTTTAGCGATGAGTGAGCTCTTCATTTCGTTGTTGAATTTATTGAAGCTTCTTTTGCACCAGTCTAAGTTTGGCGAACGCGTCGCATGTGTGTGTGAGAGGAGTGTCGCTTGAGGGTTTGGCGGCAGTCCGGTGCAGAATCAACATGAGGTTCCCTAATTGAATCCACAGCCTAATGGCCTGTAACCGTCTCATAATCAAATGATGGCACAGACGTCTTCACACCTGGAGCTTGCGAGGGATCTGAGACGGGGAGAACATCATCGGGCACCGGGCCTAAAGTACGGCTCCAGACCTGGAGTGACATCCCAGGTCCTGGTGTGCGGCCCCCCGGGGAGGCTGGATCTGGGACTGTGGCGGGACAGACTGAGGTCAGAGCAGTTTGTGTGGAGAAGTTTACCCCGGGGAGGGTGCGGAGATAATGGCACTTTGCCTCTTTTGGCTGCAGCTTTGCCCTGGGGACAGGCTTTATGCGTGGACACATGCGCACACACGCACACATACTGCCATATGGAGAATATTAACATCATTACCAATTCAAAGCGCAGGGTCATGGGCACGGCGACCCAGCCCCAGGTTATCCAATCAGTGCTCCCCCTGGCCCTCCTCCCAAAGGTGATTGGATTAGGGGACTGGGTTGGCGTGGCAACGCTTCTCGACGGGGCCGATAATTGGCTGATTAATGTGCAGCCGACGGCCCGTGTGCCAGAGAGCACGGCGCCGCGACCAAGGGACCCACATGGGCCCCGAGAACCTGAGATCACATCTGGACAATGGAGCAGGCCCTAGGGGGCAGGTTTATGGTGTGTGTGTGTGTGTGTGTGTGTGTGTGTGTGTGTGTGTGTGTGTGTGTGTGTGTGTGTGTGTGTGTGTGTGTGTGTGTGTGTGTGTGTGTGTGTGTGTGTGTGCGTGCGCGTGCGCGCGCGCGCGCGCGCGAGCGAGCGAGCGTACGCGCATTAATACCTCTACTTGTTATTGTGGCATGCCCACCTGTGCCTGTCCATAATTGAGAGAGGCTATTTGTATTTCTGTGTGTGTCAAGTAGTTCAAAGAGCCTCTCAGCACCTAAGTAGTTAAGAGTTGAGGCTTACTGCTCTCATCAGCCCCTCTCTTTTTCTCTCTCTCTCTCTCCCTCTCTCTCTCTTAAACAGCAAAAGACAACTCCTTAGCAGCTCTCGGCGTCAACAAAGCGTTGGCCGCCATGTGGAGCAGCGTTCTTTAAGGACTCCTCTCCGACCCGCCGCACACAGCCACACATAGAACAACGCAGGTCTTTCCGGTAGAATAGGCTCCTCTGTTTGTGATGGGAAACGGCCCGTAGACGAACGAGTCGGGTCAAGGAGTCGAACCGGAGTCGAGCGGAGAGCGGCGTCTCCACCTTCCTTCCGAAACGCCCCCGTGTCCAGACGTCTGGTTCGGCTTGCGGAGGGGACCGGGGGAAGGTCTCTCCATTTGACCCAGCGCGGTGTCCCCATGGGGGCCTCAGGCGCGCGACTGGTTGAACTAATCCCGACGGACCCCTCAAGGTCTAAGATTAAAACTGTGTTTTTCACCACCCCCAGTGTCTTAATACAATAATAAAAAATAAAAAAAAGTGATCACCTGCCCCTCCCATCTCCTCGTGTCCGGCTGCCGCCGAGCGCGTCTCAGGCTCTCGACAAAACCGGGTTATCGTTATTGCGGCCGCGACTCGGGATTCAATTTGTCAGGCCCTCCAGTGCTCCGTCCATCTCGCGGGACCCCGCATGATGTGTTCAAATGGTGACGCGGCCCTTCACTCCCCCCGCCCCCCCGTGAAATAGGCCGGTTAACAGCATCAGAAGCTGTGTTTCAAGGTTTTTCCAAGGCTTTTCCAGAAGGGAACGCCGTGTGGCCCTCGTTCTCATTGGCCGGCGGTTTTGTGAAGGTGCTAAGCCCTTTAGGGGAGGGGGGCCGGTCCGCGGACGGTATTGTTTGTCCGGCTAAGTTTGTTTGTGCCGCGACACTGGATGGTATAACGGAATCAGCAGGATGAAATGAAGGGGCTTTAGACGGCTCGTGTCATATAGAGCCCTGACAATTTGCCCAAATCCACAAAAACTCTGGTCTGTGGTATACGGTATATTTGATTTGTTCAATCACTCCTCCTTTCTGTCTTTTTTGTTTTTATATCACTTTTATTATTTTCTGGCCTGTCTCTCCCCCCCCCCCCCCCCTCTCCTTCATTTCTGTATCTTTTCCTTAACCTCTTTATCCCCCTCTCGCCGCACTGTGTTTTTTTTGGGGGGCGGGGATGGAATCGTTGCTTTATAAATAAAACAAGCGATATACGCTACGAGACACAAGCCTGGCAAGAAATACAAAGTCTGTCTGGTACGAGGACCCGCCGCCGCCACATTCGGCGCAGGAATACAGATGGACGGGTGGCTCCCAGGACCAGCCCCCCCCCCCCCCCCCCCCAAGTTCCCGTTTTTAAATTTGCTGTTTTCTTTGTGCCTGAAGGTGGAGAACGCCAGACTACAAACACAAAGCAAGAGTGCACGTTGGCGGAATAAAACATTTAGAACAATAGCCTTCGACGGCGGCAGTATGCAACAAATATAAGTGGCATTGAACACCCAAGGCTTTTACCTGCATGTGTGTCAGACATTGAGGTTGAAGTTTACCTCCCTCTATGAGTTTGCCCTGACCCTGAACCTCTCCTTGAAGTTAGATTGCGTTTGAGTCGATTGTGTTCAGCTTTTATTCTCCCCCCCCATGGGAACTTTTTCGAGCCGTTCCTCAGGAGACTAGAACATCAGGAGGGATTGACCCCCGGCGACTTTGCCGTATCGTGACAGCGTCTGATGGCGAAGCGGTCGTTTGAGTGGATCGTGACGGAGGACCCGTTTTCTGGCACCGGGCGCCTCTCGTCTCTCCTCACCTCCTCATTTACAGCCCCCGGCCTCCACCACGGCCACCGTCAGGACGTCACCGCCGACTGCCTGTGATCCAGTACATGTGTCCTGTCACCACATTATTTATTTGTATTTATTTTGCCGGGAAGTCCCATTGAGGTCGAAAATCTCTTTTACGAGAGAGACCAGGCCGAGGTGGCAGCCGTACAAAATCCCATTAAAATGCAAAATATAAAAAAATCCACAATAAAACAGAAGAACAGCTGATCAAACACAGAAAAATCAAACGCATGCCTCCATCGCCACATTCTTCACGATGCCCTTAAAACCATCTACGGATATAATTGTGACCAGTTTCAGATGTTTTTGAAGATTTTTTTCCATGCCCCAGGTGCATAGTAGGAAAAGGCAGTTTTCCCTAAATCTGTCGAAACCCGGGGCACGTTAACCACTCAGAGGAGCGTAGTTGGTAACTACCGGAGCTGAGACGGAAAAGGGTCCAGAAGTGAGGTGGAGGTTTACCCAGCATCGCTTCATAGATTTAAAGATACCAATGCTGTTGTCTGCGAGTGCTCAGTGATGTCCAAGCCAGACAGATAGAATGCAATGGTGATTAAGGGGCTTGGCATTTGTAATGAAACCTGGAGATGCATGGTACACTGAGTCAAGGCTCTGTGAAATGGAGGAGGCTGCCCGGATGTGCAATATAGGGTTAGGGTCAGATTAGGGTTAGACTTTCAAGATTTTTCTGAAAAGTCAATCTTCACTTTGAGCTTCCTAACTAGATTAGAAATATGCACATTGAATAAAAACAAGTCGTCTATCCATATACCCAAGTGCTTGTACGCGGGCATCCTTTCGATTGATTTACCATCGAACGTGGAAATGCTAAAAGCATCACGCAAACTGTGAGGGAGCTTTTTGAGAAGACCGTGAACGTTCATTTTCTGAGGATTTAAAACCAATTTTAAACTCAGCAGAGCAGTTTGTAAAGACTGAAATGCAGCCTGAAGCGCTTGCACCTGCCTGTACTGTGGAGGGAGCATGTGTATTAGTGACGGTGTCATCCGTACGCATACGTGGTATTTCTTAGAGGAGAGCGTAAAGACGAGCTTCAGATGGAGCCACGTTGCCACCGGGGTGAAAGTCACTTTTCGCTGACGTTGTGAGCCCGCTAGCCAGATGATGAGCCCACTGGCTAGCTAATTGTGCAGCAGGCCTGACGAGACAGCACATCTTAAATGCTGCTTTTCTCCTGCAAATATCAGCTTCCATGACAGGAGAGTGCAGGTAGAAGTGTTGTGTTAAAACGTGTGTGTATCACGTCTGTATCGTTTATTGCACTTTGATGTCTGCAGTCGGAATAGTTGTAATTGATTCAAAGTCACGGTGAATATGCGTGTGCATGAATGGCAATTTGCTCGATGACACTTGATGCGTACAGTATCAAGGGTGATTTGTCTGTGAATCAATTTCTCTTTCATTGCGTCTCATCAATTTAAATTTAAATGTGTCTTAAACCGTTTTTAGACCGGGGGGGGGGGGGGGGGGGGGGATCTGTGTGTGTGTGTGTGTGTGTGTGTGTGTGTGTGTGTGTGTGTGTGTGTGTGTGTGTGTGTGTGTGTGTGTGTGTGTGTGTGTGTGTGTGAGTGAGAGACACAGAGACTGAAAGAAAGGAAACATGCTTTTACCCCCCCGGGGTTGTTTCCAGCTGTTGTATGAGGTCCAGGATATTTGGGGGGGACAAGGTGGGGTGATCCAACAAGACATTTGGGGGGTTGTGGGGGTAATTTTCCTCCTTCCGTTTCCTAAGGGCAGGTGCAGAATTACCCCCAACCCCCCGTTAACCCCGCATTTCCACACACATCCCTACCAGTGCACACATTCTTCAGAAATTATTCTCTGCGTCGCAGGAAGCAACACAGACACACACACACACACACACTGTATACAGTCCTGCTTCCATAGACTCCCAGACAAATGTGTAGGGTCTCATTTACACACACTCACCGCCCCCCCCCCAACACACACACACACACACACACACGCACACACACCCAAAATCACACACACACACACACACACACACACACACACACACACCTTAACACACACAATCATTCACAACTCTGTTACATGCACTCAAGTACACGTGTGCTTAGGTTCAGCACATATTTGCACACATGCATATAATATTCTCCCCGTCAGCCTTGACTTTCTCCTACTTACCCACACACACACACACACACACACACACACACACACACCGAGGCCATCAGGACATGCCAGGGTGTGGTTGGTGGTGTAGGAGGCTGTTGTCAAGGGTGTGAGTCAGACGGGTTTACACGGCATGTCATTAAAGCCTCTGCACGGCCCCCAAGTGGCTCCGTCGCAGGTCACATCTCGGCTCCGGCAACGCTAGCGCTACCACACACCTGCACGGAGCTCGCACTCTCAGGCAGGTGAGTAAGAGTGTGTGTGTGTGTGTGTGTGTGTGTGTGTGTCTGTGTGTCTGTCTGTCTGTCTGTCTGTCTGTCTGTCTGTCTGACGGCCTGGCTGTCTCTCCGCAGGCATCACTTAATTAAAGCAACCGGGATGTCTTCCATTCCATTTCTAACTTCCCTTTAGTCTTTTGGTGTTTTATTTTATTTATTTTTTGTCCCTTCTCTCTGTTCATCCGTCTCCACCTGGGATCGTCTCTTTCTTGAAGGCCTCCTTAGCAGGCCTTTGAGCCTGCTTCTAACCACCACGCTCCAATCGTAGTTTCCCTATCCGCTCCGCAAGTACCACGTGTCCCGCAGGGTTTTTTTGTTTTTGCTCCAGCTCTGTCTTAATCGCGAATTTTGCGATCAAACGCTCGTGAGCCCTGAATCGAATCTGGTATTGAAGAGTTGAGATGGTGGCTAAAACTGGTGGGACATCCGCAGGTTTCGAGGAGAGGATTGGGCGGGAGGGGGGGAAAAAAAGCTTGTGGCCGTTTTGAATCGAACCAAACCCAAACTTGGGTCGTGGAGTTGCACTGGCAACGAGTGATCTAAATGAATCAATCCTGTCGTACAACAGGACTGAACCAGAGCTTTGCTGATGGCGTGACCAGCACGGAAAATATATCAGATATCCTGTCACTTTTTTTTGGCTCTACCCGCGATAGCAACATGAGATTGAAATATTTGAAATGATTTTATATGGTTAAAAGGAGATACACGTCGAGTAATCACACTTCTCTCCACGGCGGAGCATTTTCCACACAAGACAGCTGCGGGTCCCAGGCATGAGGAGATGCCTGTGGGTCACTGGGGCCCGTGGGCTCCACTAATTCACCCAGCTGCCTTGTACATGCGCACGCACACACGCACACGTGCACATGCACACACGCACAACCATGAACTTGTATGGTTTTAAGGCCAGTGCCAAGCTCATGGGGAAAACGTTGCTTTGCTTTTTGTGCATCTGTGCATACGTTTTAACCCTTCCCCTAAGGTGTTATGAGGAAACAGTGCTTTGCGACACGTTGCTCACCGTGGATTGGTGGCAAAACAGCGAATTTTCCAAATACCAAATGGGCGCGTGCCTCCCAGTCGGCGGTTCACCCCCTCAATACAAATACGGTGTGAATACGCTCTGTATCCACGACACTCACGACGGGCGTTGAGAGATTCAAGATTCAAGAGGTTTACTCGTCACATGCATAGATATACTTTCATACATATATGCAGTGAAGTGTCGATGTGTCCGTCTGCACTTCCTTCCTCAAGTTCTTACCCCTCGTATTCAACAGCTCACGCCCCTCGGAGCCGCTTTCACCGCGACGAGTGATAGTCATCGGATCTATGCGCTGTGGTGCTAAAAAAAAAAAAAACCCACTCCAGCTCACTCAACCGGGCAAAGTCATTAAAACGGCAATTTGCAATTAATATCGCGGAGGTCGTCCGGGATGACGGCCTGAATGGACCTGTTGGAGATGAAGAATGGCGGCTGGAGAGCCGGCTGCCTCCGTCAAGGGCACATCAGGGCTGACATTGAAGTCGAGTGCCTTTTCAACAAAACCAAAATAAAGAAGGAAGGCCGCCTTTCTACAGGCGCCGTTCCAGCTTTTCTAGATCACTGTGTCGAGGGGCGCCGCACGAGGAGGATCCCGACCCCACAGGTGCGAGGGGGCAGAGAGCGGAGTCGGGAAGGAAGAGAAGAGGTGGGACGTAGCGATGGGTGAGAGAGGGGTAAGGAGTGCCACCGAGGCGGGGGGCGGATCACGGTGGAGTACACACTGGAGGGAGTAATGGATTGATTGGGACGCTGGCGGGGAGGGAGGTGGAGGGTCCCGCTCGGGCAGGTCAGTCCCAGGAACCAGGTCACCTCCCCATCCCCCGACCGCCGTCACCTCCTCTCTCGCCGTCCTTTCTCCTCACGGTCCTCCATCTTTCTCTCTCTCTCTTGCCCGACAGGAGGAACCAGCTTCTCTGGAACACGTCTCCCTTTTTTTTTTTTCTCTCTTTCTCTCGTCATTTCTTTTCGTTTTGTGTTTTTTTTTTTTTTTTTGTTTCTTCTCATCGTTCTCTTCGGCCGAGCTTATCTCCAGCTCTCGTCGTGTGAGTGCTCCGGGTGTGGGCATGTGTGCGTCGGAAGTGCGTGTGGCCGTCCATAAGTCCTGCATTGTTCTGCTCTGCGCTCACCGACAAGGCTGTGCTCTTCGTTCCTGGGACCACCTGTGTATCCAGCCCCGCCGCCCTCATTTTGGGTGGTCACCCCCGCCACCACCACCGCAGCCACCCCAGCCGCAACCCCGGGTTACAGGAAACGCACGCTACTGATATCTGGGACACACACACACACACACACACACACACAAACACAAGGGGACTGCGTGCTAACCAATTTGTGTTGAGTGAGGCGTTCTAATTGGCCAGTCAACAGGTGCTGGGCTGTGACCCCCTGGGACCACCCGAGCCAGGGGTCAAACACCCTGAGCCTCGCTGATACTAACCGTACCACAGTGGAAGCCATTGTTGGAATATATACCACACACACACACACACACACACATCAAACTCGTCTTGGGAGGGAGGAAAAATAGAAAAATGCATCATGCATTCTAGGCTGGTGCTATACCAGGTCAACGCTACAATGTTTTGACTAATGAAGTGTTTTCTGATACCTCAATGTTGTTAAGTTGACCTTCCACGTGCAGTGCACTCAGAGGGTGCTTCACTTGTTCCACATGTTACGTTGCAGCCTTATTCTAAAATGGATTCAATTCTCTCTCTCTCCCCCCCCCCATCAACCTCCACACAATACCTCACAATGACGAAGCAAAAACAGCTTTTCAGAAATCTTAGCAAAATGAATTCAAATTTAAAAAAAAATGATCAAATTGACGTATTCAGACGCTTCACTCAGTACTTTGTTGAAGCACCCTGGGCGGCGACGACAGCCTCAAGTCTTCTTGGTGACGATGTCGTCTCCGCCCCGGCCAAGACCCTCCATCCACGATTGCTCGGTAGGAAGAGCGTTGGTGGTTCCAAACTTCTCCCAACTAAGAACGATGGTGGCCAGGTGTTCTCGGGCGCCTCCTCGATGCTGCCGAATTCTTTTTTTTTTTTTTATTATTATTATTATTATTATTATTATTTTTTTTTTTTTTTTTTTTTAAAGACAGGATCTGTGCCTCAACACAATCCTGTCTTGCGGGTCCATGGCTCGGTCTTACTGCGCTCGCACCGTCACACTGTCTGTGTGTGGGATCTTACATACTGTGCCTTTCCAAATCGTGTCCAATCAACTGAATTTACCGCTGGTGGACTCCTATGAAGTTGCAGAAACATCACAGGGATGATCCGCGGTGCTGTCAGGGCGCTTCCCATCGTCGAAATTGCAGGGAAACAAAACATTGCAGGGTTGATTGCCATTGGCACTTGAGCTCAACTGCCATAGCAAAGGGTCTCAAATACGTATGTAAATGTGATATGTAGGTTTATTTTTATTTTTTTAATGCATTTACAAAAAATTCTAAAAAACAGTTTTTCCTTTGTCATGGTGGGGTATTGCATGTCGATTGATGATAGGGATCCATTTCAGAATAAGGCCCTAACGTAGCAAAATGTGGGAAAAGTGACGGTCTGAAAACTTTGAGTGGATGTTCCTGTGACCTCCTGGATGGGCTGCCCTCCACCTTCCAAACTGATTCATGAGGATGTGAGGATCAGTTTGCCAGTTACTTTTGCCCTCATATGATGAAACATATATATATATTATTTCCGATCCGGAAAGAACATATATATTCTTTTAACACCCCCGTGCGTGACCTGCTCTCTGGAGAGAGGGGAAGAGAAAAAAAAAAAAAAAAAAAAGTCCTCGCCCTGAGCCTCACTTTCCCCGTCTCCCCGGGCTCCTGTGTCAGAGAGCAGCTCATGAGCTGGAAAAAATTTGAATGAGTCTCTGAAAGGTGAGCAGCAGACCCCCCCCCCCCCCGGACACACACACACCCAAACTCCACATCTCTCTTCACCCACCCACCCCCCACTTCTCTCTCCAAGGCCTGCGTGTCGCCTTACCCAGGGGCTTAGCCCCCTAATCACCCGCAGCTAGTGGGAGGGAACTGGAGACATCCAGCTGGCTGCCTCGTTATGGCAGACCCCAGGGGTACACAGACACACACACACACACGTACCTACATATATGTCTTCAAAACACACACAGTTTTCTCCACACACACGCACAGAGGCACAGCTCCTCACATGCTTACAGAGGCATTTGCTGTTATCTGTTGGCATCTTTCCACGTCTCACACACACACACACACACACACACAACCTGATCCTGCCAAGGCCGCCTGCCTCCCAATGTAAACTGAATAACGGGGGAGAGGGAGAGAAAGAGAGCTTACGGCATGGGTTCAAATCTCCACCACCTTCCCAAAACCAGTGTTAACCAGTATTAAAATATTTCTTCCATCTTCCTTCCTTCCCCTCTCTCTCTCTCTCTCTCCCCCCCCCCCCCTCTCTCCCTCTCCCTCAGGAGGCCAGATCCGTACGATTACCCCGCACACTCCCGACCGCTGCCCCAGGAACCCGCCCCCTACCAGGGCGCCTACGCGGGCCGTGACGCCCGCTACTCCCCCGTGTCGTCCCCCCGTTCCGGACAGCAGCACCGGGCGGCCCAGCGGCAGGACGCGCCCCTCTCCCCCGCCGCCCGCCGGGGGCGCGACCACCGCCACCACCACTACGAGGCGGCGGCGGAGCTGCGAGGGGACGGCCGGCACAGGCAGGCGAGCCCCGGGCCCTACGCCAGCCCCGAGCGCTACGCCTACAAGGAGGAGGGGAGGAGGCCCGACCCCCGACAGAAGAACCCCTTGATAGGAGCAGTGTGACAGGGAGAGAGAGAGAGAGAGAGGGAAGCGCCACCCGGCAGATTAGAGCAGTAAAGACGGGAGGTCAGTCACACCCCGGAAAGCCGAAAAAACGACAGCTCGTGTATATATTTCTTTTGATTTTTATTAAACTCCGGGAAGACTTTAGCGACCGAGGTCTTTCAGGGTACGGATGTGGGCCTCCTGCGGCACAGGCGGCGTTCGGGGGGAGGGGCTGGAACGGGCCGTTTAGACCGCCATGCTGAGCGAGATAATCAGAACAGTCATTGAAAAAAGATGAATTGAGGTAGCGTATCTTTGTAAATCTTAAACTGCTCGTATGTATGTGTTGCACGGATGTAAGTGTACATAGTAACTTAACCTTGTGTTAAAGCGTTGGTGGAAGGTTGAAGTAGACACGCAGGTCGGGCCCGATGTCAAATTGGGTTTTAGCCCATTTACGAGTCAGCGCACACATTCTACATTACTCTTACTTAGTCCCGCCGACAACTATGGAAACACGTGTTTTGTTCAGTGACTTTCTGTGTTTTTCCGTGTGAAATCAATGGCACTTCTGCCTCAAGTAGAAAATACGCAAAAATATACTCCTTTGGTAAATATGATGTCCTATACGATTGGTGTCAGCAAACCCAACCGATAACGTCATGGTAGGTTTCTCACCACATCGGTGGAATTTTCCAACGCCAAGACTATATAAAAAAATTATAATACTAAAACGGTGATAATGTAGAACGTGCGTGCGCACGAGTAAACAGGCTAAAACCCAAGTCGAGACCTTTGCTCTTTGGATGGAGTCGACGATTTGCCAGCTCAGCAGAAATGAAGGCAACGCTCACTTGCGTTTTGCACAAGTCCGACGAAACTGAAGGAAGCGGTAAGAGAGATCACCTTGACCAAACGGGCTCCGAAAACAAAAGAAGAGTCACAGGAAATGAGTTTGACAAACAGGAAGGGGAAGAAGCCGTGCTTCAAAGTGGCTTATTTGCTCTTAGCGTGTTTCGTCCAACCGACTCCCGTGCATCCTGTTACCAGACGCGGTTGTGTTTTTTGCTTATTTTGCTTTTGTCATTATGATTATTATCTGGTTGAGGAATAGGCACACAAATACCATTGGTTCATTTAGACCATATTTACGATTCAATTTACAATGAATTTCCCGGTGCTCACTCCAGTCTATGGGGTGTCCTGACTCTCCCTTACGAAGAGCTAAATGAAACGCCTATTTTTATTTTTAACACAATGTTATATTTTTCACCCAGGTGTGCGTCAAAATGATACAGCACAGATCATGCCTAAAGGATGAGTTTGATTGTGTGATTATGTGATTTTTAACTTGATGCCAAATGAATGCTTTTTTTTTTCCCTCCATGTCAATTTTGCATTAAACACTTATTGCTAATTATTTTAAATCCCTTTGTTTGATTCAGCCAATTAGCCAAACTGTGTGCATTAAAGGGGTTTCAGCCAAGCAAGCGGACACTGTGAGTGACCATTTTAGAAAAATAATAGTTATAATTTCAACACCCAGATTGCTCAGATTTCTCTGAACACAATTTCTAGATACGAATTTTCACTTCAAGATGAGCCATAAGAATACCCTGATAATGACCAAATCATCTCCCGACAATTAGTGGCAGCAAAAATCTCCACCAGGACACGGTTAGTGATCTATTTGCTCTCAGAAATAAAGGTGGTGCTGATTGGTGAAATTAGACTTGAAATAGAGGGACAATTTAAGAGCGTGAAGGAGGCTTTATTTCCTCCATCCGTGTTTATTTAGCGCCCCGGCCGAAGGGGAGCGGCCCTCTGCTTGCCCGTTTGTACGACCCGCTGCTGCCCGTACGGAAGAAAATACTCCACAGCTTGTTTGATCAGTCAGTCTACTGGGCAGCCTATGGATGGAGTGATCAGAGGGATGGAAAACATTGAATTCAGAGGAATCAAATGGCAGAAAAAGCTTTAGAAGCCAAACAGATTGGGTGGAAAACACCGCCATCAATGTAAAACCCTAGGCCTTTAAAAAAATGACAAAATGATTCTGCAACGTCTCCACAACATAAAGGGATTCGTGCGTGGTTCCGCTTGGCGATATGGATCCGTTGTCGGTAAGTGCAGAACTGTTTCCGTTCCGGAGCGGCCAAAGCACCGTTCTAACCAACGTCCCATGAACATGATGCACCTGAACCTCTTCCCCTACTCCTTGACCGCGACCGGTTCACTCCCACAAACATGTGGAATAAGCGCCATTTACACCTCGTTTCACGCTGAATTTTCTCCCGCCGCCAAAAGCGGTAGCCGACAGCGGCTTAACACCGGAGCACTTTGCGGTCCCCGTCCGTTAAACTAAAACGCGGCGCGGTGAAGGTCAGCCGCGTTGACTGGCGGCGCTCCAGGACGTTTGGACCCGCTCGCGCACGTGTCACGTTCTTTTTTCTTTTTGTTTTGTTTTTTTCGATCGGGTCGCCCGCCTGTGCCCGTCTCGTTGCCGCCGGTCGGGATTTGGTCACGCCGCACGCCTGGGGCGGAGGTCCGTCGGGGCCGTAGTTCTGCTGTCTCAGGCTGCTGTCGGGTGGGGGTGGGGGGTGGGGGTGGGGGGGGGGGGCGGACACCAACTCCTTCCTCTTGCCGCTCCGCCACTTGCTGCACAAAGTGAATTGCATCAAAGGAAGCGGGACCCGCTGACCGGGAGGGTGGTGTTTTCACTCCCTTCCTTGTGATGGAGCTGTCACCGTCCTTTGTCCTCACTTCTCCGTCCTTGTGACTTTCGGCGGACGGCGCTTGACCTCGGTGCTTTAGTTGTTTCTTCGCCCCCCGTTCGCCCGTCTACGGATGTTTTGGGAAGCGCGGTATCCGCTCTGCGTTTTTTTGGCCTCCCGTCTGCACCAAAATGGCGTTTGAGGTGGACTGGAAGCAAAGCTTTTGGGGGGAAAAACCCCTTCCGGGGGGTTTCAAAACTCTGTTTTCCATGTGGATGGAAGTGAGACGGAGCTTTCTTGAAGACGCCGACGTCGGAGCCTCAACCCGCGTCGGGAAAGAACCCACGAGCAGCGGCCGACGACCGTTGCGTTGTTCTCCGTGTCGCCATTAAAAGTTGAAAGGCCATCTCCGACTTCAGGAATGGCGTCCGTCCGGTATTGTGTCTGAATGTTATGAAGGAGCTCAAATACGCAGGCTGGTCGCGTGTTTCTGTGGTGTTTGACGACAGGTTTGGTTTTTTGTTTTTGTTTTTTGCGCGACAGATTTTGTGAAACACCGTTGGTGCGGACGGGATGGGGTTTTTAAAACAGAGGTGGGGAAAGTGCATTTCAAGAAACACCCCTATACGTGCACATGAGGCCTGAGAAGACGACGTACCCCCCCTCTCAAGATCGCCGTTGTCGTTATCCGCCGCGCCCTGCCCCCGCCCGCCCCCACTCGTATTTTTCCTCGAGAATTCCTCGTCCGTGTTCTCCCGGCGTTTCTCATTCCGCCGGCGCTACCGTTGGAACACCTTCGCTTGTTAGCATGTGTCAATCAAAAGTGGCGCTCTGGGAAGGGCAAAGTGGAGGAGCTGAACAGTTATTCTCCCCCCCCCGTACAGAGATCCCAAAAAGAGAGCTGGGGGGGTGGGGTTGAAAGACGGAGCCTTCGCAGTCTTGTACTCTGGAGCGAGGGGGTCCAGGGTGGCCCCTGTTCCGCGGCCCCCTCAATTCCGCCGCATCGGCCTCCCGTCCCTCGGCGGCCATTCTTCGATTCTGCCCCTGCGGCGCCGTCGAGCGACGCCGGGGACAGGTCCGTGGGCGGGGCCCGAGCGGCGCTCCTCCTTTAAATGCGCAGTTCAGTCGAGTGCCACCAGCGATTCAGCACCACCCACCCACCCAACCTTCCCATCCCCGCTTCCGCCAAGGTAGCAGGCGGCTAATGTGCCGTTTGTACTCGCTGAATATGGAGATCGGTGGAGTTGTGGATTAGCTCCTTCCCTGCCCTCCACCCCGTCCGCTCCAACATGTGCTGCGTGGTGGTTCGACACAGCGTCGCTCAAGTTCCTTCCTGCGTTTTTTTTGTTTTTTGGTTTTTTTTAATTTCATTCTCGTTTCATTTCATTTTCTTTTTTTCCATTGTTGTTGTGGTATACTGCTCATGAGCTGTGAAATTGAATTTCCACAGTTGGGGTCGATATTAGAAAATAATTTATCATATCCCTCGCAGGATTCTTGCTTGGTTTCACCTTGCGTCGCCGTGTTTTCGTGTGTCTTTGTTTTTCCAGGTTTGGAATAAGTGACGTTGTCAATTCAGACCATATCCACGGCAAAACAAAATGCCTCTCTCTCTCTCTCTCGCCCACTCACCCTAGCCCCACCATCAAGCAACCATCTTTTACACCAGCCGTCGCCATGGTGACGTGACCGCCCGCTCCTGGCACCGCAACCCCTCTCTGGGCTGATGACATCGTCGTGGCAACAATGAAAGGTTCATATACCCCCCCCCTCCTAAAAAAATGAAAACCAAGAAACGATGCAGTGATATTTCTCACCCAAAAGAAGGCCTTGGACGGTTCCACCTCCTCGTCTGTAGAGAAGGATTATATCCTGAGGCTGACATTTGAGTTTGATTACTTTCAAACTGGCAACCCAAAACGAAAAAGCATAAAAACGGAGATTTTGTATTTTTGAGCTATTAAATTGACGTTATGTATTCCTTGCAGTCCCAGCCAGCTCACATTCCTGCATTAAAACCTCTAAAAATAAAAATAAATCGAAACACCGGGCTGGGCACCTCACAGTAATTACTTCCATACTAGCTGAAAAATACTGTCAAATTATCTCTCCGTGTTTGAAAAGAGCTACTCCGTGCAAAATAGCTCTCCCTCTGGCCTCTCCCTCGTGGAACACTCCCGCTCTGAGCCTTTCCTTTCGCTTCCACAATGGGGAGCAGAAGAAGAACGTCACCTGAGTGTCCTCAAACAAAGGAAAAACAGAGTTCAAGAGAGGGAGTGCGGCTTCCCAAGTGCTTATTCAAGGGTGCGTGCGTGCATGCGTGCGTGCGTGCGTGCGTGCGTGCGTGCGTGCGTGCGCGCGCCTTTGACGGGATTATGGTGCGGCCAATAACAGCTGACGCCCATGACCCCCTCGGACCCCATCCGTCAGCCTTTCAGCATCGTCCCTGGACTGCAGGACAGGCGCGAGGCCTCAGCCAAGGCGGTTAAAGGCCTTCAGCGGGAAAAACACTCTGATATCCGGGATCCTTCTGGAATATATATAAATATACTGTGTGTGTGTGTGTGTGTGTATATATATATATATATATATATATATATATACACACACGACCCAAACCTGTGTTTTCACTAAGCAGCCTTAGATTGTTACATGGCTGTAAAAACTGCTGACGCCAGTTTAACCCTACAGTGAGTGTGCGTGAGAATCCACACGGTTCCCAACGCAGCGCCGGGAAATTCCGAAAAAAGCCGAAAGGTGCACGCACATTCGAACCGCCCGGCGGTCCGAACGATGAATCCGTGAGAGCAGAGACGACTTTCACACTGCTCTCAAGTTCCAGAGTGTCCTTTTTTTTTTTTTTTGTCACTCCTTTTCCTCATTATTTTGCGTTTCGGTGTCTTGTTCGGCTCAAAGTGACGTTGTGCAGCCGGCTTGTTATATTGTGTGTGTGTACACGTGTCAGTCTTGAGCTATTACCGTAGCGTGTGTATTCGTGCCGAGCACCTAGCGGTACGCCGAGTGCCTATTTTTTGACACACTCGTCATACACTCTCAGCGGCCGCCGACCCTCGCTCACACAAAGCCTCTCGCGCACACACCTGTTTCCACTCAGGAAAGCGCTCCTACCGACGCGTATAAAGTGTCTTAACACACAAGTGCGCGCACATTATGTCCATATTATCCACACTGCTGTCTTTCCACGTACGCTACCAATATGTGTGAGGCTGAGACTCAGCTGAGAGGCCCGGCCGTGACTGAAATGCGAACGCGGCGGCCTTCTCACGCCGATGCCAGGTGTTATGCTTGGCAGTCGCGGGGAGGGGGGGGCTTTGGCAGGAGGGCGAGGCGGGCCCCCGTCAGGGGTGTAGTGTTGCCGTTTGTGACCGGGAGACGATGGGATAATATGTCGTGTGTCCCCTTTGGCCCGGGCACCGCGGCTCACTTTGGCTGGGATTGGCCGGAGGGAATCAACTGCTCAGCCCCCCGATGGAAACTGGGGGGGCGGGTCACACCATCGCATAGCTGGTCAGATACTGTGTCAGGCTGGGGCGCTTTGGAATTTTCCCTTGTTAAAGTGCATAGCGAGATGTGGAATTTCGAACATGATAAATTGTCTTAACCTGATACCACTACCGTTTTAATTTAATTTCGGCGTAAGTGACCTTGTGCCATTTATTTATTTATTTATTTAATGTAGTTCCTCGTATGTCGGAGAAAAAAAAAAATGTGCGCGAAAGGCTTTTCACGTTGGCTTTCAGGGCATGTCCCGGCTCCGCAGCGGTTTGCGGAGGCTCAGCCCGGGCGCCTGAAGGTTTTTTAATTTAAAATCCCATGTCCACGCAGCTGTGGCTAACGGCCAAGTCATCTGATTTCTTGCGCTGTGTGAATTTTGCTGAGGTAGCGAGGGCTCTTTCACCCTTTCAGCCTGGATTAGACAAGGGCAAAGGCAACGCGGGGCCTCACTGGAAAGTCAGTGTAGCGGCCAGCGATGTAATACAAGCAGCCATTCCTTCCACAGAGTGTCAAAGAAATTGAGCCGTGGAACTTTCTCCGCCGCGTCTGCAGTTGGTTCTCCGCGTCCTCCCCGTCTCTCTTTCCGCCTCGCCGGTCCTTTGCTCTCACTCCCTCTGTTCCTCTATCTCTCGATCGCCCCCCCGACATAGAATTCCTGGCCTTAGGACACAATATCCTATCAGCTCTCAGCGCATGCGTCCTGGACGATGCCACCATCACCTGATCACGGGCCCTGATGCAAAGACAAAACTAGAGCAAAACCAGGGAGCTCTAGAGTCTAAGTCTGCTTTTCAGGTTTGGGTTAGAGAAGCCGCAAGTCAATGAATGATATATTTATCATTGTTCCATGAAAGGATTCCAAATATCTTTGACCAAAATGGAGAAACAGTAACTCATTTTCAAATATAAGTGCAAGCGGTAATTAAGGGGCCAAGGCACCGTACGCTAACTTGGCCCTATATCACCGTGGAGGTGCGGGAGGAAGCCCGTGCGGTGACCCGCAGACCCCGGCTTGACCGCGCCCCCTCGTCCACCACAATCACACATAACCAAATTTGTTTTGATGGGCGAGCCACCGAGGAGTAGTTCCCATTTACAGTGATATCGGTGAATAAATAGCGGCGCCGCATGGCTCTGATCATGGCTCTGATCGTGGCTCTGATCACGTATTGTACTGGTGTGTTAGGTTTCGAGAAAAACTGACCATACTTTCACGGAAGAAGCGGGTCCCGAGATACCGCAGCAACGTTTCCTGAGAATCGGGCCAAAGGCTGGTGGAAGTGAATGTGATTTCCTTTGTTGAAATTTCAACATGGCAGACTTCATGGGTCACAATGGTGAATTTGTTGTCCGTCTCTGGGTACCGGTTTTGTGACGGGGTCAAGACGCGGGAAAAAAAAGACTTTGGCCTCATGGTGGTGTGAGAGGAAAGGTCATGGGGTCCAAATTCTCTCTTTCACTGTGCCAAGTTTCATAAAAAATAACAAACAAAAAAACACCAACGGGTTCCACAGTATGGGCATAGACACCCGCTACAGAAGAGAAAACATAGAATTACAATAGGCGCCTACAGACCCTTAAAAGGTTTACACTCACAAAATGCCAGTCACATTTTAGCCCTATTCAGCACATTCAGCTCCGGCTCCTTTGGAAGCGTCCCAACTTTTCACCCCCTTACAGCACCCATACACAACCCCACCACCACCACCCACTTATGCAAAAAAAGGCTCCAATCCAAAGGGGTGTCAAAGCACATTCACACTCCCCCTGCACACACACACACACACACACGCACACACACACACACCCACACACCTCATCCCTCTGAGTGACACGGACCTTGGTTGCCAGGAGCTTCATTAGCAGTAAGGAATGTACCGCTCGTTAAGGAAAGGCAATTAGCGTCTAATTGAGAGCTCGTCGGCAGAGAAAACAAACCGGCTCCCTGCTTCTTCTTTTTTTTTTTTTCCCCCTCCTCCGCCCCGACTTCCCAAACCCGCGCGTTTGCATCTTGACCAATTTGCAGAATTGGATTTAACCCCGAGCTAAGTTTTCCTTTGGGCATTTGCTCGGCGTAGAAGCGTGGCTCGGGGGGGGGGGGGGTAGAGGCTTCGGGAAAACTTCCTCGGCGGTGTTCGATGAAAGGAACCCTTTTTTAATAGCAGGAAAAGGGGAAATTCCTTTTCCAGGGGAGGCGCTGGTAATGGATCCAGACGGACGATGATGATGTAAAAACAAAAAAAAACCTACATCTGACTCGCATACGTCCTTGTACGATTATTTATTCATTAGAACGATTTGCAGTTTGCCGACACCGTTTAGGGTTTCCCGCGGCAGAGTTAAGCCAGTGTAATGTGTAAAGACGGCGTGTAATGTTTCAACGGGCACAGTCGAATTCAACACTCCTTGCTCTTCATTATAAACTTGTTTTTTTTCGCAGATATGCCGCCATCGATCTCACTCGGGCAGTTTTTTTTCCACGTAATAATTTATTCGGCAGTTTATTTTTGCAGCTTACAGATAAGTAGCGTTACTTCAATTGGGAACAACTGCACGCCAACATCGATATGTGTGCATTCACATATAAACACGCACGCACACACACAGGCGGTCCACAGAATTTGCGAACCCGAGATAATTCCGACCCCGATAAGACATAAACATGCAGGGAGGTGAGATGGTGAATCACTGAAAGGATGCCGCCGAAGAGCAAACGCACGAAGGAAATAGTCAGTGATTCCCAACCCGGGGTGCAGGAGTCCCAAAGGGGGGTCGGCAGAGATCCCAGGGGGCGTCGCCAGGCATTGGATGACTTCAGGCAGGTGTTTCAGTGGGAGGCAGGTGAGAGTCCAATATCGGCAAAAAAAAAGAAATCCATGGCTTTGTAGAAAAAACCCTGCTCTCTCTACAATGGAAATTGAACCAGTGAATGCGTCTTTTTAATTTATTTATTAATTTATTTATTTTTAACCTGTGCCGTCAGCATGCCGGGCATACAACAGAGTATTTGTGCCATTGCATCGAGGACGGAGGTAGTCTGGAGTTCATCTTCTCAACCTGCACTGCAACTTTTTATTTATTCTTAAATCATCAAGAACTGCTGCAACAACTCTGTGTCCTGTGGACGACCTGTGGGATGACAAGAGCACAGCCTTTGGTTATAGAGAACCACCACCAACCCCTTCTCTTTGGAGAACTATTTATCATGTTTGGGTCTATAAACAACACATCACTGCTCCAAGAGGGGGAGAATCACCACGGGTGAGACAATTAAACATGGAAACAAACAACATTTCCACGAAAACATGAACACTGGACGACAACATGGATTGAAAAACAGTGACTTAGGTCCAGGAAAACTGGAACTTCAACTACTCACGTGGCCTCTTCCTGTCATAGTTATGGCAGTAAATGAGGGAGGAAAGGAGAGGGAGGCAACCAGGAGGGTGCTGGGCTGCACTCCAAACAGGTGTGGTTGTGTGTGTGTGTGTGTGTGTGTGTGTGTGTGTGTGTGTGTGTGTGTGTGTGTGTGTGTGTGTGTGTGTGTGTGTGTGTGTGTGTGTGTGTGTGTGTGTGTGTGTGTGTGTAAGATGCCCACCAGTGAGTGTACATGACTCATCCCCATTGGTACTGGTGTGGAGCGTGAATGCGTCTTTGAAAATAGGCGGGGGTCTCTCAGGGTCTCAGGTTCGATTTAGGGAGTAAGCGGGATGTAGTCCCACCAATGCCCTGCAGGAGGGCAGAATTCCTGTCTCCCCTATTTTGTTTTTGTACTCCGCTGACCTCTCCTAACACTTTAAATTCGTACACGCTCACAAAGAGACGCGCTCATTGCGGTCGGCGCCTTGAGCGAGGCCCAATTTGCCGACCGTCCGGACTTAGTTTGCAAAATGAAACCTCTCTCTCTCTCTCTCTCTCTCTCTCTCTCTCTCTCTTGCTGCCTCTCTCTTCTCTGTGTTCCGTACAAATGCGCTCTTCCCCTCCACTCCATGCTGGTTCGCGCAGGGTGGAGTGGATTTCCCCCCGCGCACACAGATCTGTGACCGGCCAGACCACCCTCGGAGAGGCGCGCCTTATCTCGGACCACCCTGCTTCAGGAGCGAGGGGGGAAGGCGCCGCGTCGGGGGGGGGGGGAAGAGAGAGCGATTGAACGCAAGGGAGTCGGGGATTCCCTGTGTGTTGTGGTCAGTTTCCAGACCACGGACACAGGATGCTCCCACACACACACACACACACACACACGGACTGAAATCCCCCTCGAATGCGGTCCAGATGAACCGCTGGACGGCTGCACTGTGCTGCAGTTCACATGGGCCCTGTGCATTCACATGAGGTGAGGCTCCAGCCACACGAACGCCCGCGGCTACGCTGCCTGAATAACTGACTCATGGAAGACACACACACACACACACACACACACACACACACACACACACAAAGAGTCCCTCTGCAAGTGTGAAGACCTTCAGTCTTTTACAAGGGCAAGTTATATTTGCCGCTTTTTGAGTGGTGACCAAAGTAAGTTACTACCCTGCAAGCTACGTATGTGTATCTCTATATATACTGTGTGTGTGTGTATGTGTGTGTCCAGTCCTAGCAGCGCCTCAGGAGATGTGTGGGTAGGTGAAGCGGAACGGGACAGGGCAGGACACGTAACGATCGCCCCCTCTCCTCCAGCGGGCGGAAGGCGTCACCGCGGGCGGGAACATTCCACCCCCGCTGCGGTCCGTATCCTTTCATATTTGTCTGTTTTTTCCCCCCCCTCTTTTTTATTATGATTTAACATCTTCAACGCCCTGGACCCGGCGCAGAAAACATGTCACCGCAATGACTCCAACGCTGTCGCCCGCATTGGAAATGTTATGTCTTGGTCTGACGGACAACTCTCGGATTTACTTGGAAGCTAATTATTTTTGCGTCATTTGAGGCTGGCGTCCGGGCTCCAACGCTCGTCACTCCCGGCGGGGTGCGCAGAGAACATGTGGACGCTTGGTGAGCTAGAAACACGGGCGTGATGAGCTCGCATCCCACCCTGGATAGAAGAGTAGAGCCCCGGCAGGTGGACGCAGGGGAGGTGGAGGAAGCGCAGTAAGGCGGCAAAGCAGGCACGGCGGGTGTGTGGGCCGTCAGGTTGACTGTCAGAACCAGCCCCTCAAGCTTAAGCCGTTTATTGAGCACAACAAAAACAGCTGTTTACGCGTCTATTTTTTTTTTGCCGTAAAATACCGCTCGGGTGATGCGTTCCAGCCATTCTGACATGCCTCTAAAGCCCTCCTGCTCCTCACGCTCTGTTTCTGTGTGTGGGTCGCTTTAGATGAAAACGCTGCTGCTCGCCACGCCCAGCTCCGGAGTACATTAACTTCCACTTGTTCCACCTTCTCAGTCCACTGAAATCTGTTTCTCGTCAAGTCAAGTCAGGTCACACTTGATTTACAGAGCGCATTTCATACCAGGGCAACACGATGCGCTTTACAAAGAAACACAAAGAAGAAAGAGAGAGCCGTAGTCGTCAGCCGGTCATTACAAGAGAATGCCCCTGAAACAACAGCAACAACAAAAGCAACAACAAAGACAATAAAAGCGACTCAAACTAATTCTAAACAAATCTGAGGCGAGAAATAAGCAATCCAGTTGCTGAATCTTCACTGATATTAGATCTACAAGGCCCGATCTGACTGTTTGTTCAGACTTGCGATCTGCTTGGGTCAGTGCTCCGATGCTAGCGGTGGTCCGGTGGCGCTCCAGCCGTGGGTGGAGTTACTCAGATGGGAAGGGGGGGGGGGTTCTAATTCTATTGCGGTCTCAATGTGACATAGGACTGAGACGCAAATCTGAACGGCGTGTTGGAACACACGCTATCCGAAATACACAGCTCACAAAAAGCCGACTGGGATGTCCGTTTTAAGAGTTTGCGTGTTAGTATCCCCAGCAGAGACCCAAATGGATGTGCACAAGCACTGAAAAAAGCGACTTTATCATCATAAAAATAAAAAGAAGAAGAAAACCCCACGACACATGCATTCTGGGAATATGTACAAATATTCTTTTCGAGACGCATTCAAACATCCGAGCACGTTTTCAACTCCCCCACAAGTATGTTCTTAAGTTAGGCAGCGACGTCGCAGGCCACAGCACTCCCCCAACACACACACACACACACACACACACACACACACACACACACACACACACACACACACACACACACACACACACACACACACACACACACACACACACACAGTGTGCATATTGATGCAGCGTGAGCAGGGTTAATCTCTGGGCTCAGCGTCCAGGGAAGGGCCCTGACATTCTGCTTCAGCCGCTCCGTAATTGACTCATTGCCGTGTCTGTCAGTTGGAGCTGGCCTCACCTGCTCCGTGTCCGTCAGGAGGCCGTGATGGACGCCGTGATGGACGCCGTGATGGACGCCGTGATGGACGCCGGGCGCGCTCAATCCACCTCCCCCTCCACGCCTCTGCTTTTTTTTCTTTTCTTTTTTCTTCTCTTTTTTTTTCTGGCTAAAGCGTCCTGGGATGGAGGTACGTTCTGGTGCTGCTGCGCTTACAGTCCCACTTGTTACTCATTGGTTTTCGACTTGTCTGCTTGTGGTCCGTCCGTCTGTCCGTCCCGTGCCTCCGTCCGATCAAAGTGAATCCAAAGAGCTGCCCGTCAGTTACTTTTAAACCGTTGATGTTTAATGCATTATCAGTAGCATTCAATCGAAAATATATTTCAATTTCTTTCCACGTAGCACAGCATGTATTTCTCTCCTGATGAAATGAATGAACGGCTCCGACCAACTAAGAAATTCTTTTTTTTTTTTTTATTTCTAAATGTCACGATCGGGAATCCACTCCACTCAACATGTCTCCTACTCCTGCTCGGAGTTTCTTGGTCTTTGTGCAAAACCAATTTGAGTGACGTCAAAGTCCAAATCAAGGAGGGATAGCTTCACAAGGCAACGTTTGAAGACCTCATAGGCTTCTTTTAACAGCCTTTTCTTGCCCTTGCTTGAAGTTTTTTATTGTTATTATTATTATAATTGTTATTATTATCAACCCCTTTTGTTGATGCTGGGCATTTTTATTATTATTTTTTTTTTCTTTGTATTTAAGGCTAAAAGTCTAAAAGGCGCCTTCCGCCCGCTGGAGGAGAGGGGGCGATCGTTACGTGTCCTGCCCTGTCCCGTTCCGCTTCACCTACCCACACATCTCCTGAGGCGCTGCTAGGACTGGACACACACATACACACACACACAGTATACTCTAAAAAACGGCAGAACGCACGATACACACGTCACGTTAGAACCGGGACATTTTAATCGTCTTGTCCTTTCAGTTTTATCAATATCGATGTACATTTGGAGCAGAGATGAGTGGGAAAAACTGTCGTCATTTTACCAGAAGTAGAAGAGCGTTGAGCCGGTTGGATCAGTTTGTGGAGCGGGGCGCTGTGTGACATCGTAAAACCAATGTTAGATAAGTCCGGTTTCCGTCTCTGCTCGTTCGCATTTGGAGGGTTGCGCTGTGTAGACCTGCTCCGCGATGAGCAACCACGAGACGACAGACCGGGCGGTGCCGATGCGGCGTTCAGCGTGAATTCGGAAAATTGTGCTGCGTTTCAGAGAAACCGGAAAACTGTAATACTTACCGAACACGACTGAACCGGACCCTGTGTATTGTATGTATTTCCTGGACCTGCAGCTATATTTGTTGTTATTATTTTTATTATTATTATTATTATTATTATTACATCCCTCTCTCTCTCTCTCTCTCCCTCTCTCTCTCTCTCTCTCAGCGACAGAGACCATATGTTCCCATCCCTGGTGTCTGAACGCCACTACAGGAGCATTATCTATTTAAAGCCCCCTAACTCTGCGGATTCGATCAAAATGCCGTTTCTTAATGGCTACTTTGGCACCGCACCCGACTTCCAATATGCCAGGTCCCCCTGTGAGAGACAGACACACACACACACACACACACACACACACACACACACACACACACACACACACACACACACACACACACACACACACACACACACACACACACACACACACACACACACACACACAGACAGACTATATATCTTTTTCGCTGCTCGTGACCACGGGAAGAGAAGTGATCATGCCGCAAAGCGTTGGCACGCACATCACCAAACACATTCTTAATAATTCATCAAATGATTCTATTTAGCAATGCAATTTGAAACGGGGAGAAAAATTAATTATTGACTTTAGTTTTGTGGTATACACCCATTATAATGTCAGCATTCTGGGATTATTAAAGCAAGAAAGATCTGGGACTTTTTAATTAAAATTTCGATCCGTTTGAAGTGTCCGTTTGGAGACAGTTTTGCCGTACCTTTTCGTCAAGCCTCACGCCCTCCGCCAGTCAAAAATGGAACCTACGAAGAAGACATCGGTTTTCGAGTGAAATCCAAATGTTCAGGGTAAACACGGCGTAAGGACGTGAGTCAGGGCAGAGTTTCACCTGCCCCAACTCTGTGGATAATTCCGCCACTCGGAAGCTTCCACCAGCGCACAGCGGGAGGACGGCTCTCAGGGCCACGAGCTCTCACAATCGCGTCCCAGACTCGAAAGTGGACGCGTCGCCGCACACATTGCGTCGGCCCCGCTCAACCTGAGCATTACGGCCGCCCTCGAGCGATCCGCCGGTCATCGGATGAATTTAAATCCGAACTTCCGTCCGCGCGCCGCAGCCCTCCCATCGCCATCATCCTCGCCATTATGATGAAGTACGTCCATTTGCTATTCCCGGATCCATTTTATCTGTTTATAGCGTGGAGGCAGCTCTGCGGAGTACTTACTGTTGGCGAACGGCGGAATAATGAGTCAGGCCCCGTAAATAATGAAACAAAAGATGTAGTGCATCAATTAAGGGCCATTTACCGCCCCGGCATTCGTCTGCGTGGGAGCGGGTTTGCGGCCGGGCGTTTTTCGAGAGCAGGCGAGCGTGCGCGAGCCACGCCCGCGCACGTGGCTGCTCACGGCTTTGTGTGCTCGCCATTCACAAATATGTCCGTGCAGGTTTTTTTTTTTTTTTTTTTTGTTTGTTTGTTTTTCCCCCCGTTTCTGTTCCGAAAACACATTAATCAAATGGAGAAACGTTGTGGCCTCCTGTGATATGAAAATAAGTCGTCCAGAACCATATTGAGTACATTGTCAACATAATTGCTGTTTGACAACTTTACACACACACACACACACACACACACGCACACACGCACATACACTCACACACATTGATATACAGATATACACACATAATCTTTAATTGCCTCTAAAATGTTTGTGTGCCAAATCGGCATCACCAAGATAATGACTGGGCACACTCTGGTCCACACTAATGGCATCTCCATATTTACCATCTCATATTAGCAACCAGATCAGCAGAGCGCGTCGGATATTTAGGGGAGTGCAAAGTCTTCTATTGTGGGGTGCAACGCCGCGTGGCGCTGGATGCCAGCCAAATCATTAAAAAGTCTGATTGCAAGGAAATCTACAGCGAGGCGCGGCGCGGGCTCGGAGATGCTAATAGATTTAGCTCATCCGACATTTTCAATAACCCCCGCCGCTGTCGTCACGCCGCCGTTTGTCTCTCGTTAAAAACGTTTAGAAAAGGATGTTCACATCGTCGCAGGCGTTTAAACCGGAACTCATTTCGTCCCGATGTCTTGACGTCGCTGCGGGGGGAAAAAAAACAACACAAAAAACAGCCCGCTCGACACGAAAAAGAGCATCGGCAGCTCCGCCGGACATCGCGGCGCTTTCCGCAGACGAGCTGCGGCCTCTTCATGAACGGGCCCCCAGGGTGGACGCCTGAAGGGGCAAGCTGCGTCATGTTCACGCGGACGCATATTCTCATTCGCTTACCGTGTCCGGATCTGAGAAGGGGACCGGGGGGTCATTTTTTTTGGCTTCAACATCGACCATCTTGTTTTTCCCAGCGCGACAGCCACAACACCGGGCAGCCACGTCCCCTGTTCCTTAAAATACATACACGGGGCAGCTGGCCCCCCGGAAGCCCTGGACTAGCGGTATCGATGACTTCACCCGGGGTTGCTTGGGTTTTTTGTTTTTTGCAAACCTCAAATCTTCTGTTGAAGTCAAAAAGCCGACATTATAATATTGCGAATTTGCCTGGTAAGTGGGTTCTGTGGATCAAAGCCATCTGCAGATTAAAACATTTCAGAAGTCGCTGGGAAACGCATCCAACAGAGCTCTTGGATTTTGGCTCTTGAGATGCAAGTATTTACTCATTTATCTTTGCTCTCAATCATTAATGATTGTTTGTCACTTGAGAGGTTTTCTTTGATTTCACTGACACAGATCTCGTTCCATGGCAAGCGCTTCAGGCGACTGTGCGGCTGCAGGCTTGGCGGAGACCCGATGAGGAGGGCGCTCGGACGACGAGGGGCGAAGGTCGCGAGATGTAAAGGGGGGGGGGGGCGTTCTCGCACGCTCTCGCACGCTCTCTCTCTCTCTTTGTCACTCGTTCTCTTCCCTACTCTCTCCATCACAGACTACACACTGTCCGACTTCTGGTTTCCATCACTGTCTCTGTCATTCTCACACTCTGGCTTTTCTTTGTCGACCACTGTTTCGCTCTCTCGCTCTCTTCTCTCTCTCTCTCTCTCTCTCTCTCTCTCTCTCTCTCTCTCTCTCTCTCTCACTTTTACAAACCCAGTGTGCCAAGGCTAAGTCGGTCCTGAGGAAGTGGCCGCAGTACTGATGACCTTGCTATCATTTACAGCAGCTGTATTTTGCACATTGTGTGTGTGTGTGTGTGTGTATGTGTGTGAGTGTGTGTGTGTGTGTGTGTCCAAGGATTAGCTCTGCGGGTGCTGCACCCCGACGGAGAGAAAAATAAACTCAAAGCAATTGTGAACGAATGTCCTGCTCTCTCTCTCTCTCTCTCTCTCTCTCTCTGCACTCTGTGTAATTATTGCAGTGCCTTTAAAAAAAAAAAAAACAGAAAATGGAAGCATATTGTAGTGCTCGTTGGAGACGGTGTTGGGTGTTCCACCGATGGGACGGGACATATGCCACGTTGTGAACTGGGATGTGCGTTGGTGTATTCTCTCTGCTCTGCCTCGGTCTCTCGGGAGCAGAATAACAACTAAACGTTGTTTGAATGTGTGGGCAGTTCTCACGGCTGTATTGTGAGGATAGGGGGTAAAGGCTCTTTAGTCCCCATCCCATACTCCCCAGGTCTCACGTCGCCGGGGCGCACGGCGGCGGTGGCGGCGGCAGCGGCAACGCCGGGAGCAGACTTCGAGGATTTTGAACTTTGAAGAAGAACATTCGCCGCCGCCTCCGCCCGAACGGATGGAGTGAAAACAAAACCGAAGTGACCCTTAACGGGGATGCCATACGGCTGTGGCACCGTGGCCATATGAATAATGAATGTGGCAAGAGCAGGTGCTTGTTTGGACGTTTCGACAAACAGGTTTGCAACCCCCCCCGGAAAACAATTTAGAGCCTGTTGTTGCGACCTTTGGACGGACACCGCCCTGACACCTGGGATTGAAAATAATGAGCCTAGCTACATATGGTCATTACCTGAAGGGGTGGAAGGAAAGTGTGTGTGTGTGTGCGTGTGCATCTGTCAGGAAGAGATGATTGCAACACTGTACTGTAAAGCTCTAGATGCATGTTTGCATACATATGTTTTTTTGCTTATGACTGTCTAAGAGTCATTTCAAAGGCATCATGGTCAATAGATTTAGATGACAAATTTGTGTTTTATTATTATGCCCATTCTTCGTGTGAAACACGCGGCGACCGCCGGGTGCTGAGGCCAATGCGGAGGTGCTTTTAGATGCAGCTCGGCTGATGGGGTTGATTTCCTCTAACGGGCGTCTCTTAAAGATGTTTATGTCTGGGGTGGGGGGCGTGGTCACCCCTAGTTGCAGATCTCCTGTTCGTCGGGCGAGTCGCGCACGTTCACTTCCCCGAGGCCCCGTGACGCCGCCCAAACTCGCGACTTCCGGATCCGTTCCCCGCCAATGACGGAACCCATACTCGAGGCTCGACCCGTATCTTCGGTAAGCGAGGGGTGACAGCCCGCGACCGTCCGGGGGTTCCAAATCATTCACTCTGCTTCCGCTCCCTACTTCCTCCATTGTAAACCCCGTGTAGTGACGCACTGACGCGGTCAATAAAAAAAGCTGTTTTGGGGATATATGTGCTCAGTGAACACTGTTGGTTCTGTACTATATAGTGCACACACCCTGTAAACTGCACCCTACTTGCTGAACAAAGGATTGGTTTAGAGCACAGTTGTAGTTGTTGTGGCTATCTTGACTAAAGCCAGCCGGACTTCTATCTCCGACTCTCGTCTGGTTGGGCGCAGTCTGGGGCTTAGGAAGTGGAGGGGGAAAAAAAAAAAAAAGACAAGATCCAGCTCTGCTGCAGAGGAAAGATTAGGACAAACACTGACTCCAGCATCCCCGCATCCAAGTTTCCCCCCTTATCTCTCTCTCTCTCTCTCTCTCTCCCTTCCTCTTTTTCGCTCTGCTTCTACATTTTCAGTCCAATCAATTTTTCATGCTTTATTGGCATGAAAAATGGTGAACAACGCTGCCAGTCCATCAAGATGAAAGGCCAGAATTGTCTTTCTCTCTCCCTCAGTCGTCATCTCTTGATCTCTCCATCTCTTTATCACGCCCTCATACACAACACACATTTCAAACCTCTCCCTCACGATGTTTGACGCTCGTCTCCGGGCCTCATCTTTTCGCGTTCGTGTCTTCTCTCTCTCTCTCTGTCAGCGGTTAGTAAAATGTGGTCAATGGAAGTGCGCAACCGCGCCGATTCCGCCACAGCATTAAAAACCGCCAGCGACATTGTGTCGGCCCCCCTTGTGCCGCCAAAACAGCTCTGATCCCTGGAGGCATGGACTCCACCAGACCTCTGAAGGTGTCCTGTGGTGTCTGGCACCAAGACGTTAGCAGCAGATCCTTTAGGTCCTGGTGGTCTGAGCTGGGGACCCCGTGGATCGGGCTTGTTGTTCACACTGACCGGTACATTCAAACGCGTGTGCGCGGGGGGAAGCCAATTAGGACGAAGCTAGAGGGCGGAGCTAAAGCTAAGGTCAAGGTTTCATTCACAATGGTTTATGGGATGGATAGTTCTTTTTTATGTACACACTCTTATATATTTGCCTTTTTTTTTTTTTTTTTTTTTGCTCTGAATCAAATGTTTTATGGTCACGATTAATCTCGTAGTTGGTTGGCTTGGTTCCGGGCTTAAACCTCTTTATATGAGGATTTAGCGAAACGTGTGGATGAAGGGAAAATTCACTTCCTGAGACAGAGCGGTTCAAAAAAGTGGGGGGTCACTGTTGAGCCCTATAATGTGTAATACATTTTGTATGACAGTATATCATCACTAAACGCTGACATTTACAGTATATCCAGTTAACTGGTATCTATGAATGAAAGTCACTCTCCACCCCACCTCCTAGCGGTGCCGTGCTTTCGTCATGAGGGCCGTGGTTACTTTTCGTGTTTGGGGAGGACAGGGGCAAAAATCCATAATACACGCTTTCACCCTTGGTTGTATTTGTTCTTGTGACGTACAAATAACGACTAGAGGGTGCAAAAGGCATTGGTTAAAACTTTGTTCTGCGTAGCACCAAATAAGTCGGACAATGTTTCATATAGATAAATTCAATAGACACGATTCAATAAATACATTTTCGTGATCTCCTATGAGCGCGAAAACGCGTGAAACCGGGTTGCACGCACACATGCACGGTCCTAGATTCTCGAAATCCAAAAGTACAGTCATTGATAGATGCACATTCTCACACGCATACACACAAACAGGGTGTGTGTCTAGGTGCCAACAATTGCCATGGCAACTCCAATCAGCACCGCCTTCCGTTCCCCCCATTAGGGCACTGAAATGGCAGTTTTCCATCAGGCACTCTCTCTCTTTCTCTCCCATCTTTTAAAAACTCTCTCTCTCTCTCTCCATCCCCATGTTGCCCTCTCAAATCCCAAAATATCCTGTCTTTTCAATGGCAAATTGAGTGATGAATTGGTGTCAAGTCGGCAAGATAAATGACCTCCAATGGGACTAAACACAGCAACTGACTTGTTTTTAATTCAATTTATTACATCTACATGTTTTGGAAAATTGTATTTCTTACATGTCAACCCACTGGGCTGGCTCATTATGGCATAAGGGAGCTGTATTGCATGCCCACGGACACAGGTTCGAATCCAACCGCTTGTACCACCAAATATCCATCGTCACCTATAGAGGAATCATAACATGAAGCGCCAAGAATCTAAAGTGCTGTAAAATTCGGGGCTGAGGGCAACGGTGCAGTAAATCTGCGTACCCTGTCCTCGTACCGGCAGCAACTTTGTCATCCATGAGAATCTCCATGAGAAAAATTATTGGTCGGGTGGTTATTTGTTATTTATGGTTGAGTGGTTAAAGTGTCAGACTTCTTGTGTCCTACATCAAATCCTTGTATGTCTAGTGGCGTCAGGATCTAATTGCACATGCGCTGAGTAGTGAGTCAGACATTTTACCGGGTGCACGGTGGCCGCACTGGTTTATAGCGAGTGAAGATGCTCTCCCGAAAATGTATTCCGCCGCCCGTGTTCACGACACTGCATGATGCAGCTATTGGTCATCAATGTCACGGTGTCATGTAACCTACATGAGAGCTTGACAGCTACAACTCATTAGTCTGTACGCGCAGCCGCAGCGACCGAAGCCCACGCAGCACCAGTCAGAGGCGATCAAACCCATGCAAATCCGCCAAAAACCCTGTTCGCATACAGTATACGTCCAGCTTTACCCTCAACCACCGCTGAGTAGTTACCTCCCCTCAGACTACAGTTCTCAGGGCCTCTGTGGAGGTGGGTTGGTTCCAGCCATGGGATTCACGTCAAAGACCCCCCACTGGCACTTAATGGAGCCATTGTCCTTGCCTTTATCGACGGAGAAAAGCCTGGAGAGACAAAGAAAGAAAGAATGAAAGAAAGAAAGAGAGAAAGGGCAAAGTTTTAAAAGATGGTGTTTTTTTCTTCGGCAGCACCTTCACAGTGGCCTCAGAAGGTCAGAGGCGTGTGTCCGCAGCCATGTTTGGGCCAGGTTTCACCTCGACACGGGTCCGTCTTGACGGGCGAGCACCCGAAACACACGTGGGCGCAAGCTGCTCAATCTCCCAGATCAGCCAAGTTGCGACGCAGACAGTATCTGGGTGTCTGAGTTCCACAGACGTTCACGGGCCGACATTATCCACAGACATTTAGTTTTGATGGCAGTACAGCGAAGAGCAAACCCATCATAATCAAAGTGTGACCTGCCAACCATTAAGCGTCGCCGCGACTGAAATTAAGTGTTGTCTTTGAAAAATGCCCTCCTGGGAAATAGTTCAGAACGTTTGTACCGTATTTATTCATCAAATAAATGCGTTTGTTTGTTATAAATAGGGGGCCCTTACGCCACGGCACGGCTGCGGCTTTAACATTGCGTCTGTACCACCTCCAGAATTGTGTTTAGAAGGTGTGAAGATGATCTATTCCCCTGACGTGATCAACTTTTTCGTGTGTTTGTTGGTCTTGCTCTCACGGTCGTCCATAAATCATCGCCGGAACCTGGGTCGGGCTCAGCTCAACGTGCGGCCGGGACGCGCGCTCTTATCTCTCTCCCTTATCTCTCTCTCTCCCTTAAAGGGCAAAGGGAGGGTGGGCAGGGGGGGGGGCGACCGAACGCCAAGCGTGCTCCCGTACGACGGCGTCTCCGGGCCCCTAGAACCTCGATGAGCGGCGGCGGGTTGAGGCCCCGGCGTTCCCGGCACCGGCGGTTATTGACGCGTGGCACCGCGGTGATTTGTTTTCTGCGCCGCGGCGCAATTGATTAACCCCGAGGAAGCTCGTGAGACTTTTATTGAATTACTACTCAGAAAGATTGAGTGTCATTCTCCATCGGATTTCATATCTCATCCGTCTCTCCCTCTCCCTCTCTCTCGTGCACGCACACATTTTCGTCTGTCTGCCTGACTCTTTATTTTTCCCTCTTTTCATTTTTTTCCCCTCTTTGCCTCCCTCTCTCTCTCTCTCTCTCTCTCCCTGTCTCTCTCTCCCTCTCTCTCTCTCTCTCTCTCTCCCTCTCTCTCTTGGTTTCTTGTCAGTAAATACACTGTATGTCTCTCTCCCTGGTGTCTTCTCCACTTAACACCCGCCTCCTCCCCCCTTCCCTTCCCTTCCCTTCCCTTGAAGCTAACTCTCCACTTCCCCAGAATATATTAGTCATTTTCAATAAGCGGACGCTGTTATGGCGCCGTCTCCTGTCCTTCTTTCGATATTCCATATCCGCGGATAAATAATGACGGATTCTTGGCTCGACGCGTACACTTGTCGGCGCCCCCTCTCCCCCTCCCCGACATACGGACGTCAATCCCTGGCTATCAGCTCCGTCTCGAGAACCCTGCCCGCCTCGCAAGTGCCATCGCCCGTTTTTAAATATCAACCGCATTTTCATACCTCTCCACCGCGCTCTCGTGATGCGTACACACACAAGTATTTATCAAAACATTGCAGAACTTACATAAAAGATTGAGTCATACATCAGCTTAAATTCCCACGGACGCCGAGAGCCCTCTTCAAAGGAAGATTTGAGTTTGATATCTAGAATTTGAAAGTGACTGGTTTTTTTTTGTTCCCCCCCCCCCCCCCCCCCCTCCCGGTGTGTGTTAAAATTCCACTCACAAGCTCCGTCTGTCATGGGCCGTGATTGATCGTTAACGTCGGTGTGATTTTCACAGGGGGGAATTACCTGCGCCGGGCAACTTTCAAGTCTCGAGTGCTTTTCCACACCTCTTCAGCGTGAGTGACAGTGAATGGCTTATAGTCAGTCAGAGGAGATGTAGGAAGGTAGTCATTATCCACCCTTTTCATATCAAGGACCCTCACTTTGATGCGCCGCGGGCCACAGACCCCCATTTGTCAAGGCCTGGTCCCTGGGACTCCAATCTGGGAGGATTTGTATTTGTATTTGTGTGGATAGGATTTGGTCCAAACCTCCATACCTGTGTATAGTATACTATACTACACCATGCTATGTTATGCTAAACTATACCATTCCATACTATACTATACCATGCTATGCTATACTAATCTATACTATACTATACCATGCTGTGCTATACTAAACAATACCACACTATACTATACTTTACTATACTATACCATGCTATGCTATACTAATCTATACTATACTATACTATACCATGCTGTGCTATACTAAACAATACCACACTATATTATACTATACTATACTATACTATACGATACTAAACTATACTATACTATACCATGCTATACTAATCTATACTATACTATACTATACCATGCTGTGCTATACTAAACAATACCACACTATATTATACTATACTATACTATACGATACTAAACTATACTATACTATACCATGCTATACTAAACTATACTATACTATACCATGCTGTTCTATACTAAACAATACCACACTATACTATACTATACCATACTATACCATGCTATGCTATACTAATCTATACTATACTAAACTATACTATACCATACTATACTATACCATACCATACGATATTATACCATACTATACCATACTATACTATAATATACCATGCCATACTAAACCATACTATACCATGCTATGCTATACTAACCTATACCGTACAATACTATACCATGCTATACTATACTAAACTATACCATCCTACACTATACTATACTATACTCTTCTATACCATGTTGTGCTATACTAAACAATACCATACTATACTATACCATACTTAACTATACCATGCTATGCTATACTATATATACTATACTATACTAAACTATACTATACCATACCATACTATACCATATGATATACCATACTATACCATACTATACTATACTAAACTATACCATGCCATACTATACCATACTATACTACACCAAACTATGCTATACTACACTATACTATACAATACTATACCATACCATGCTATACTATACTATACTATGCTATACTACACTATACTATACAATACTATACCATGCAATTCTATACCATACTGTAACATACTATGCTATGCATTACTATGCTATACTATACTATGGTATTCTATACTATCCTGTACTATACCATACTTTACCATACTATACTATATAGCTTGGGAGGTGACAGTGAAACTATGACAACAGTCATAATTGTACACCCTCTAATGGTGCTACCGTCTTGGAACTTAAACAATGGTGAGGTTTAACTTTTAATAATTCTATTGGGGATAGAAGAAACTTGATAAAGACAAGGAAACTCTGGTAGTGGCGTAAAGTAAAATATACACCTGTAAGGTGCTTTAAAGGTCACCGATTATGACAAACTCACTTTTTCAGTGCTTGTGCACAGACATTTGGGTCTCTGATGGGCCTAATAACACACAAACTAAAGACTACCCTGTCAGTTTTTTGTGGGCAAGTCAGAAAACATGTGCTTCAACAAGAAGTTCAGATTTGCCTCCCCCTCCTATGTCAAGTGAGGCTCATTAGAATAACACCGCCTCCCGTCTGAGTATTTCCACCCACGGCTTGAGAACTACCTTTGCGGCCAAATTGCGCCATTTTTTTTTTTGCAAACGCCGGACCCACTCGCATTATGTGGAAGCTAGGATCAAAAGCATGGGAAGTGCTCTGTTGTGGGCTGCACGGACCAGCACAAATCTTTACATCTGCCCCCAGCCTCAGAGGACAGAAGAGGTGAGTGGATAATGTTTATTTTTGATGGAAATGTTCCAAACCATGACAAAACTACAGATGAGGGAAATGTTGGTATTTAAAAAATATATATTGTGCTGTGTGTTTCTTCTGCGGTTCAGCACTAGCTAAAACGAATAGCTGAGGTAATATATAAGATTACATTTTCGAAGAAGTTACTGCCGTCATTTACTGCAGGATGCACAATAACATTTGTGGTATTATTTTGTGAGTTGAACGTCTCCAAGATGAACTCAACATCTTATTCAAATGTATTTATTAGAATGAACTCCTTGAGCTGTACCATCCCGTTTTCGAGGAAGTCCCAACATATATCAAAGCGTTACATACAACAAAGAAGTGACAGAATAAAAAAAAAAAAAAAAAAAACCTTCAACAACAAACAAAGAAAAAACCACATGCTGTACATGAAATAATGAAAAGATTGAAAACATTACAACTACAAGGTGGCCAATAATAGAAAAAGTGTGAGTGGGTCACCAGTATACACCACTATAGGGGTATAATCATCAGGTATAAACACCAGGAATATACAGTAACCTTCATCGATGACGAGAGCAGCCCGTCGCAAAGGAAGAAGACGGTGCGAGCCTACGCATACAAAGCGTTGAAATATAAATAATATCAACAGCTAAATGATTCCCATCTGCTGGGGCTTTAAACACAAAAAGCTGTTTTGCTCAAATGTTTTCTTAGCGCGGGGGACAGAGAAATGGAGCCGGGCAAAGTGCCTCGCTCGATCAGCGGAAGTGGAAGGTGCGAGATGCCGTCGTACATCGGGAGGATGGCTTAAATGAATGCATTTTCAATACGAGTCGGATCCGGTGAATGTCGTGTCTTCTCACGATTAGGGACGGCCATTTGAGTGCGTCGTACATTGTGCGAGTGACGAGTGAGAAAAGGAAATCCGAGGACAAAATCTGCAGAGTCCGTTATTATGCGGCGTTGAGCCGAACGAGGTCTGACCCGGATGCCTTTGGATCGAAGACATCACAATCGTCGAGAATTCAGGAGTCAAGTTGAGGGGCGAGTTTCGACATCCACGTAAAACATTGGTTCCAAAGTTGACCTGAGGTAAAAACGTGGTCAATGTGAGATTTAAATGAAAGTTGGGAATCAAGCGGTACACCAGGATATGGGCATTTTAGTCATTTTAGTGTTGGAATGACCACAATGCTTGACGTGAGTGGTGTTTTCAGGACAAAGAAAATTCAAATTCAGACGCAAGTTTCGGGGACCTCCGAGACCTACACTAGCTCGTTGAAAAGGAGTGTATGCGGTGACTTTGTAGGCCTACCCAGCTACCTTTCTCTCTGGCTGTGTTCGGGTCGGCCTCTCGTCGGCCGTCTCTCTCTCTCTCTCTCTCTCTCTCTCTCTCTCTCTGTCTCGTCTCACTTTTACTCAAGCGTGCCCCCATGCACGTGCCCCGTGGAGGGGCGCTGCGTCTAATTACTGTTTTCAAAAATGAGGGGTTTGCGCTATCCGTCCGTCAGCCTGTCAGTTTTTATTTTGTCCCCTTTCCCCGTCCATTTGTTTCTCAGCTTGTATCTCTTTCTCTCTGTCTGCCTGTCTGTCCGTCTATGTGTTTCTCTCTCACACTCGCTCACTATTTGTTTCTCTCTCCAGCGTCCCGCTCTCCCCGTCATGAGGAGGCAACGGCATGGTCCATATTGCATCTACCGGTGCATATCAAGGTCAATCAGTGGCGATGGGACACACGGAGAAGCAAATGTGATTTTGAAGTGTGTGTGTGTGTGTGTGTGTGTGTGTGTGTGTGTGTGTGTGTGTGTGTGTGTGTGTGTGTGTGTGTGTGTGTGTTAGTGACATAGGGCATTCAGTTACATGACTGACACAGATGTTACCTTTGTGGTCAAGAAGGCTGTAAGTCAATTAGGCTTTGCTAATGGGCCGTCTGCACAGGGGGCCGTGTCTCAGCAGACACACACACACACACACACACTACACTACTACACACCTACATTCTTACTTGCACAACACTGATAACATTACC